>NW_018164478.1:2186715-2329082 GCF_001263595.1 Phalaenopsis equestris | reverse complement strand
ATGATCATAAGACTCAAGCGATTAGAACGATCCCACTTCTCATAGATCCTCCTATCCTCGGAGGAACTAGCATCCGTAAGAGGAGCGGGTTTTTCCATTCTTAATGCAAGGTCTAAATCCATGCAGCCAAGAACAATGTGAATGTTCTCTTTCCAATCCTTAAAGCTGTCACCCTTAAGGATTGGAACTGAATTGAGATTAGCAGATACAGTAGCAACAACTGAAAAATGAACAAAATGATTACATAAATAACATGTTCATAAAATAAATAAAAAATAAAAAAAATTCAAATAATGATAAATCCCATAAGAAAATTATTTAAAATATATAGTTTCTTTGATGAAGTTCATTATGTGAATTTCCAAATAAATAATTGAGTTAGATCTATTAGATGGTGATCATTATGAGATGAGTATTGGATATTTTTTGAAAATTTATACAACAGTTTTGATCAAAAAAAGTCATGAGGGACATTGGTGGAAAATAAGTTGACCAGATTAGCCATCTCTACTACATCTCATGCTTGACATGGAGGGGTTAAAATGGGGCATGATAGACCCTCCCCAAATGATACTCTTACTGCAGGACTAGCTATATCATTTATTCATTTTTATGAATACAAATAATGATATATTGGGATATAAATTACTTGTGATTAAGGTGATTATGCATATGTTATTGTCAATCACCCACGTCATGATTGTTTTCAAGCGATAAGCGGCTGAGCTGAAATGAAATTTCGCGCCAAGCTTATCATATAAAGTCCACCAAAAGTGACTCGAAAATTTTAAATTTCAATATGTAGTGATAGTGATGGGCACATCATGAAAACATACACTCTCTAAAGTATAAGTCTGAAACATATGAAGTATCTATCGTCTTGTGGGAAGGTATGAAATGTATCTTTGTGAAGTGGTCGTCTACAATCATAATTGAATGCTTACTCCAATGGATCCATGAAAGATCCGCAATAAAATCCATTCTCATATCCACCCATAATAACTCTGAAATGTGAACAGGAAGGAATATATAGACCTATATTTTTCCCCCATGTTTAAGCTAAATGACGAGCCATACACATTCTAAGACGCCTCTCTTCATATCGTACTAATTTACACTAATAGAAATTCTCTTTTATTAATAAAAGAGCCTTGTCTCTACCAAAATATCCTACTATCCCACCATTCTAGCACTCCTACAAAATGTTCTCTCTAAATAAACTCGTAGTACCCTTCACAAAAAAGAAATAAATAAACTATTAGTAATACATAGTCTATTATGATAAAATAGGTAGTCATTTAACATGTGGCCTCGCTTACTTCTGTTTTCCCTCTCTCGCGCCACCAGCGAACTCGCCGGTGAGTCTCGCTTGCTGTCCAAGCTTGCAGATCCAACTCCTAAATTTCAATTTTTACATATAAACCATCAAATTTATGCATAAAAATATATATATATTTCACATTTTTAGAATTTAGTTATATTTTTTATGTGATATAAAAGATTCGGATGGCAGAAAGGCAAAAATTGAAGTTTCTGCGTGAGAAATGGAAATATATAAGAACTGGGTGAATGTATGTAAATGTCCCACAAAAAGAAAAGAACTGCATGCAAAAAAATCATTTTTTCAGTCCAGGTAGCTTCGGTATAATTTATGTAGCCGTTGCATTTGAAAATTTGGCCAACCCTAGCCCTAGACTCCCCCTCCCTCGCGATCTCATACAGCTTTCTTCTCCCGCTCGTTCCCGCTCCCGATGACTCAACCCTTCATCAAAAGCCCACCGGCAACTACAAACCCCCGCAAATTTAACCGCAACATTCTCTGCATCAAAAGCCCGCAGGAGCTCGGTGGAGCAGCATCCGCAGGAGGAGTGAATAATTCATGAGACTTTTGAATTTAAGTTTATCCAACACCAGCATTTTTTATCTCTGAATTTTAAAGAAAGGAAGGAGAAACTATATTTACCAAGATAAGATTACATAAACCAATTAGAACATAATTTGCTGAGGGTTCATTGATAACATATATTAAAAATATATTATAATGAGTTTCTAGATAGAATTAATGATATATGATTTCAATATAATGAAAAAGAACTCATCATAATAGCTAGATTTTTTTTTTTTTTTGGTTTTGTTTTGGTTTTGTTTTAAATATCTAGGCAGCTAAATATAAATAAAACATTAAAAGAAGTGAGTGTTTTCAATATATATGAATTGTTCTTCAGAAAATATCAAAATACGTTATACATGTTTTATTGTTTTTTAAATAAAAAAAATTTCCTTAGACAATAAACCTGACACAGACTCCACCGACTCCATCCGCTAGTTGTCTTGATGCCCCGATTTCCCTATTTCAGGGAAATGAAGAGATAGGAGGCGCTGTTGGTCTTACCCATAAATGAAGCAATTGGAGAGTTAGCGGCCGCAAACAGAAAGCTGGATGACAGTGACTTCAATAAGAAGGCTGAGGTGAGAAAATGGCCGAGAGCGCTTTCAGTGGTGGATTTGTGTGCACGCACGCTTATACCGGGCTCAAGATGTATCTCGTCTTTCCCTCATGTTAGGTATGGTTCATATACCAAATAAGGTACATACGCTAGAGCGGAACGAAGCTAGCCAACAGAGCGGAAGTATCTGTCCAATCTGAGGAGTTTAGTTATGTGGGTTTGGGGTGCGGGAGTAACAACCGTGCGGTACGTTACTGAGACAATTTTGCAATTACATATTGTACGCCAGTGTTATAGTGAGACAACCGTGTCAAACCTCGTTAAATCTCTGTGTTTATTTCTTAATCTGTGTCGACTCTTGAGTTTTGTTGTCCCAAAATTCTCAACACCACCTTTCTCGACCTAGGATTAAAAATAGGAATATCAAGTTTTCATCTATTTATCTATAAATATATCTGAGGAGGAAAAGAGAGGAGATAAAAGAAGCTGACTTAATCGGAGTTAACAATAGCGCGGACTTTATGAAGTCTAGTTAATGGGACGCTATAGCATGTACTTCAATGTTTAAATAGAAATATTGATACTGTATAGCCAAAATAGCCAAAAACCATGGGCTGAGTTCAGGTTGTGACATGAGCTAACTGGCAGGTCCATCATGGCAGTTCGACTAGTGTGCTATTCAAGCAGCTCGACAAGGTGATCAACCACAATACTCGGCCAAGACAGCTCGGCCAACTCGCTCATAGAATTAACTCGATCAAACGCATAAATATCAGCATGAGCACAAGTTGGCTAGGCTATATAATTTTTTCGGATAAAGCTAGAGTAAAAGTGAAAAAAACAAATTAGGTACTTCATAATATATTATGTGTGTCGTGATTTTTTGTCGTTAGCAGCTGCATTGTCAGATGTGAGTCCCCTGGGGTCATGAGTTCGAGCTCATCTGAGTGCAGCTGCCTTGCAGTGTGAGATCAAGTGGTTAGACACATGACGATGATTGGGAGCTCGAATCATTGCATCCAGTTGATAATGTATCTCTGGCAAGCTGATCCATAATAAGAGTGACAACCGAACTGTAAATGAACATCTCTGGATATTGAAAACACACATTTTTTAATGTTTTATAAATGTTCTCTATGCCCGGAACCGTGTCTAACTATTTTTTTGGTAGTATGAATCCTCTAACAAATTAGAGTCCAACAGATACACTTGGAGGTCTACGCGCAGGTTGAGAGTAACGCCTCTTAATTATTTCAAATAGCTGTTTAACATATAAGCTCCCATAAATTCATTTCACATGAATCCTTTTTCTTCTTCTCATATTGTTAGAAATATCTTCATTTAACTGACAATGTTAAATAATAATGGTAATCATTCCTTGGTCTTGTATTATAATGCCTATGAATAACATTTCATGTTAGATGTTGTACACACAGATAAGACAATACTATTTTTTTTTTTTTTACTTAGCTTATTGAATAGAGCCCACTTGCATAAGCAGCTAAATTGAGCTCATCTATTGTAGCGGTTGAATCAAGCCCATCCTAAGTGTCCGAACCGAGCCCACTTGCCGACGTAGGCAAACCAAGCCCACCTGCCGACTTGGCCGAACTGAACCCACTTGCCAAGGTGGATGAATTGAGCACACCTGTTGAAGTGGATGAACTGAGCCCACTTGCCGAATTGATTGAACTGATGTCACATGCTGAAGTGGTTGAACATAGCTCATCGCCAAAGTGGATGAATTGAGCCCACCTATCAAAGTGGTTGAATCAAAACCACCTATCGAAGTGGTAAAATCGAGCCCACATGCTATGATTATTTTTACTCCTCTCAAAAGGATGGCCTAGCCCACAACAACTATTAGAGAATGCCATCATGACTAATAAAGATCTGAAAATCCATTATTAAAGATGATTTCTAATACTTGGGACTGATCAATACCCAAGCATCAGAGATGGGCATCGTATTAACAACACCTAATACCCACATCACAATCTTTTTATCAAAAAATTGGGGAAGGTCGTTATATAGTACTAGATGTGTCACATCATTTATTTTATATCCTTTCTCTCTTGTGTATAAAAGGGAAGAAAAAGGGAGATGATGGGGTTATTTATCTCTCTCTCTCTCTCTCTCTCTCTCTCTCTCTCCCCCTTCTCTCTTACCCTTTGAAATTTTGTAATGATGGGGTTATTTATCTCTCTCTCTCTCTCTCTCTCTCTCTCTCTCCCCCTTCTCTCTTTCCCTTTGAAATTTTGTAACTCGGAGAACCATTGAGAAGCCTAACTTTTTTGGCTTATCAGAGATAACAATTTAGTACATTTCCTAAGGCTCTCTTTGAGGACACCCATCCATCTCTCTCTCTCTCTCTCTCTCTCTCTCTCTCTCTCTCTCTCTCTCTCTCTCTCTCTCCCCCTTTTTTTTCTCTCTATTATACATGGTCTATATTGGGTTGCATACACTTACAAACAATAGAAGATTCTGTCTCAAAAGGAATCAACATTCTGAAAAATGTGGTGAGCAAGAAGTTCATAAGAAAATTTTTGAAGAAGATCTTTTTTTTTCCTGGAGTAAGATTGGAGAGAATGATGGATTGCAATAGAGAATTCATTCTTCATCGAATCAATGAGCTAAATGAGGAGATGATGAAGGTCATATAAGAAGAAAGGGGAACATCCAGATGTTGTGCTCGAGCTTAATCGAGGCCAAGCACTAGATCATTAGGATTGGTGGCTCGCAAGTAGGATATGACAAGAATTAACTCAATGAAGATGGATCCACTGAGGATAGATCTATCGAGGATAGATCTAGCAAGGGAAGATTTGCCAAGGATAAACCCACCGAGGCAAGAGTCGTTGAGATTAGATCCACTAGGGTAGTACCCCCTACACAATATTTACCAACAGTTATACGAAGAAGAATTCTTGGCCCCTTCTTAGAATGAGAGAGGTTAAGTTTAGATGTTCTCGATCATCCAATAGAAGAAGGGTTTGTTGTGGCCTCAATTGGAGAAGTAAGGAGAAGGAGGAGAAGAATTCCCTCTCCCAATTACTCAAACAATGATGCCAAAAGAGGAAGAAGAAGATAGGCTAGAGAAAAATGTATTTATAAAAGAAATTGTGGTAGTCGAGGTACCAAGGAAGTTTATGATTCTCTCTTCAGAATATTAAGGAGAAAAATCTCGCCCCAAGGATAACCTGGCTTCATTCGAGTCAGTCATATGATTTCTAAAAAAAAATGAGGCGTTAAAATGTCATTTGCTCTTAATGACGTTTAACGAATCAGACATATGTTGGTTAAACCCACCGGTAGGATTTGTTACATCCTTTATAGAGTTCAAGAAAATGTTTGTGGCTCAGTTTTATAGTACTCAAAAAGCCCCAAAGAATTCTCAAGCACTCTTGAAGATCTGTCATGAACCAGTCGAGAGTCTCTAAAGCTTCACTACTCACTTCCAATGGGAGATGCTAACTGTTCAGAATATTGAACATGTCGTCACTAACATAGCTTTAGCCCAGGGACTTTGGGAAGGACTATTCTAGTACACAATTGGCTTATGGAAAACCAAATACATTATTGAAATTAATGGATCTCACAAACAATCGTGTATATGTCGAAGAGTATAACTCTCGCCCCAGACCTTCTCATTTATCGGAGCTCAAGAAGAAACCTTAGGGCGTTCTCGACAAACAAACCCGCTAAGAGCGAAGAAACACCAATGAAAGGCTGGTCAAAGGAAGAGGACTAGAGAAAAAATTAGGAATTATTTATGCTCCCTCCTCATTTTGTTGAAGTCACACTATTAAAGGTTTCCATGGGTGAAGTAGTGGAGGCTATTCAGAGTAAGAACTACATCTAGAAGCCTTTCTCCATGAAGGTAGGCACTCACACCCGCGATCGAAATAAATACTATGCCTATCACCAGGATCATGATCATGACAAGGAAGAGTGCCGATATCTTCAGAATATGATCAAATAGTTGATCAAAGGAGGAGAATTGAAAGAGTTTTTAGCCCCATAAGCTCATACTCAACGATAGGATAAGGCGTATGTTGAGGGGAGTAGTGATGACCCGACTCCGCTAAGGTTGGTCCATGTCACCAGAGTCATACCAACTATCTTTAGAGGAGGAAAACATGAGATTTTATGAAGGTCCAACATGAAGATATTAAGAATATGGGAGATATGTTCAACTAATCTGGGTACACATGCAACCATTTTAGTGAAGTCGGTTTGGTATTGTAGTTCATTTCGGTCATCTCTCACTTATCTGAAAGTAAGAAATGATGTGAAGATTATGATAAAAAATATTAAATCTAACGTATATTAGGAATATTGATATTAGAAAACATAATTAGTTAAGATATAATTACATATCTTTTATATTTTAAGAAGATTGATATGAGGTAAACTAATTATAAATGATCTAGGTTTTGTTTAAGGACGCGTTTCAGCTCCTTTTCCTTCTACTGAACACATATAAAAACATTTTAGTTTTGAATGGTATTTAATTTTTCAAAAAATTTCTCCCACCACATGGTATTTTTCTCTCATTTCATATCACGATTTGAGCATAGCTTTCATGCTACATTCTATGTTTCGTAATTGAAAGATCGTTTTTACACTTATTTAGTTGGTTGTCGAGGGCAAGCTAGGATGAAGAAAAATAGTCTCATTGTCTTTTGTCGTTCAAATGGATTGTTTTGATTGTGCGTAATCGGATAACAACTCTTACACTATTTTACTTTTTCTACACAAATCCTAAAAATTTTTTTAAAAAAATTTTTCGTAGTGGGAGAAAGCTTTTGGAGGTCATTTATGAGATTAATGTCACCATGAGATGAAAAAGCAGATGAAGCCAAAGGTGTGAAAGCAATCTGTATGAGGGCTTTGCATGACAAGTTCCAAATGGAGAAGAAAGACATTTGAGATGGAGTCAAATAAGATAAGAAAATGAAGTTTTGAAGAAGATGATGATTATACAATGGGCAAAGGGTTCCTCAGTTTCGCGTGTAGATTCTAAAAAAAATAAAATTTAACTATTTTTTTAATTTTGTACTTGTCCTAAAATTTTTTAATATATTAAAAATTATTGTTATGTGAGCCTTGTGTATTTCATATTTAAATTCTTGGAAACTTAAATCACTATTAAATTTTAAACTAACATGCCAAACATATCAAACAAATTTAATTGGAACACTACTATGAAATTAACAACATGTGCATTTGATAAATTAGGATTTGCTCGGATTTAAATTTTATTTTCTATAAGCAATTTAGTAATATTAGATATGATGGCTATAATTAAAAAATATTAGGATTATTATAGTAATTTATAGTAAAATGACTATAAATAATAGTGTTAAAAGTAAACACATTTTTTTTATTCAAATACTAGTATCTAAATTCGGAACCACAACTTTATATCACAACTTCTTGTAAAGTTGTTCTTAAAAGCTTCTGTAAAACGAGAACCCCTCCCAAACAAAGCTCTAATCATGTAATTTTTTTATTATATCTGATATATATCTAAATTGTATGTCTTGATCATCTTTTATTTATAGAATGAATTATGATTGATTTTCATGTGTGAAGTCGTAACTCTATTTCGGCCGTTTTATTTTTCCCATCTCCTCACTTGTTAATAGTGCAAAACTCCCCCCACGTAGATGCTGACATATTTACGCCGAACCACATTTATCGTATCATATTTAATTATTTACTTGTTGTGTGATTTTATTTTTCCAAATATTTTTGCACAGCATTAATGAGAAGAAATACATTATTTTAGTTACTTCACTATTTTTTGTGAGTTCTATGGTCGTCTAATAATGTCAGTGGGTAGGGGTGTAAACGAGCCGAACACGAGCGAGTCATGTTCGTCTCGTTCATATTTCGAGCTCAAAAGGTGTGTTCGTGTTCGGCTCGTTTGCTTAAGGAGCCGAACACGAGCTGTTCACGAAAAAATGGTCCTTTTAACATCCCTAATCACGTAGCCATAAGACGATAAGGGTTTGAGCAAGACTGAAAAATTATTATTTATATTAAAACATCATTTGAACCTAATTTAAGAATTTTTATTCTATTTTCTTAATCAATATGTTAATTGATTTGATTATAAATCTTTGTAGCCATCTTTGTAGCCCTGTAGTCAATTAGATTTTTTTAAAATACTACTTATACATATAAACTTGATGAATAGTATTTAGATCCAAAATAAGCCGAACATTAACGAACACATATTTGTTTGTGTTCGGCTCGTTAGCTTATCGAACGAAATTAACGAGTCGAACACGAGCTTCTTAACAAGTCGAACACGAGCAGCTCGTGAATAACGAGCAGTTTTGCCAACCCATCAGTGGGCGGCCTTCTTCAAAATGGGAACGCCCGGATCCGCCCGTAATGACAATCAGTTTAAGCAAAATGGTAATTAGTCTTTCAGAAACGCGGGGGGCTCATCTTTTTGCACCCTTTTGCCACATTAAGTTTTCAATTATTCTGTATTTATACGACAAATAGTCAATTAATTACGAATCCTTATCATTTTCCTTGCCATTCCATTAGCTGCTGTATCAATTATTTGCTTTCAACTTTGAAGTATGAGGAATGTAAAGTATAATTTTAATAAAATTCAAACCATCCCTCTAGATTTTTAAGATGTATTTTTAATTCGACCGAATTGGCTGAGTTTAGAATGTATCAAGTCACCGGCATTTAGGGTTGTAAACGAACCAATCTACTCCATGAACAACTCGAACTCAGTTCAATTAAGACTCGATTATGTTCGATCGTATTAGTAAATAAACAAAGTTAAATAATTTTTAAAAGCTCGAAGTTTAAATGTACTAAACATGAACATAGTGGAACTTGTTCAGTTATGCTCATGAACAAACTCGTTTGTTGTTGATTAAGTAAATTATTAAATACTCGATATTTAGCTCGATGATAACTCGTATCATATATGATATAATATTTTAATAAATTTAATTAACAATAAATAATTTAATTATAGATTTAATAGTAATATTTTATTATATTAATAATACTTTTTGATTAATTGATAATTATATATTTATTTTATAAAGTTTTGGAGTTAGATTTGAACTTATATGACTCATGTGGTATGTAAGAAATGTCCCTTAAAATAAACTTTAAGTCCTCACAAATCTCACTTCTCCTTTGACAACTTATAGTTTTGTGTCTTCCGATTTCGCCCAAAACAAAAAAAAAAACCCCCCTGAATTTCTATGGTTTGCAAGGTTTGCAAGCATCAAAGACAATGACGAGATTGTGGTGTGTAAGTATCTCTGAAATTCTAGTCTCTCATATATCTTCTCTTTCCACTCTCCTTATATCCTATCCAACTAAAAAAAGAAGAAAGTGCAGTGCAATCATTCTAAGTTATATATGATTAAGAGTAAAAATGATGCAACAAAATATACATGACATTTACCAAATTGCCCAAAAAATTAGGAAAAAGACAAGTGCGTGTCGTTACCGGAAAACCAACACCAATATCTGAATACGGGAGTTTGGTGTAAATTTTGAAATATGAACTTACTAAAATATGAGAGTTGACATCCCATATGATCATGATTCATAAGTTACATTTCATTTTTACAAAGTTTGTAATCGATAAATTAGATGATGATCATATTGATGATCATATTTGTAAAATTATTTATTGAATTTTTTATATGAAAATATAAATACTCATTTGAATTTGTAGCTCGTTTAAATACTTGTTCACTTGTTATAAACAAATCAAGCACGAATTAAGTTCAAACATTTGAAAATTTTTAAACAAGTCAAGCTTGAACAACATATGAAAGTTTGATACAAGTTCAAGCCGAATACGAAAAATTTATAATTATACCAAGTCAAGTCTGAAATATGACATGCTCTGCTCGATTATAACCCTACTGACATTACTGGCTCTTGTCTATCACCGCCTACCTCTATTACTCGCTACTATTACCACTGTTCATCACTGCCATCGAGTGTCACCCGCCGCAACCAAATTCCATCTATCACTATATCATCATCAATTTTTATGCTTAATTCATTATAAATGTTTGGGTGTAAGTAGGATTTAAGTTAAATAAGATTTAGTAAATCCCGTAAATTTGGATTTATCAAATCTAAATATTATTAAATATGAAATTATTTAATCTAGTTAAATTCATTTGATGTGTTTTGACATAAATCTATGTGAAATATTTTTTTTTCTGCACTAAATCCATTAAATCCAACTAATTAGTGGATTTAGTAAATTCGAATTTAACCAAGGGAACAAGAAAAAATTGGATTTAAGTTAATGACAGATTTATCTAACCTGTTATTTGGCCAAGTTTAGATTAAATCTTACTTAAATAATGTTAAAAGTATGATACTAAACACCCCATAAATAAATGCTAAATAGTAATTGTTTGTAATTATTTTATATCAAATCAAATAATTCCAACAAATTTTAAATACATCAGATTCAAGTGCATGAATTTTATTTTTATTTTATATTTTTTAGCAAATCAAACAACCCTTATCCGAAAATTAAATATCCCAGCTCTTAAATGACTCGTCAACTATTTCAGGGATAAATCACTGACATGTCTCGATGGCGCTAATTTTGAAATATTTTCATTTGTAATTTCCTTTATATGTTGAAGTTCCAATTATCAAAGACTTGTCACTGCCAGAAGAGTAATATTATTATGTTGGTGCCATTAGGCTATAAGACGAGTTGCTAGAGTCGCTCAGGTTTGCAGAATGAGCCCATGCAATAAATTTGTGGAATTGGACAAGGCCAGTTTCTTGACAGAAAGGCTAAGCCAATATATTACTGTTGTTTATAACTAAAACAATTGGATTTAGTTGAGCGACTTTCCCGAGTTGTAGCCGAGTTGTCTTGCCGAGCTAGCCGGATTTTGGTTGCCAACTTATGGCTCCCTCTGCTAATTATGACGTAATAGAGCATAATAAGCTACTTGAAATGCTTAGTTTTTGCTTACCATGATTTGTGTTTGACTAATAACCGAGGGCTCCTTTTGTGCTTATTATATTATTTTAGGTGCTTTATATGTAAATTGAAAGATTTGGGTGTGGAATTTTTTGCATCTGTGGCTAAGAAGCCCACCAGCCTTCTATTTTCATTTGAATTCTTGTCATTAACCTTGGAAGTTGGTCGCCCCTCGTGACGCCAAAGATTATAACGGAAAATGTGCTTTTCTTTGTAAATATAAAAGTTTAGGGGTGAGATACGTAAATATCTAGGGCTGTCAAAAGGGCTCGTTGTTCGCGAACAGCTCGTGTTTGGCTCGTTAAGAAGCTTGTGTTCGGCTCATTAATTTCGTTCGATAAGTTAACGAGCCGAACACGAACTAAGATGTGTTCGTTTGTGTTTGGCTCGTTTTGGCTCGAAATACTACTCATCAAGTTTGTCTCTAAATAATACTCAACAAGTTTATATATATATATATATATATATATATATGTATATATATATAAAGTAGTATTTTAAAAAAATCTAATTGACCACAAAACTATAAAGATTTATAATCAATTAAAATATTGATTAAGAAAATAAAATAAAAATTATTAAATTTGATTCAAATGATGTTTTAATATAAATAATAATTTTTAAATCTTGCTCAAACTCTTATTGTCTTATGACTACATGATTACGGTTGTTAAAATGACTTTTTGTTTGTGAACAACTCGTGTTCGGCTCGCTAAGCAAACAAGCCGAACACGAACACACGTCTTGTGTTTAAAATATAAACTCGTTTACACCCCTATAAATATGAGGACGCCCAGCAAAATACTTCATGACTATAAATTCATGAAAGAGAACTATATGTATTGATTGATCTATGCATTTATTTGTTCAATCTTTTTATGTAGCTTTTTTTTTTAGCCTTTAAACCCCTTTAAATAAAGGGTCAAATGAAGCATGTAGCGATATACATTGTTTTGACCTTTGAACTATAATGAATAAAATTCTCAAAATCTCTTTATTGTATACTTTTTTTTCTTTTTTTGTTCTCTTCACCATTTGATTCTCACATAGAACATATTATCAGGATCATGCATTACCTAGGGATATTAAAATTCAACTTTGTTGAATTCTTTTAGGATGTTGGGTTCTAAATATGTGTGAGTATATCCAAATTCTACTAGTATTGAGCAAAAGATGGATAAAGAGAGAGAGGAGTAGCCCATCAAAAGAGATGACCCTCATTCTAAAAACTTCCCTCTATATCACGTCTCAATCTCAGATTCTCGTTAATATGAATCCTTTTCATGAATCGAGATAATCACCAATTAAAGCATTTCAGTAACACTAGAAGTTAGGTAGGGGAGAATTAAATAATGGAAACTTAGATTAGAGATGGATAAACAATAATTCGAGGATGCAGATAACTCCAAAAATTAGTGGAAGAGAGATAAGAAGAAAACACTGCAAGAAAAAACAATTACCACATATGTTGACGTCAATTTTTCATGTCAAATGATACAGGGTTGTCTTCAGTTTTGAGTTACGAGGTCATATTTTAACAATCCATGATTTATCGTATCTTCCGAATCAATCAAAATCCTCATACGGACATCCGGACACAAAATTGCGTTTTGGACCACCGGGCCGTATTTTGCCCCAGACATCGATTTTCATCCAATACGGTGCATCCCCGATTTCCGCCTCAGCGTTGGAAAACCCATTTTTCACTCCTAGACAAACTTCAGTATTCCAATGGCCCATGAAACACCATCCACGAAAAAGCTTCACACACATGGAAGGCAAGGGAACCAAGCCCCTTTGGGGCTTGGATGTAAAAGTTCCCATACATCTATTTAGCACCACTGAAAGAGATTGAACTTGTTCTATGGGCGCTTTTGTGCCCATGCTGGGTCCGATATTTTGATCACATTTTTGCCTATGGGGTACTTGGGCACCACTGTTGGGCACTTGAGCGCCCAGTTCTCTGCAACCGATTTTCCGCCAAACGGAGAGCCCTCCACTTCCACCCAACAAAGAAATGCCAAAAACTTATGGCAGACGCTTTTGCATCCATTTTGACGCTTGAGCACCAAATTGTTTTCTCTTCACCAAAAGTTGTAGAGTCATGCCATTTGAGCCGAATGGAGGGGACCATTATAGGAAACTTTTACATAGTTCCCATGAAGCTTATGGAAGGGATAAAGGCAAGTCACTGCCTTCACAACACACCAATCATTTGGGTCGCCGCCTCCACGACATGCCCACCTTTTTGGGTCACTGACTTAACGACACACCCATATTTCGGGTCACTGTCTCCAAAACTTGCCTACCCTTTCCGGTCACCTCTTCTATTTCACACCCATCTTCAGGTCACTGCCTCTAAGGATTGCCCACCCTCTCGGGCTGCTGCCTCCACGACACGCCAACTCTTTTGGGTCACTGCCCATATGACACACTCATTCTTCGAGCCATTGCATTCACTTCACACAACCCTTTCGGGTCATAGCATCCACTGTACACTCCTCACAACTTCTATCATATGATTATTAGCATTCGCATTTGTATGTGTGCATAGAAAGCAAGCCAAAGTCAATCGGCGAGTGACCCGTGTTGGTCGAGATGCCTTAATGAGCATTGTTTTTTAGGTCGATCCCAATAAAAATTGTGAGTTAAAGCATCATGTCTGATATGAGTATGTCTATACCAAAAATCAAAGGGATTAAACTCGTGTTACCTTGCGTGTCACGAGTCTGTATTTAATAGTCCTTATTTTAAATTAAAATAATATTTTTTTTCCACTCATTAAATTTGCCATAATTTTAAAATTAAGCATGTAGCAAGCTAGGTCATTTGTAAGGCCAACTCATTTCAAAATTTATCATGGGTGACACACAGTTTAGATCCCTTAGATCTTTAGATGGGGCCGGCGCGGCGACCCCATCAAAGTCATACATACCTTAAGACATAAACTGAGCACTTAGATGCTGGTTAAGACAACTTCACGTTAGATGGTGTGCTAGGCTTAGACAAGTGTGCATTGTAGTATTTTCGACGCCTCTGATTATCGTTCTTTGTCGGCTTGTTTTTTCTAGCCATGCATCATATTTGTACTTTTCTTGGTGTGCTTGTGTGTGCTTGTTTTGATATACATGATAGTATATTAGGGTGGTCTTTGACAGGGGGTCATGTCATATATATGCACACACAAATGTACAATAAAACAGAAGAACAACATAATGATTATTACTAACCCTTTTTGCAGGTGCTGCTCAGCTCCCCCACCAGACATGACATAAACACGTTGCATGTTTATTTGGCTTTCCCACTGACATTCTCTTCATGCAGGTCGAGTTTTTTTTTATCTTTCTTGATGTACTTTTTTGTGTCCTAAGAAGAGTCACGAGTTCCAAGGCAGCATATGAGAAGATCCACGTGATGAGAACCAATAGCTTTTTGCTCGTGTCCCATATCTTAATTCTAAATCTTATTGATATATAAAAATAGGACTAGACGTGTACTTTTGTTGTGTCCGACCTCCTTTTTCTTTTTTGTGATATGTTGCCGACTCAGCGACACCGATCTTCTATTATTTTATATTTGGTTTATTTTTCTGCTTTTCTTACATGCTTGTATGCTTGTATTAGCTTTGCCATTTTGGATTGTGCTTTTGTTAGGGAATTCATCATTGTCACTTAGGCTCTATATGACCTAAAATTCATATTAAGTTTTCTATAAAATATTAATAAAAAATTCAAAATTAATTAAAATTTAGGATTAAATTGTTTAAGACTTTTAAAACTTGCTTTTACTTTCCTGCATGACCTCCGGGTTAGTTTTAAAATGGGTTACATGCATGGTCATATCCTAAGTCATAATTATTTGGGTCTCCACAATATCTAAACACCACTCTAGATAACCACATCATTTGTATGTCCCGAGGAGAAATCTCTGTACTTCTCCAACCTCGACTAACCTAATATAAATTTTTACTTAGATGGTTGTCTAGTGTGCTTAAGTCATTAAAAGGATCCATGAACCATAAGGGGTGTAAGCTCTATTGTTGGGAGTATTTTCAGCTTGGTAGCTGAACCTCCCTTCTCTTCCTTTCAAACGACATCCTTGTCATCTTGACGGGTATAAGTCACACCTCTTAGAGCTTCACTTGACAATCATAAGATAGACTTTTTCTTCCTTTAACTTTAGGGCTACCAACGATCCCGCGGGTGACGCAATCCACGAATTACTGAATAAGGATCTCCGAACTTGTTGGGTCGATTACCTTCACGACCAGGGAGACTTAGGGTCCTAGTGGCTTGGAAATATGATTCTGTGGTACTCTGATCAAGCTACCTCTCTACCTTTTAGGGATTACTCTTCCCTTCCTTTGACTACCTCTATTGAGTCTTGTCGCTCCTCTTGCCTTTGTTGGTTTCATCTCAACAACCTGATTGTCGATGAGTTACCGTCCGTTTGCGATACGATAATGTCCTTTGCTCTTATGGTATAGATGTGCTTTGATGTATCAGAATTCCCCTTCATGAAGATTTCACGGGCTTCGTATGACGATGAGTTCGTTAATGAGAGACTGATCCTGATTTTCTATATAGATATATGAAAAATGAGATGTATGCGATTAATTTTCTTAATAAATATTCTTAATTTGCAACGGCGCCAAAAACATGATCCAAAGCAAAGACTAGGTAAAATTTTCACTATGAAGCAAATAAGAATACCGTTATAATATTTTAATATGGGATACTACGCAAGTATACGTATCGTTATTCAGTAATATAAAACTTTCTGATTAAGTCCCGAATATCAAACCGACGGGGAGGATTGGATTTAAATAACAAAATACTTAGCAATATATATTCTTACTCAAACTTAAGATGCTATAATATAAATGAAAGTTCGATTCTTTTCGTGATTTTTGATAATTGAAAATAAAGTGAACAACTAATTAACTTAATTAAAATACTTGCAAGATGAAGGCAATATAGATAAAATGTCTTTTTCATAATCATGAATCAGTGATAAATATATAAATTCAATTGTGGAAGTATGTTAAATATGTTGTGTCAAATAAGAGCAGATTCAGTTGTGGAAGTATGCTAAATGTGCTGCGCCAAGTAGGAGCAATAATATTATTTACCCTTACTAAAAATGTTATAAAGAACATTGGTTAATCTATAGTTTGAATAATCTTGAAAATTGGCTAAACACAGAAGACATTAGCTCTCACTCTAGACTTCCCTCTTCTCCCTCCACCTGGGGGCTAACATCTCGTATCAAAACCTAAAACTATAAATCAAATTCGGGGCTTTAGCTTGTCACTCTAAAGCCCTCTAATTCTACACCCTTGAAAATATATTTCTCTATTTATTTGCACTCAATTCCATCAACTACATTCTCATTCATAAAATCAATATGTGATTCTAACCATTTGTTGACTGAGGCAATATCATCTCAGATCTTACATGTTCTCACAACCATGTTCTCACAACATCTCACAACAGGTTTTAACATCTTAATTGGCCAAACCAATAAATAAATCAAGTGCAAGGTCTTGAATCATCACAACTTCTTCCAACTTTGAAAACTAATATTTCACACAACTTCCTTTAAACATTTAATCAATTATCATTTTAAGGAAAAAAGATAAAAAAAAACTACTCAAAAAAACTACTCAAAATTCATGAAAAAAAAACTACTCAAAATTCATGGAGAAAACACAATCACACATGAATTTAAAAGTAGAAATCAAGCTCAAAAACAAGAAATCTAAATTAAAAACCAAGTGCAGTCACAAAGATAAATATTTATCTCAAATTCTCTCCACCAAATGTCTTGAAGTTCCTTTGAATTTTCTTCATTCTCTCACAATACAAATTAATACTCAAAATAGAATAAAATAAAGTAAAGGTGGCCGGCGACGGCGGTGGTTGTAAACTTTGGTGGGTGGTTGCTGGTCATTTCTCTTGGAAAATCTAAGTCTTTTCTTATAAAAACCCAAAGGGTGTCTTGGTGTCTCTTAAAAAGGTGTCTCAATTCAATAAATCTTCTACAAGTTGACTCCTCATAAGCCAATTAAATGAATTTTCGTGTCCATGAGCTATTTCCCACGTTTTTATCAAGGGTTGCTTCTAACACCTCTTCAAAATTTCACTCCAATTAAGTATTTCTTCAAGTAACTAACTTTGGCATTTAAGCACGAGGTACTTGGCACTTAGACGTAGATCATCTCGCGCTTAGGCCCCCCAGTTCATTTTTGCACATTTCTTCATTTTTGCTCCAAACTTGACATTTTTTCACTCATTTTAGCATTTTCATCCATTTGATTGTATCTACAAGAAAAATACTCAAATACATTTCATGAAAGTGCAATATCTCAAAAAAATAGGTATAAAACGTGTATAAAAACACTATATATTTTAGGTGTATCAGAGACTCACTTTCTGTCTCATGGTTTAGCGAAAGCTTTGTAACATCAAAGCATTCCCATTCGAATTAACCATCCTCTATGCTATTCATCATCTTAAATGTAAGCATAACTCTCTGGATCAAGAATATTCTTGGGCAACCCCCAAGATAAAATTGATCAAGTGGGATACGTCCCCTTGGGAGTACTATGGATCCTATAATAGGATTACACATTTGAATCTCTGGTTGTGGGTAGCTTTTGTAGGTATTCATTTGTGAATACTCGACACAAGTTATTTCAATCTGATCATATTCAGACGTATATGCTTGACTTATCTTTGCAAGGTTTGACGCATGAAAGTTCTGCACATTATTTCTTTTATTTGTTCGCCCTTGTTGTATGCCCTACTTTTTCAATTCCCTTATTCACTTGATCATTCATATGTTCCGGAAGAGAAACATATTTGGGAAAGGGAAGCATATGACGATGGAAAAACTGACGATTCCTTTAAAAATAAAAAAAAGAAAGAAATGAAAACAACACCATTTTTCAATTTTCATGCCTTCAAATGGAGCCAATTTATAGAATAATAAGACTCACTAATATTAATTAACTACTCTTATTCATCAAATGCAAGAACTAATCATCCTTAATATCCTATCGTTAACCACCGCTTTAAAATGAAAGCGCCAATTATATGAACCCTTCTCTTTAATCTTGATAATCGACAATTAAGGGATGACAAAAACTCCCAAAGTTATGTGGGATAGAAACAGAGAATTAAAACTCAGATTAGACAAAGATAAAAGGCAATTCGAGGATGTCGACAACTCCAAAAATTAGGTGAATAGGAAGAAGAAAAAAAATATTAAGAAGAGGAACTAGTCACATCATTTTTCATTTTTCATGTCTCCAAATGCAACCAATTTATAGAGGTGCAAGACTCTCACTAATACTAATTAACAACTCTTATTAATCAAATACAAGAATTAATCATCTTTAATATCGTATCACTCGTGAACTCAAATCAACAAAAATAACTAGTTTGTTGATTCTAAACAAATCTCAGAACAGCGATAAGAGTACGAAACCATGTAGACTGCATAATGCTGCATTTTTTTCTTATATCACATTTATTCTCTAAAATTTTGATTTTGGCATATTTTTGTTAATTTGTTACTTTCTCATGAATTTTTTTTTTAATTTCTCAATTTTTTTTCCTTTTACTTGTACATATGTACCTATATACTTGATGCGAGTTCAAAAAATTTGTTATCACTGGGCATGAAATCTCAATGCATTTTGAGTTGGAAACATTCCAAATTCAAATTCAAGATCATCTAAGCTCCGATTTTTCTTAGTTTATAGTTAAGTTGAGCATCTCAATAAGATGAACTCAGTGACTCTGAAAGTGATTCAATCCGAGTCCAAATAATCACATATCATTATTCTTGAAGTGTAGTTGAATGTATTGGTGTATCAATTGGATGACTGAACGATCACAAAATTTAGCACGTTTATAGGCCAATCGAGAGGGGTCAAAGAGAGGAATCCAACAAGCTAAAGATCATCCAATTTCAAGGTTATTAAAGCACTTAAATAATGAAAAAAAATGACCCATGATAAAAGAAATCAATATAGACCGCCTAATTAAGTGATTTGATATTCTTGTTAAATTTAATAAAATGTCCCTCTAAATAATTATAATTCGAACTCTATTCTTCACTTGAAAGTCGGGAGGAAAAAAAATTAAGCTGACTTATAAACTTAACTCTCTAAATTTCGACGTTGTTTGTGTCGGTCACTAAAGTTCACTGCCAAACACCAGAGTTTGCCAACAACTACCACAGGCTATTATTGACCACCACCAACAATTATTACAACCAACTACTAGCGTTGTAGCCACTAACTACAACTTTTGTAACCAACTACAACTGTCTTAACTACTAACTATGATTTTTGTTGCAAACTCTTTGTATTGTAGCCATCAACTATAACTCTTATAGTTGACTTTTTACAGCTGTAGCCAAACTACTATTATAAATTTGTGATTGTTGATTTTTATAATCTCATTTTTTCTAATTCTAAGAGAATGGTGAATATCTACTTCCAATTTTTATAGTGGATTACTTTAACTAGGTCAAACGCTGTGGTGTATTCAATTTCTAGAGCTTTTTCACATAAACAAAATTGGTTCTCTTACATCACTATATGTTTGTTTGTTGAAGAATTATGCTGATATAAGACATTCAATTCTTCTACTGCTAAAAAAATTCTAGTTATTTTTTGTATTAAACTAAGGGGGTGTTTGGCCACATCCCCAATTTACGCTAAATGTGATTTAATAAATCCAATAAATTGTATTTATCAAATCCATATTTGATGGAGAAGGAACTTGCGGGTCACAACGAAATAAATCCCTTAAATCCGCCTACGAATCAGAATTAGTATATACATATTTACGTCGAAAAAGAAATTAACTGAGAGAAGATCTGATTTAACGGAGACAAAATAAATCCCTTAAATCTGCCTACGAATCAGATTACGTCGAAAAAGAAATTAACTGAGAGAAGATCTGATTCAACGGAGCATATGACTTAAATTACATTCTTATGAAGCTTGGCTGAATTTAATTTAAGTTCATGACTAAATCCTTATGTTTAAAATAAGCTATCAAACACCCCCTCAAGGGGGAGAAAAATACTTCTGAGCAGTCGATGAGCTCTTTGGATCTCCTATTTTGTAGGTTTGGAAAAGGCCTTCTGAAGTCAAGGAGTTCCACCTTGAATCAAGTCTTAAATTATATATATATATATATATATAAAAACCCTAAACCCTAAAATTATAAATATATATTTTTATAAAAGATATTTTTTAAAAAATTGAAGTGCGTTGACGTGGTCACGAAAATTTTATAAAAATAAAAATAAAAATCAGAGCTTAAATGCATGGATAAATTTTAAATTATAATTATCGACATTAATTGATAAAAATAATATATTTTCTCATGAATATATTAAAATTAAATCCCCTGTCATTTATTAAAATAAAATAAAATAAAAGGAAGGTCAAAATGTTCGGTCGGGACTCCAGACCAAGTCAAAAAAGTAAGGTAGTCGAAGAAATTCCTTCCACGAATTTTGACGAACTCCTTTTAATATTGACCGCACGTTTTCATCCTCGATCTCAGATTCAGCTAACCAATAAAAATATATATATATATATATCTAAATTATTTTTATATTGAAAATTTAAAATGTTTTTAATTTGTTAAATCATTAAATTTTGGTCTGCTTCAAATACTCAGAACATTTAATTGTAATTACAGAAGTTATTTTAATTAGAAACTCGAAGAATTGACTTGGATAATGAAAAGTTCGTTTTTGATAAATTTATAATCGAAATTAGCATATTTCAATATGGTGAGACTTGTGAATTCCAAAAAGGTTCGATTCGAGTTCAAATGGACCCAAATCAAGCTCTCCGAAACACAAATAAAATTTGTATAAGATTATTTGAGGGAAGATATTATTTCCAAATATAGTGGTTTTATAGTTAAAATGTGAATTATAATAAGACTAAGGGTCTGTTTGAGAGAGCTTTCTATCTATCTTGCATTTCATACCACAACCATAGTTTTGTTTGAGGAAGTGTTTTTCTTGTTGATTTCTATAAATTTCTATAACGGGAAATTAGTTTTTCAACCTTACATGTTAAAGTGCATTAACTTAAAAAAAAAAGGGCTATACCCTAATTTTTTTAATAAATACATTTATAATTCCTACCGGAGCTTTTGAAAAAATTATTTTTTTCATCATAACTTTACAACCACATGTCTAAAAATTTCTATTTTGGGGTATCTCAAAATAGACCTCAAGTGGTCTCCCTAAAATGACTTAGAAACTGATTGGGATTATTTTTAAATTTTATTTTATTTTTATTTTTACTTGAAATAAAACATGTTTGATATTTTACAACATATTTAGTTATTTTAAAAACTACTCAAAATAACTTTTAAATAGTTTTAATTTTTTGAAAAATAAGTTAATTTGTATTTAACAAAATAAAAATATATAAAAAATACATCAAACAAACATGTGGCTCCAAAAAATTAGCAATTTCTCCCCAAGTCAACTCTTTATATATATATATATTATGTAAAATTATACTAATGAAAAAGCATTATGACTTTTCTCAAATCCATCCTTTCTACTCAGTCATTATCCAAGAAATACATATGAAAAAGATATAATTTTGATTGATATATATTCAAGACATAAAATCATATTAACCTCAAATATGATCCACCACCATAACAACCACAATAATAATAATTATAATAATAATATGATACACAGTTTTCTTCCGCAAAGCCACAGGCCCACACATAGCCAGAGTTTGCGGGCCGACAACGCGGAAGAAAAACATAGCCATAGAGGACTTCAGGAGTCGGATAAATGGACATAATTGTAGCCTTCTGATTATCCGTGTCGCTATTCTAGAAGAAGGAAAAGATACATTTTTCACTGGTTATCTTCTCTCTTTGCTTCTCGTTTCTCCATGGAGATATCATCAGTGGCGATTCAGAGGTATTATTAGCTCACGAGCAGCTCTCAAACTTTTTTTTTTTTTTTTGTCTCGTGAAACTTGCAAAAATTTAGTCTTTTTTTCATTCGCTCTGTGTTCTTCTTTCACCTGCCAAATTAGATTCATGTTTTGGTTTTTTCTTTTTTATCCCTAAACCCAGGCTTGATAAAAATTGGGTTTTTGAAGTACTGCCAGCATGTTTCTATAAATTCTGATCTATCTACGTGATTTGTTTGGGGTTAATGTTGAAGAGGTAACAGAAGTTCGGATTTTAGAGATATCTTCTTGTTTTATTTGTTCTTTGTTATTACTTTTTGGTGTTATGCTCTGCTTTTATGGAGAATTTTTGTTTGTTAATGGTTTTGTGCCGATGGTAGTTGGCCGAACTTGTTTAAGCGATGCTGTGGAGTTTTTATCTGTGTATCTAATTTTCTTGCTTTCGATTCTGATAAATCTTACCTTTTTTTGTACAACAGATGTCTTCAGGAACAGCAAGCATACCGTACATTTAAAGTTATACAATCATGAAGGAATTTTGTTGAATTTATAGGGGAAATTAGGTCCCCTTAAGGTTTCATCTCCTGATGTTGACCTTCTGTTTAATATTCAGGGCAAGCCCCATTCTTTAGTGTAAGTTTTTGGACTCTCAGTTTTCTACAGTATAGATCTTGGAAATCCCATCAATGGCTCCTGCGGCACACATCCAGACTCTCAGCCTCGCGCTCATATCGCTGAGCTTCTTAAAGCTTGCAATGGCGGATCCAAGAACTAGTCTTGTCGCACAGTATTGCAATAACACTTTAGCCGCCAATGGTGCTATTCTTGCAGACAATTTTGTTCCTTCAATGGATAATCTAAGCAGTCATGTTAATGCGAATGGATATGGAACAAGCATCACTGGGGTGGACCCTAATGCAGTTTGTGCTCTTGCTCAGTGTTATGGAGACCTTAATTCAATAGATTGTAAGCTGTGCTTCTCGGAGATTAGATCTCAGCTGCCTAAATGTTATCCAAATACTGGTGGCACACTCTTCCTTGATGGGTGTTTTGGGAGATATGAAAATTACACCTTTTTTAATGAGATATTTTCGCGAAATGATACAGCAATATGTTCTTTTAGTAATAATAATTCAAATCCAATCATTTTTGGTCAAGCGGTGAAGGAGGCTGTCGGCAATGTGTCTTTGAAAGCACAAAATAGTCATGGATTTGCTGTTGGTTCGGCATCGAATTTGAACTCAACCGTTTATGTTCTCGCTCAATGCTGGGAGAACTTGAATAGTGCCCTTTGTAGCTCGTGTTTAGATGCCGCTTCTTCGGCAATTTTGTCATGTTCTCCGGCTACAGAAGGACGAGCACTCTATGCTGGTTGTTTTATGAGATACTCAACAAGACTTTTTTGGAATGTAAATGAAACCTCTTCGAGTTCTAGCGGTATGTCATGAATATGTTGTTGTCAATCGATTATGATGAAATGATACTTCTTAGTTTCAAAATTTGCATTGCTAGCATATGTAGGACGCAACATGCACCCTATATTCTATTAGAAAAATTATAAATAAATAATGAGCATGCGTATTAGGCATGTTTTTTGAGGTGGGAATTGAACAATTGTTTGCAGTTGAAAATTAATAGGAGGCTTTTAATCTTTGAAGAGGAGCAAAAAAATACCATTTAGAATTATTATTATTTTTTTTAAAAGCTTCTTAGTTTCTTAAGATACACACATATTATAATTTCACATCCAATACTATTTGTGGCTCATGTCAATATTGTGTGTATTTTGTATTTATGTCATATTGTATTTTTGTTCTGGTGTCTAAATCCTTATATCATAGGTTTATTAACTTTTAATCATGTGAAAAAATTGTTGTATAGAATGATTACTAATTTTGCTATTTAATCTTAGTTTACACTTTGTGATGTAGTGCTTTGAATAGTTGAAACTTGAAATGCTGCTAAGAATGTTTTCTTATTTTCTTAATTAAATTTGGATCTTTGCTTTTATGTAAAATACAATGTAGAGGTTTAATGGCACCCCAAACTTTATTTTTCACATTTTAGTTTTCAATGTCTATTAGACACACTTTATACTCTATTATATGGGTTGATCTCTATGAGATGTGGTTTTGAGATAGATAAAGGATGTTGAAAAGGATCTTATTTCATTTTAAATGACCATTTCAATAGATGCGAAACCTATATGGCATTCCAAATATTTGCCTTATGTTTTCTATTTTATATACATTTTGATGATTTTGATTTAAATGTGGAATAACCTTCTTCATTTTTCATTAGATTTATCCTTATTATTTGGGCTCAGTTATTTTAATCTAACTTTAATTTTCAACTAATGGTTCACATTGCTTTTTAAATTTAGGTGTTTTAGTGTTTTTCGAGACCTTTAAATTATAAAATATCAAAATTACAAAGAAGCTGAGTTGCTCTTGCATGGACCAGTTTTGAGTGCAAAAGCAATAGGATAGACTGGGATTATTCTTTTATGAGAAGCTCAGGGATTATAATTCATTCTTATTGAACAAATATGAGAAGCTCAAGGATTATTCGTTTATGTTCATTGTACCGATGTGAGGCCTAGTCTCCTTCCCTTTGGGGCGATTTCTATAATTTAGCTTATCTTCAATTTTCTAGTCGCTGTTTTTGTGCGAAATTGAAATTTTGTAAAGTGATTCATATCAAGTTTTCTTTTTCAACCACAAATCTGATCATTGCGTAAATTTTATGTATGTTGCTGCTTTTCTTGTGAAAATTTGGAATTTTTTTAGTGATTGTTAAACTTTCTTTTGAGATGCACAAGGCAGTAGTTGTTGTCCTTGAAACAATTTTTTTACTGAAGTTGTGAGTTTGTAACCTATAGATTGTTAATTTTATTTTTATTTCATTGTTCATCTCATCTCAAATGAATATATCCGTGATAGGGTTGGTGTAGCTCCAGACAAAATTAGAGAAAGTCATCTTAGATGGTTTGGTCACATTAAACGTCGACCATCCGATGATCCGATTTGAAGAGTAGATGTTTTAGATTCGACTTATGTTAAGAAAGGCACATGTAGGCCTAGGAAGACTTAGGCTTATTGTATAAAAATGATCTTAATTTATTAGAACTAAATGAAAATATGACACTAATAGGACGCAATGGAGAAAAAGGATTCATGTAGCTACGTGGGATTAAGGTTTTGTTGTTGTTGCTGTTGTTGTTCATCTCATCTTAAGTTTCATTAAAAATCCTACATTTAGACCCTTGTCCATCCTATATTAATAGTAGTAAGAAACATATGTGTGCGTGTACGCTGCGCTTGTGTGCTTTTGCGCGTGTGTGTATAAAACAAGATTTATTTATATTCAGCTGTTTTGCTCGTTTTGTTCTGACTTGCACTGTTGCTAATATTATTGATCTGGAAAAGATTTATTTCTTTATATTTTTTGGGGTCACTTATTAGAATCTTCTTTAACATTCAGGGAAAAGTAAAGCTATATGGATAGTAGTCGGTTTATTGCTTGGAGCCATCTTCTTAATACTTGTAGGTCTCTTGATTGCTAAAAAAAGAGGTTTATGGGGCAGAAAAAAGAGTGCTTCCTTAAAAGGTATGCAGTATGAGCTCCATCATTATTGAAATCAGAAGCACAAAACTTACTTTTTCTATTTCAGACTTGTACGGGCAAGAAATGGCGGCAGTTATTTTGCAATCAAATCTAAATTTCAAATATGAAGACTTGAGAAAAGCTACAAATAACTTTAGGTTGTCAAACAAACTTGGTCAAGGCAGCTATGGGACTGTATACAAGGTAACTGTGGCACTCCAGGGCATGTGTGGGATTGATTTTGTATTTTGCTTTTGTTTTTATTTTTATTTTTTCCTTCATTTTCTTAAAGATATTTATTTAGTGTCTTTTTCAGATATATATATATATATATATTATTTCTAAAAAGAAATTAACATGCTTTTTAAACACTCAAAAATAACTTTTAGTGTTATAAGTGTTTTTAAAAACAATTATATCCTAATCAAATATTTCAAACATGTTTTGTTTCGAAACAAAACACTAACAAAACAAATTGAAAAAAAAAACAGTAATAAGAAATAAAAGTAATCACAAACGGTGCCTTATTAAATATAACCAATGAATTGTTTACACTCCTGAAAGCTTGTTATGTTTTCAGGGAGTTCTTTCCGACGGAAAAGAAGTTGCTGTGAAACAGCTGTTTCTTAATACAAGACAATGGATCGATCAATTTTTTAATGAAGTTGATTTGGTGAACCAAGTTCGACACAAGAATCTGGTGAGGCTGCTGGGCTGCAGTTTAGATGGCTCTGAGAGCTTGCTTGTTTATGAGTACTACAGCAACAGGAGTCTAGATCTGTTTATATTTGGTAATTTGCTTAAATTTTTTCATGAACTTTGTGCTAGAAGAATTTGAATTTGAGTTTGATGTTTATTTCTACATCATATTAATATGATTTTGCATGTGGAACTTGAGGTTTTTGCAAGTTTTTATAGAAGTGATTGTAAAGCTGTTGTGAGGAAATTAATTTTTTTAAAGCTTTTATAGGTATATATATATATATATATATGATTAACATGAATATATTATGTACAAATATATGAATTTAGCAAAAAAGGTTGAGTTATATATATTTGAAAAGAATCTAAGAGCAGCATTCTTAAGTAGATCTTGTCTCAAAAGCTGCTTCTCACCATATAAATTTTTGAAAAATAACAAGAAAGCAGTGACAATAATAAATGTTCATGTTAAAAATATTATATTTTGGTTTCTCATTAACACATTGGAACAGATGAGAGTCGTGATAAACATTTGGACTGGCAGCAGAGATTCGATATCATTCAAGGGGTTGCAGAAGGTCTATCTTACCTCCATGATGAGTCCGACACGAAGATTATTCATCGAGACATAAAGGCCAGTAATATTCTGTTGGATGACAAGCTTAAACCCAAAATTACAGATTTTGGCCTCGCGAGATCCTTCGCTCAGGATCAAACTCACCTTACCACTGGGATCGCGGGAACATTGTAAGAATGGTGCTTGTTAAAAGGAATTTACTTTGATTTTTCTTTCTCCCTAAAGTAGGCTTAATGTATAAAAATGTCCACCTTACCACTGCAATTTCTTATAAAAATAAGGGGAATTTACATACATACCTCCCTATTGTTGTGTTTGCATATCTAACATCTAAACTTTGCTTTTTACATTTATACTTCCTAAATGTTTCGCATCACGTCAAAAATACTACTGTTTTAACTTTTAAAAAGTGAGACACATTTTTCATGCATAGGTAATGTAACATATATGTAAAAATTGAAATTTAGGTGTTAGATATATAAATACATAAGAATTGAGCATCATGCGTGTAAATTTTCCTAAAAATAATTAGTTTTTTTTTAAGTAGTAATTAATAGATCAAAGATGATCTCGCTTCCTTATTTTGTGCTCATGATTGAGCTTACCATTAAAAAATAAGGAAGTCTCACTGATGAGGGATCATTTTTCTCCTCTTTCTATGGCCATTTTATATTTTCCTATTATTATCATTATATTTTTCCCTAAAATCTGTGTGTGGGAAGAGTAAATAACTCATGTTTCTGCACTGTATTCAGGGGTTATCTTGCTCCAGAGTATATTGTACATGGGCATCTCACTGAGAAGGCAGATGTTTACAGCTTCGGTGTTTTAGTTCTCGAAATTGTGACCGGAAAACGATGCAGTAGTCCAGTTGGTTCTCATGCAGAGCATTCACTTCTAGCAAAGGTACTTCAAATTTTATGAAGAAAAAGCTATATTTACATATCTAACGCTTAAAAGTTTGACATGTATATCTTTATAAAGCTTTGGTGTCATAAATCTATCATGGAACGGGTAAATTTTACTTTTAAAAAGTTAAGAATGGTAATATTTTTGATGTAATATTAAAGATTTGTTTAAGTGCCATGTAAGTAAATATGAAAATGTAAGTGTTAGATGCATAAGAGTTGTATGGTATGCATGTACCCCCTTTATTTATAACATTTTGAAGTCATAAATCTTTATATGGAAAGATATATTTCACTTAAATGTGCAATTAAATATGAAGTATAGGTGCTAGTTACGTAAATACATAAGAATTGTGTGGTATGTCTTTTATTTTTAATTGCAATGAGCATATGCATTTGTTAGGCTAATGATTGACTTTAGGTAATTATGCTGGTTTTGTCTGGTTATGAACACCTCGTTTTATGCCACGCAAATTCTATTTATTTACATATCTAACACCTAAACTTTGTTTTTTTTTTACATTTATGCCATCCAAATATTGCATATCCATAAAAAATACTACTAATTTAACTGATAAGAAGTGAAATACACATTTGCATGCATACATAAGATTGCATATATGTAAAAAATTGAAGTTCATATGTTACATTTGTAAATACACAAGAATCAAGTGGAACTAATCTTAATCTTCAAAGACTCAACTTTCGCCATTAACAGGTATGGAACCATTACAAGATGAACACATTGGACAACGTCATCGACAACAGAATCTACAACAAGAATGTGAGCGACGATGTAATCCAAGTGATTTTGATAGGTCTTCAATGCACCCAAGCGGACCCGCATAGCCGGCCGACCATGTCGAGGGTGGTGGAGATGTTGAGGAGCAACAGAGGGGAGGCCGAAGAGCTCGTGCTGAGCGATCCCCCCTTCTTAGATGTGTCTCCCATGGAGGCTCTTGAAGGAGAGAGCTCGAGGCTGATATCGGCAGATATGTCTGTCTCCAGGCTTAGTGCAAGATGATGTTTTTTAAATGATGGTGCAATAAATCTATTATGATGGGGTGCGTATTGTTATGTGTTTTCAATAGGCATGAGGTGTAGTTTATTTTTATTTATATACTTGTTAAGGGGGGTCTTTAGAAGATAGAGAGGATATTTCATTAGTTTTTATGTTTTGTTATTATTGTTATTGTAGTTTTGCAACTGCTACGTGGATTTAATTCCGCTTTCTAATTTAAAGAGCAATATTGCTTTTTTTGTCCTATGATGCAAAAATTTTTCTGTGCGGACTCCTGACGTAGCTCTACGTGCAGCGCAGGATATTCCTGAGTTATTTTCAGGTTATTTTTGAGTTATTTTCAATAATCCCGAAATAATTTAGAAATAACCCGCAATCTTTATTTTTGAGTTATTTCTGTGTTATTTCAAGATTATTGAAAATAACTCAAAAATAATTTGAAAATAACTCGGGAATAACATGCACCGCACGTAGAGATACGTCAGGTGTCCAGACAGAAAATGTGTGCCCTATGATGTGAGACAAATAGGCAAAGGTGAAAAGAGAAACCACATTAATATATTTGATGCATTTACATATAAATGACTCGATTCCTTTGTTTTTATATATCTAAGATCTGAACTATTTTTTTTTTCTTTTTTACATTTATACCATCCAAAGTTTTAGAACACGAAAAAATATAATTATTTTAATTTTTAAATAATGAAATACGCAATTTCAGACTTAGATAAGGTTACATATATGTTAAAATTAAAGTTTAGATTTTGGACATGTAAATGCATAGGAATAAAGTGGTATGTATGTAAATAATCTTAAAGAATAAATAAACAAAAAAAGGCACTAGTTCAGTAATTTTTTTGTATTTTTAATTTAATTTAGTTTTTTTTGAGAAATTTGAATGAATTTTATAATTTAGCCTAATAATATAAAAACAATTTTAATTTTAATTAATTGAACTTATTTTATCTAAGTTTAATTAAAATATTACATATAATTTATATCTTACTTCAAGTGTATCCACATTTTAATTGAATATCTTGTCGAGCTTATTCACGAGTTTTAAATAGAGTTATTTTCTTAATATGATTTTCGTAGTTGGTTTTTAGTTGATAGTAAATAAATTAATTTAACTTTAAAATATTTATTAGTCATGTTTTATTTAAATTAAATTAAAATTTTAAATAAAATTTAAAGTGAAATTTTAATTGAAACTTATTTAGTGTTTTACAATACTAACAATATAATTACTTTATAATTCTTATACATGTTAATAAAAATATATGAAATTCATAAGTACTATATTATGTCTAAAAAATGTTATAGACATTTCATATTATAATATTTAATAAAATGATAATAATATAGATAATAAAGTTATTATACAACTGCTTAAAGTAGTAGTAATTTTTCATATTTTTTTTTTATCAATTTAATATTTAAAAAAAAATTATCAATACCAATCTCAAGTTTGCATAAAAAATATTGAGGCTATTTTTAGAATTACAAATTTGTGTCCTCATTGAAAAATTTTTTTGGCTGCGACTGGATGATTCAAGAGAGAGAGAGAGAGAGAGAGAGAGAGAGACTTTCTTGTCATGCTAAAAGAGGCAAAACATGACAAGCTTTACTTGGTTAACCACTAACTATATAAGCTGTTTAGGGGAAAGCTCATATTCACACTTGGGGAAGTTGGAACACTCAAATTTGATGTATTTGAATTTTTCACTTTATTTTTAATTAATGTGCTACACATTCCATCACATTGCAAACCTTCTTATGTTTCTAAGCCAAAGTCGAAGGTATCTGACTCAACGCATTTAATTTTAAGAAAACTGGCACATGTCATATATCTAAATGTAATTTATACTCTGCCAGAAGGCACACAAGGGCGTGTTTGCCAATTATAGCAGGTACTACGGTCAGCCCACAAATCATGTATTCTCTTTACTTGTCAGAAAGCCTGTCATCTAAGGGGTGATGCTTTCTTCCCCATATAATGAATACAGCAAGTTCTGTTATCAGGTTGTTGCTTCTCACAATGGCAACAACTACAAAATCTCGTTGTTAGGAAGAAATATTACGTGCATTATCCACACAATATTCTCTCATTTTTAGGGGATCAAACAGAACACAACATGGATAACGTGAAAAAGAGCTCTATTCGGCTCTATTTTTATCCTTTATAAACAGTTTAAGACCAATAGTACGTTTAGGTAATTATTACATGGTCTTCATACTCTGCCAACATTAATGATCAAATTCTACAAACGCGAAAAGTAACAACAACAACAAAGCCTTAATCCCACTATGTGGGGTCGGCTACATGAATCCTTTTTCTCCATTGTATCCTATTTAGTGTGTCATTTAGTGTCATATTTTCATTTAGTTCTAATAAATTAAGATCATTTTTAATACAATAAGCCTTCCTAGGTCTACCTCTATCTTTCTTAACACAAATCGAATCTAAAACATCTTCTCTCATAATCGGATCATCAGATGATCGACGCTTAATGTGATCAAACCATCTAAGATGACTTTCTCTAATTTTGTCCGTCACAGAAGCTACAAACGCGAAAAGTAATTGAATAAAATTTCTTCCATGTTTATAATGAATTTATGTTTTTCAACGTGAATTTCCCAAGAAATTTCATAATTTAATCTTAAAATCTTTAAAAAACATTTATCCAAAAACTGGAAAAGAAATTGCAAAATTTAGTTTAATTGATAAAGAAATGCTGATTCATTCGACTCTCAAGTATGAGGTTCAAAAAACTTACCCACAAATTGCAAAAGAATGATCACATTCTATTAACAACAAAATATAATGTACAGTATCATCAAAAAACTGCGGGGAACAAATACGTGTGAAAAGCCCTCAACCTATAATGAAAAAAATTTCCCTTTATATGACAAAGAATGAAACCCTCTGGAGCTAAATTGTAATAAATACACAAAAGAGACGGCCAATACAATTAAACGACCCCAAGCTTGCAAAAGTAGAGTCGCCGATGCGGTTAAAGTTTGCCGCCGGTCATGAAACTCAGATGAACTATACCGCTCCGGTTAGCCGTCAAAATTTTCAGTCTTAACCTCACTCGTCATCCTGGCTTCAGCCAAAAGCCTCGCGTACAAGTCTGCAGCCTCTTGCAGCTCACTTCTAAGCTTTGCTTCCTGATAAAATAATTGAAAGCGAAAATATCATAATGCCGGCTTCAAAGCATTAAGAAGGCTTTAAGATCATAGTTGGGGCTTTCAGGTTAAGACCATATAGTTGAACTTAGGAGAAACTTTACTGATTTTCATTCAGCCAATAGCTAATTTATGTCTTAGACTAACCCTCTTATAACTAGAGGGAAATTTAAATCATCAAAGAAAAGAAATAAAAATACAATAATAGATTATTAAGGTATATATAATAGCGGACCCACGGTTTAGGAAACCGTGTGCATATGAACACTCCCCCTCAAGTTGTATTGTATATGTCATACATCCTAAACTTCTTGTGAAAATTACTAAAGTGGGGTCGAAAAAAAATTGGCAAGAATAGCCTGGGTGAACCTTTTGAAATCGTGCTCCGTGAAATTGTTTCAACCTATATAATGATTTCTTTAGTTTACATAAACTAATTACTTGTGTTCTTTAATTGTAGAAGTATCTCCATATGCACCTCTTCCTTAATATCATTATTAATAAACATTTTTAATATCTAGTTAATGTAACAGCAGATCCACCTAAAAATGATATGTTTTTAGTGTACATTTTATGGTCATTTTATGCACATTTTTAATGATATTACACTTCAAAGGAATTATTTTGCATGTTTTTTGTTTCAATTACATGACATAGACATCAAGTAAAAAATGGAGCAAAAATGGAGATTATTGTGTGGTGCTATCTCGCCACCCATTGGCGCCATAGCGCCACCGACGGGCCAGAAGAAAGTTGACGCTATAGCACCAGTAACTACCTTTCTAGAAGATACATAAAATTTGACCGAATTTTAGAGGTTTGTTTGAAGCAACCCTTGATTATTTTCTATTTTCTATTTAATGAGAAAGATTTGGCCGAATATAGAGACCTCTTGGAGCCTCAAAACTTCAATTGGGCGGCAATAGTGAATTAAGTTTTACATATTTTGTGTTCATTTGTAAGTGTGAGTGTGATTTAGTTTGAAAAAGTTTGGAGATTGCTTAGAGAAAACTCTAGAAGTTTGCTTGGGGAGAAGACATAAGGTAATTTGTATTTGTGTTTGAGTTTTTGTTGTAAGACTTGGGAGTTTTTGTTGTAAGACTTGATTTCAATGCAAATTTTTTATTTTTGTTTAATCTCAATGAATTCTGAGTAGTTCTCTATCTTTCTTCTTGTATATGAAACTTAATGTTGTGGGATGAGAATGATTTAAAGATTTCTTTTTTACTTTTAAAAATTGTGATGGTATCTTTACCAAATATTCATTTACTTTGCAAACTTGCCACTTGTGAGGTTAAAATCCGTTAAGAAACATAATGACCTGGGAGGGCTTTGATTTCACCAAACTAGTGGATACCACACTTCATTTGGGCAGAGTCATCACAATCACCTGAGGGGGAGTGCAAACAGATAGGGAGATAAGTTGATTAGATTCTTATCAATTTGGCTTGAGGTTTAGTACCCCGACGTTGAGGTTCGGTCATTAAGATGGCATAGACTACGAACATCTAGAGGTGAGAGGCCATATAACACTGATGTGGAGTTGAACTGTTAAGGAACAGGCCTTAAGTTATAGCTAAAGTTCTTTACAAGATCGGGAGGGGGTAAAGAATACGGTATGTTTTTATTTGTCACAATACCTTAATTTTGTCTTAAATCATTTGAATCCTACATAGATTAAAACCTCTTTGCAAGAGGAAAAGTTTTCCATAATAACCAAACTCATTATATTTTGCTAAACTTTTACATTTAATTGTTAATTTCTTTTTAAGAACTTTTAGTAGTAATTTTTAGTAAGCATATCATTTTAAATCTTTAATCTTTTTAGATTGCAATTTAAATAAAATTACTGTAAGTTGATTTTAACAGTTACCACATTCCTCGTGGGGTTGCTACCGAGGTTTTAAAGAAAATTTTATTTTAGTTGAAACGATACGTATATTTGTGTAGTACCCCTAATGTAAAAATCTATATAATTTATAAATCATTGTAAGTGTTCACACTAGCCGCTAGAAATAAATTGAGATATATTTTCTGACATAATTAAGGAGATTAAAAATATGTGTAAGTGCGGGTTGGATCAAATTTTTGGCGCCTCTCATGGGAAGTAATTAGAGGAGTCTAGAGAAGTTATTAGAAAGTGTTTTAGGAGTTTGGCGTGAGTTTATGGAGATGTAGATTTTTTCATTTTCTGGAGAGATTGATGAGAGGAGATTGATGAGAGATTTTGAGGATTTTGAGAGATATGAGCAAGGAAGTATGAGCGGTGCATGGATCGACAGGAGATTTGGTTGGAGAAATTTTTTTTCTTTCTTTCAGATGAGAAAAAACTAAGTTTTTTGTTCTTCGTTTCCTTGTAATTGTTGCAAACATTTTCTAGTAAATTTTCTTTGATTTAAACGAAATTTTATATTGTGTTTTATCAATGTTTCATAAGTAGTTTTCTTTACTTTTTTTTTTCTTTTAATATGAAGTAGTGACATGTGTAAGAAAATTTGTTTTATGATAGAATTAATTTTATTTTCATGTGATGAGTATTATCTCCCTTGCTTCATTGACATAACATAAGTGACAATAAGTTATATTAAAATTTATTGCATGTGAAACTAAGTCTCGGGAGAGCAGTGATCTTGCAACTTGAGGCAGTGATCTTGCAACTTGAGGATCTTGCAACTTGAGTACACTCACATTGATCGGTTGACTAATAAAATAGTTTAGGCGACAATGCAACTTTTATAGAAATATAATTTAATGATCTGTTTCTATTAGATGTTTCTAAATGATAGATAGTTGCATAAAACTAATAGAATAGTAAACATACCTATACATTCGAAAGAAGGTAGGCAGACATTTATTCCTTGTTGACACATAATTTATTACTTAATTCTGCCAATTCTTTTAGTGCTTCTGCCATTCTCTTCATTTTAATTATTATTTGCAATGAAATAAATGCATGTTCAAGAATTTAGATTTGCTCAGATATTCTCTTATTTTATTAATGTGATGGTATTTTCACTGGCTCTTAATTGACTTCGCAAACTGATCACTTGTGAGGTTAAAATCCGTTTAGAAACATAATGACTCGGGAGGGCTATGATTTCACTCAACTAGTGAATACCACACTTCATTCTGGGCAAAGCCATGGCGATCACCTAAGAGGGAGTGCAAATAAATAGGGAGGTAAGTTTCAGTGGGCGTAGAATTGATTAGTTCTAGAGTGACAAACTAGATTCTTATCAATTTGGCTTAAAGTTTAGTGCCCTGACGCTGAGATTCGATCAATATAGTGGCATAGGCATAAGGCATCTAGAGGTGAGAGGCTAGATAATTCTAATGTGGAATCGAGATGTTAAAGAATCGACCTTAAGTTAGCCAATGTTCTTTGCTAGCACCAGGAAGGGGTAAAGAATATGTATGCTCACATTTTTCACTGACTGCATTAAATTATAAATATTTTATTCCTTCACATTATCTAGGTAATTGCACAAGAAGGGTAGACTTTATCTCAAAATTCTCCAAATTAATTTATCCAGATAAGTTATCTTTAGATTTAACATTTTCATTTACGAGTAGTTGTTACAAAAAAGTGTTTTAATCGACATTCCAAACTAAGACCTGATAGTAGTAAACTATAATTAGACTAAGGGATTTCTTACCTCGCTTCTCTGAGGAAACGATACTGAGGTCTTAAAAGAAATTTCTATATTACTTGAAATGGTATGTATACTTGCGTAGTGTATAAACTATTTTCTATATTTTAAAACATTTCGATTTAGCACACTAGCCGCTAAATATAAATTAGTTCAAATTTTTTGTCATCTTTCGGAAGTTAAATTAATGTGTAATTACGGGTCGAGTCAACAACCAACCTTAGTTGATAGCCAATGACAACAATACTCCTACTGTGTTGAGTTTCGCCACTGGTGCAAATGTCTCATGGTAGTCGATTTCGCATGACTGAGTGAACTTTTTTTTTTGGTTACAAGTCTAACCTCAAGTCTTTCTATACTCATTTGCTTTGTATTTAACAGTGTATACCCATTTAGACCCTGCAATTCTTTTCTCAAATGGCATAGTTCTTATGATTCAGGGATCTTTCTTTTCAAAGGCAAAAATCTCTTCGTCCACAACATTTTTCAATCGAAAATAGATAAGGCTTCTTGGATTGAAATTGGGTTGTGCACATTATCCAAGCTCTGAACAAAAGATTTGTAAGTGGATAATTTTTTATAGGACACATTTTTTTTATCAGGTGTTCTGTGCATTTTATTGCTCCTCCCTCTTCGTGCCCATGATGTTGACCCAACCTTTGTGCGAGTACTTAGGATGTGTGGAGTTGATTTCAATGATTTGCATTCCTGATTTTGTATATTGTTCCATACATGCTCACTAAGTTTCTTTCTTTTCGGTGTACACAAATTTCTTCGACCTTGCTAGGAGTTATGGGAGAATTTAGTGTAGTAGGTTCATTTTCAAGTTGATTTGTGATAATTGGGATAAGAGTGGGTAGGTTCATCAAGGATATTAGCGTGGTAAGCTTGATGTTCATGAATGGTACCCCAAATATGACATTCTCTCCAACACTCTTTTTGAATGGTAGATTTGGGGGTAACATGATTCATTTTGTATATTATCCCAAACATGTTCACTAATTTTTCTTTTTTTCTTTCTTTTGGTGTACACGTAGAGTTGAGAATGATTAGGTGGACAAGTGGCTTTACAGTTAGAGACAAAATGAGAAATGAATATATCAGTGATAGGGTTGGTGTAGCTCCAGTGACGAACAAATTTAGAGAGAGTCATCTTAGATGGTTTGATCACATTAAATGTCGACCATATGATGATCCGATTAGGAGAGTAGATGTTAAGAACGGCAAAAGTAGACCTAAAAAGACTTGGGCTTATTGTATAAAAAATCATCTTAATTTATTAGAACTAAATGAAATAGAACTAAATGAAAATCTTAATTTATTAGAACTAAATGAAAATATGACACTAAATAGGACGTAATGGAGAAAAAAGATTCATGTAGTCGAACCCCACGTAGTGGGATTAAAGCTTTGTTGTTGTTGTTGTTGTTGCACGAAGTTCTTGGTGCTTGGTGAGAGTTGTGGGAGGATTTAGTGGAGTAGTATGTTTATTTTCAAGCCGATTAGAGATAATGAACACGAGAGGGTTCATCAAGGATACCAGGAAGGGGAGCTTGAAGTTCATGAGTGGTACCCAAATCTGATATTCACATCAAAACTCTCCCCCTAAATAGTAGATTTGGGATAATATGGTTAACTTTCAAAGAATGTGACATTCATGGAATTGTAAAAATTTTGTAATTCTAGAGAGTAGTATTTATACTCTTTTTTGTTTGAAGAATAACTCACAAAGATGCATTTTAATTGACCAGAGATCAAGTACGATCTAATGCAGTTGATGTAGATGAATAAAAGTGATGCAACCCAACATTTTTAGTGTTAGGGTAGAAGTCAATGACTGAATGTCGGGGTAGAATTTTATGAGGGTGTTGAGAGATTTGTTAAAGTTTAGCACTTTGTTAGGTATCTTATTGATAAGTTAAGTGGATGTGAAAATTGCATCCCCTCAGAAGTGTTTGGGTATGTTGTTAGAGAATTGAATTGAACAGGCCATTTCGAGGAGATGTTTGTTCTTCTTCTTAGCCACGCTATTTTATTAGGGTGTGTCAACACAAGAACTTAAATAAATGATGTTATTTTTGGATAGAGAAGGGTAGAGAGTAGAATTGTAGTAGTCTTTTGCATTATCAGTTTTAAGTAGTTGCACTTAGCCCTAAAATTGGGTGAGAATCAAGTTGTGGAATGTTTCAAATATGCTGACAATTTCAGATTTTTCTGTCATGAGAAAGATCCAAGTAGTACTGGTGTGATCATCAATGAAAATAACAATCCACCTAACTCCATTTGTATATTTTTATTTTTAAGGGCCCCCAGGTATCACTATAAACCATGGAAAAGAGATGTGTTGGTTTATATTTCAAATTGGGTAAATTTGTCAAATATGTTTAGCAATAACCATGGAAAAGAGATGTGTTGGTTTGCATTTCAAATTTGGGTACACTTGTCAAGTATATTTAACAAGTTGGCACGTTTTATGCTAATAAGAACTAAGTTTTTATTAATAAACAAATAGAGATATAGTTTTTTAGTCTAATAGAAGTTAGGATGCCCAATACGAAAATCTCATAACATAACTTGACTCTCAAGAGAAATAAACTCAGATACAAGAATTGACTCAAATAATTGTTAATGATAAGAAGGTTCATTTGAAATGAGAGACCTAGTGAGCAGATAAAGTCCATGATACGTGTCAGCACTGTCTATCACCTTTCCTGAGTACATCACTTGAAATTCACATAAAATAGGGTAGAATTTTATACCCAATTCATGTCATGAGTAAGTTTCTTGATAGATAGTAAATTGTTGTTAAGTTTAGAAACATAAAGAACATATTGAAGAATAATGTCATCTGCAGTCCTAATTGCAGTATAGTGATTGCAAGAATGGAAGGAGTGGAAAATAGTAATATCACATGTCATGTGATCAAATGCTCATGAATTTCCTAAGGTTGATTCTTCATGTTGAGAGTAACAAGAGCAAATGGAAAACTACCTTGATATGCTAGAAGGCTGGCAGAAGGCACAGAATATTATCCCAAAAGCCTTTTGAGAGCTTCAAGTTGTTCCTTATTAAATGGATTATGTTCATGCAACTTATCTTTCTTTGACGTTGCGTTTGTCTTTCCAATCTGCAGGCTTTCCATAAAATTTCCCCTTCTCCTTTAGATGACCAAACTTCTTGCAATTCACATCACGGTCAATTCCTATTTGATTTGTTGTCCAGAGATTATTTGTGAGTGTATAAGTCGAGTTACAATTGATGTAGTGGAATTATATGCTATCATGAATTTCTTCCTGCTCTCCTCACTTCGAACTTCAGCAAATGCTTCACGAATTGAAGGAGGAAGTTTGATTCCCATTATTTTTCTTCTGACTTAATCTAGTTTATTGTTAAGTACTAGAAGAAACTTGATAGTTCATTTCCAATTAACAATGGCTTTGTAAATGGCGGAGTTATGTGAACACCTCTAACATACATGCATACATGCATGCATGCATTATTGCATATTTCTTTAAGCTCGTGAACAACCTCATTAAAAAATTTGATTAAGACTTAATATTAGATAAGGCTTTCACTAAAAAAGTAACGAACGAACAAACTCAATTAGAAGAGTGGATAAATCTTTTTAATTAAGCTTGTTCTATATAAATATGTATATGTGTGTGTATGTAAAAGGACATTTATATTCTATAAAATTTTAAATAGCTTTGTTGTATCTAGCTTGATAAATAAAGAAGCCAAATAAACAAAAATAGTTGGCTCATTTACTAGGTGCGCCTAACGAAAAAACATTTGATCCTGTTCAAGCTCAAGCGCTTTTACGCATCAAATAATAGTTTAGGGAGCTGCTGAAACTGCGAAAACAGTTTAGAGGTAATCTTTGATTAGTAGGGGATGCAAATAATTAAATCCCAGTGTACATTTGCGAATGGTGGATGAGTTTAAAGAGGTTAAAAATGCATACCTTGAGCAAAAGTTCTTTCTCTGTCTCTTCATACTCGGAGCGCCTAAAAAAAATAGCAACAACAAATTCTCATCCAAACTTTTAAAATCTTAATGCATAATTATTTCTTGAAAAATTTTTTATAAAAGAAATTTGGTCATGATGATTCTCTAAGTTAATGGATTTAACCTTGAGATGAACGTTAAAAATAACTAATAAATCAAAACTTATATTATACTAATACCAAAATAAATGTAATGATTTTAAGATCCAACTTGATCAAATACAAGTAAGGATATTGTGATAATGTAAATCCCTTGCACAAATTTCAGCTCTATTTTTTTTTGGGGGACTCTAAAAAAAGTCATATCTTTGCAAGGCTAGAGATAGAGAATGTTACTACTAAAAAATTCAACAAAACAAAAAATGCATAAAAATGTGTAAAAGGCACATGCGATAACAGAATGTTTCGTTCTACTCACTGTTCATGCAACTTCTTATTTTCTAGCTTCAATGCATCCGAAATCTGCATTTGTTTGATAATAGAAATGCGCTCCTCCTGCACAAGAGCAACTGACATAAGTAAAAAGCCAGGATTTTATATTCGTGAAAGTTGTAGAAGCCAAATCCCAGAAACCCTATTAAAAAATTCATTACAAAAATAACCTGTCTTCATCTCAAAAATATTCTATTTCCAAAAGCTAATGCAACCAAGCAACTGATTGTAGGCGTGTATTTTAAATTGTAATTGTTGTAAATGTTTTCCTGATAAATTTAATCTCATAAAACGATTAGAATAATTTGAATTAGGTGCAAGGATGGTTTCTAATGCCCCGCTTTGATCATTTATTGGTTTTTGTTTGGTTAGTAATTCAACTTTGGGAAACATCCCTTTGTTCAAATTTTGCTTAAGCCTTCTTAGGCCGAACACTCTTTTATGTTTCTAAAAATTTACCCTGCATGAAGCCTATTTGGGTAGATCTAGTAGTATAAAATTAGCAAAACAAAACAACTGAAAAAAAAAAATTCACAATGACAATAAAATCCAAAAAAAAATAAATTTATGTAATTTGATGAGATCTATACATCTACAAACGCACAGATAAAAAAATCCAGTCAATTTCAAAAAGAGGATATAAGGAAATTACACTTCATAATAAATTTAAGATATTGACAAATATACCGCCTTTTTATGCTAAATAAATGTGAAAGAGGGTGACCAGTATGTCACTCTCTATCATCTCCAAAGAAATTGTCAAGAAAACCATGGGATGAAAGATTCTAAAAAAGGTCAGATGAAGGAGAGCAACTCAAGTAACTCTAAAAGACTACCACATTCTAGAGAATATTAGAAGGAAAAAGGACTCAGAGAATAATTTAGAAGGATCTAGGGCTATGTACATATATATAAAAGAATGGTGTAGAACTATCTAGAAACTATACTATTCTAGAATATTCTCTTAGGCCTGAAGGGGACTATAAATAGGAGTCCCTCCACCTCATTTGGATCCAATCAAGGTTTCAAGCATTCAAGTATTATAATCACTCTTTCTTAGTGAAGTTCTTTCTTTCTCCAATACTACTCCCTATTCTTCTTCCAAGGGTGTTGTGTGCTATCAGTCCTAACATTGTTAGAGTTAAGTTGATTTAGTGTTAACGAGCGTTAAAGCCACACATGCGACTTAGGATAAGTTAGTCTGTGACAATTGGTATCAGAGATAGGTTTGAAGGTATGACAAGTGTTGGAGAGCACATAATGGAGTCCCATGCCACTAATGTGGAATCATCTCAACAAGGTATTCAGGAGCAACGAGATCCGGCTACATCCAAACCACATGGGAGGTTCAAGGAGTTCGCGCCTTGGTCGGTTGGAGGCAGTGGTGAAAGGCATGGAGGCCCGGATAGAGTATCTTGGCCAGAAGGTTGATAGACTCAAGGAGGAAGATATCACAATCCATTCGACGATCGGAGGTATGATGCTCCAACTAGAGGAGTCTTTAAGGGACCAAATGACTAAAATGTGAAAGGACTTGATTGGGGAGCTCCGGGAGGTACGAAGTGCCCATGAAGACGAGACGAGTGGCGTACGTGCTAGCTTGGAAGAGATGCGTAGATAAATATTGCAATGCAAGAAGGCACTAGCAACATCCACCAACAATCATACTTGTGAGGCCAAACACATCGATGTACCAAAACATACGAGTTTTAGGGGAGCTCACAACGCAAAGAAAGAAGACAACTTCCTATGGGACTCGACCAATACTTCGGAGCGATGGAGACTACGGATGAAGAGACAATAATATAATTTGCATCTCTTTATCTCTCAGATATCGCTATGTTGTGGTGGATAAGAAGACGTGGAGACACCGAGAAAAGTGTGTTCACCATATCCGCCTTTGATAACTTCAAAAGGGAGCTAAACAAGCAGTTCTATCCCGAGAACGTAGAGGATGAAGCTAGAGCCCGATTGTGAAACCTCAAGCAAACAGGATGGATTCGGGAATATATTAAAGAGTTCACTAACCTAGTTCTTGAAATTTCTGACATGTCTGACAAGGATGCTCTATTCAACTTCGTGGATGGATACCAACAGTGAACGAAGGCTGAACTTAGGAGGTGTGGAGCGTAAGATTTTGCCAATGTCATCGCTGTCGCGGAAAGCTTGGTTGACGATACAAAAGAGTCTACAAAGCCAAGGGAAAAGAAGAGCAACTATGTTAAAAGTGGGGGAGACATCAATCAAGAGAAGGAAGAGATACATCGCCAATCAACCCCATCCAAGGTAAAAGACAAAATAAAGTCCAAGAACAACAACAAAAGTAAACCACACAACAACTGCATTCTTTGTGGAGGACTTCATTAGGCAAGGGATTGCCCTCAGAAGAATGCTTTGAACTCTCTTCTTACAAGCCATCAAGAGGAAGAAGGAACCAATACGGCAGCACAAGTGGGAACAATGCAACTGCTCAAAGCAGTGCACTCCTCTCCAAAAACCCTGGAAAAATGACTTCTCTTTGTGGAAGTGATTATAGGTGGGACACCTACTAAAACAATGATAGATGCGAGAGCTTCTCACAACTTCAACTTTATTGAAGAAGCAAAAAGGATGGGTCTGCAGGTAACCAGAAGAGGGGGCTCCATCAAACCAGTCAACTCAGCGACTAGGCCAATTCATGTAATGGCCGGAGGAGTGAAGACCTACGTCGAAGATTGGTTAGGTATGCTGAATTTCTCCATCATTCCTATGAATGAATTCAAGGTAATCCTTGGTCTAGAATTCTTGGACCAATGGAAAGCATTTCTAATATCATTTACCAATAGCATATGCATCATGGAGGGCAATCAAGCGTGCTTAGTACTAACATCAAGGACTAGGAGGCAAGAAGTAAAAATTCTATCGACACTTCAATTCAAGAAGGGCATCCGACGGGAACAGAGTTATTTGGCTATTCTTCATGACCCCGATGAAGAATTGAAGCCCCAAGAAGACATGTCAAGAGAAATGGTGGCAGTACTTCAAGAGTTTAAAGATGTTTCACCACCATAATTGCCAAAAAAAACTACCACCAAGAAGGGAAATCAATCACCAGATCGAGTTGGAGCCAATGACTAAGCCACCAGCAATGGGAGCTTACCGCATGGCACCTCCAGAGCTTGTAGAGCTGCGTAAACAATTGAAGGAGTTGTTGTAGGCAGAACTCATCTCACCATCTAAAGCCCCATATGGTGCTCCAATTCTATTTCAGAAGAAGAAAGATGATTCCCTGCGCACATAGACTACAGGGCATTAAATAAAATTACCGTGAAGAACAAATACTCAATTCCTCTTATCGTCGATCTCTTTGATTAACTGGCGAGTGCAAGATACTTCTCAAAATTTGATCTCTGGTTAAGCTACTATCAAGTGAGGATAGTAGAGGGAGATGAACCGAAGACCATTTGTTGTGCTTTTTAGCCTAACCAACGCTTTTGCTACATTTTGCACCTTGATGAACAAACTATTTCAACCATACTTGGATTAGTTTATTGCTGTCTACTTGGATAACATAGTGGTGTATAGCAACACACTCTAAGATCACCCGAGACACCTCCGAGAGGCATTCAAAGTACTTAGAGAAAATAAACTATGCATCAAAAAAGAAAAATGCTCCTTTGCCAAACAAGTGATATTCTTAGGGCATAAAATAATTGATGGAAAGCTTATGATTGAAGAAAGCAAGATCAATGTCATCCAAGATTGGGAGCATCCTACCAAGGTAGATGAGCGAAGATCATTTCTGGGGTTTGTAAACTACTATCGACGATTCATTAAAAGCTATTCTGCAAGAGCTGCTCCGTTGACAAAACTACTCAAGAAGAATAAGTCATGGGAATGGAATAACAGGTGCATGAAGTATTTGAAGACCTCGAGAAGGCAATCAGAGAAGAGCCCGTATTTAGCCTTCCTGATCATACTAAGGTATATGAAGCGCACAATGATGCTTCTGACATAGCTATAGGTGGAGTACTCATGCAAGACGGACATCCAATTGTTTATGAAAGTTGGAAATTTAATGAGACAGTTAAGGAAAAAGAGATGACGACCATCATATATTGCCTGAGTATGAAGACATTACCTAATCGACTCCAAATTTGGGGTCATGATAGATAATATCATCACCAGCTACTTTCAGACCCAGAAGAAGCTAAGTCTTAAGCAAGCAAGATGACAGAATTTCTTAGCGAAATATAAATTACATCTTAGAGTATAAACCAAGCAAAACCAATGTAGTAGCAGACACACTAAGCCTAAAAGCAGAATTTGCAAGCATTTTACAAGTCTCCAGCTCCCTCATAAGCAGAATCAAAGTAGGGTTGAACTTTGATCCACAAGCCCAAAGTGTTATCGCTCTAGTGAAGGAAGGAAAAACCAAAAAGTTCTGGATAGATGAAGATATCATCTATACTAAAGGCTGATGCATCTATGTACCAAGGTGGGGCAACTTAAGAAAGGAGCTAATCAAAGAATGTCATGAACTTTGATCCACAAGCCCAAAGTGTTATCGCTCTAGTAAAGGAAGGAAAAACCAAAAAGTTCTAGATAGATGAAGATATCATCTATACTAAAGGCTGATGCATCTACGTACCAAGGTGGGGCAACTTAAGAAAGGAGCTAATCAAAGAATGTCATGACTCTTTATGGTCGAGACATCCAGATAAGAAACGAACCCTAACACTTCTAAAAGCAAATTATTATTGACCAAGGATGAAGGATGGGGTAGAAGAATATGTTCGTACTTGTCATGTCTTCTTTGCCAACAAGACAATGTTGTCCTTCAACAACCAAGGGCGTTGTTGGAACCACTACCTATCCCTCGGAGACCATGGGAGAGCATCTCTAGGGACTTCATCTCCAGCTTTCCAAAGTCAGATGGATTTGGAAGCATCCTGTTCGTAGTGGATAGGTTTAACAAGCATGCAAAATTCATTGCTACTCCCACATACAGTACTGTCGATGCAAGGCTCTTTCACTGCAACATGGTAAAGTCATAGGGAATACCGCAAAGCATTACCAGCGATCGAGATCCTCGCTTCTCTTGAAAATTTTGGACCAAACTATTCAAAATGTTGGGGCCCGATCTAAACTTTTCTACAAGCTTTCATCTTCAAAATGATGGACAAGCAGAGAGAGTCAATGCCCTCTTAGAGCTATATTTGCATCACTATGTGAGTGCAAATCAACAAAATTGGGCAAAATTGCTACATGTGGTGCAATTCTCCTTCAATTTACAAACAAGTGAAGTCACCAACAACAGTTCTTTCGAGATAATCATGGGTCAACAACCCATGACTCTCCTCTCCCTTAAAACCAACTATGAAGAAAAAAGTCAAGCAGCCTTCAAGTTTGCCAAGTTTTGGAGTGAGCAAATGGAGCTAGCTTGAGTAACATTACGCAAAGCCGCAAGGAGGATGAAAAAAATGGGCAAATAAAAAGCGGAAGCATATCAAGTTTAAAGAAGGTGATCTAGTTCTTGTAAATCTTCTACCCCAACAATTCAAAATATTTTGAAAAGTACATAAAAGGTTGATTCGAAGATATGAAGGGCCTTTCGAGGTAATGGAGCAAGTGGAAAAGGTCTCCTGCAAACTAAATCTTCCACCAAAACTAAAAATACATCCAATCTTTCATGTAAGCATGTTGAAGCTCTATCATGAAGACATGGAAGACCCTTTAAGACTGATTTCAAAGCGAGCGTCTACAACCGTGATTACCTCATTTGATAAAGAAGTTGAAGAAATACTGGCAAACAAGGTGATCAGACGATGAGGGATGCCAAACTACAAGGATTATCTCATCAAGTGGTGAGGATTGCCTGATAGCGAAGCTAGCCGGGAGCATGAAGACGCACTATGGCAATTCAAAGAAAAGAACCAGCAGTATCAAGAAAATGGCGCAATGAGGGCATACAGCATTGCGAGTTTAAGTGGAAGAGAGTGTCACACTTTGTCATCTCCAAAAAAATTGATAGGACAACCATGTGATGAAAGATTCTAAAAAAGGCCAGATAGAGGAGAGCAACCCAAGTAACTCTAGAAGACTCCACCACATTCTTGAGAATGTTAGAAGGAAAATATAAATGGAGGACTCAAGCATAACAAAGAATGATCTGTGGCTATGTATATATATAAAAGAATGGTGAAGAACTATCTAGAAACTATGCTATTCTAGAATATTCTCTTAGGCCTAGAGGGGACTATAAATAGGAGTCCCTCCACCTCATTTGGATCCAATCAGGGTTTCAAGCATTCAAGTATTATAATCACTCTTTCTTAGTGAAGTTTTTTCTTCTCCAATACTACTCCCTATTCTTCTTCCAAGGGTGTTGTGTGCTATCAGTCCTAACATTGTTAGAGTTAAGTTGATTTAGTGTTAACGAGCGTTAAAGCCACACATGCGACTTAGGATAAGTTAGTCTGTGACAATTGGTATCAGAGATAGGTTTGAAGGTATGACAAGTGTTGGAGAGCACATAATGGAGTCCCATGCCACTAATGTGGAATCATCTCAACAAGGTCTTCGGGAGCAACGAGATCCGGCTACATCCAAACCATATGGTTTGGATGTACCTATAAATAGGAGTCCCTCCCCCTCATTTGGATTCATCCAAGGTTCCAAGCATTCAGGTGTTGTATTCACTCTTTCTTAGTGAAGTGTTTCTTTCTCCAATATTTTTCACTATTCTTCTCCCAACGGTGTTGTGTGCTATCAAGTCCTAGTGTTGTGAGGATTAAACTGATTTAGTAACAAGAAAGAGTGCAAAAACTGCACGGGTGACTTGAGATAAGTTAGTCCATGACAAGTAGCTATAAAGATGAAGGTTAGATGTAGATGTTATTAATAATGTTGCCCTCTTCCGAATGGGAGCTTGTCCATGCTTATGACCAAAAACAACAATACGACCTCCCTTCTTTTATAAAGTTCAAGGTCTCCCCTACAAGCACCTAGAACTACTCTCTCTCTCGATTCTCTATTCTCTATTCTCTGTACATGATTGCTATTGCAGGATATTAAAACCCTCATTCAAAACCTCTATTTGAAGGGTTAATAAAACATGAAATTAATTACGAGATCCAAAAAGATTATATAGGATCTACAGTCAATAAAAAATCTTACAGAACACGAACTTTACGAATCAAGATCCCAAAAGATTATATAGGATCTACAGTCAATAAAAAATCTTACAGAACACGAACTTTACGAATCCTAATCCAATATTTTCATAAGATAAGAGATCTCAAATCTCAATGATATCTTATTGAGATTTAATGAGTAAATTTTAATAATGTCCCATTTAGAGATAAAAGTACGGAGTACCAAACTAAACGTGAAAATGTGAAATAACTCCAATACCTCTACATCATATACAAAAACTTCATAAAAACTCACAATTTTAATGAGCAAACATGATCAATTTTTTGCCTCCTTAACCTCAATTTGTTAAAAGGCACCACCTGCAAGTAGGTTGTATATGTGTTCATGCTTTAATTGCATATGATTCTTAGAGTGGAAAGGCAACCGTCTTTGTAAAGTGAATTACATTTTGAATATGATAAAAAATCATTACATACTACTGTGTTATGCCAAGTTTCTCCATAAAACTTCCAAGTAAAACCATCACCTTGTTGACTCCAATAATTGCTACATAGTACATACATTTTTATTATTGTTTATAATGTATCCAGCTTTTGTATAAAAGACAACTAATGGTAGTGCTACTCTAAATGTAGACGTAACCAATAGCACCTCTCCTTTTATCCAAACCTACTCTTCTACAATTTCAAGCTAGCTTATTTACACTTGAATGAGCGGTCAATACTATCTTTCAAGTTTCATTAGATCCAAATTACAACTTCTCAATATTCCTTTCCAGAAAATGACATGTTCCGACTGACAACTCCCACATGCAATGTCTACTTGTGCAAACAATCGTCCAAGTTAAAGAATCAATTGCTGAGAAATATAAGATTTTAACCATACTCTGTCTTCATCATCTTTGATGAATATTATTTTGATAGCTTCAAGTGATTGCAATGGATGTGCTCAACATTGCTTTTACCATATTGAATCTGTCTAACACTTAATACAGATTGAGATAGGTTCCAAATGCCTATAGTTTTACTTTAATATATTTGAATCCTAAGAATTTTCTTAAGTTCCAGGGTGCATATCAAATTATTTGAACTACCTAAGATATACCTAAAATCATTCATCTTTTTAAGTTGGTCAACATTGATCTACCCAAGATATAAATCTTTTGTGGTACAATGCTAAACTCTAACCATGCAATTTAAGGGCAATCAAAATCTTCCATATGTTGAAAGTCATCCAGCACCAGCCTCACCTTGTACCTCTTATCATCATTTTGCTCCTTGATTTTGTAGATCCATTGCAGAATTTTCTTATCTTTGGATAGCCAAGTTGACGCCTAGATGTTATTTTTGTAGAGAAAAGCCCGCTCTTCTTATCGCTAGCTCTCACTAAATAAATATTTAGCATATACAACTTCTGCATAGCATCAAGTTCACCTGTGTTAGTAAGAAAAAATAGTATATAAAAATATATTGACATAGCAGTGTTGAGCTCAGGCTGATCTTGATCATTCTATGCCTTCGCCTTCTTCTATGGCTTATTTATTTTAGTGAGCTCTTCCGGTTTGACTTTAACTATTGCTAAATTCTCCATGCTGCTTTACCTTGCGAATAATAAAAAGCCTTGTTGAGTTTCTCGAACCTAAATACTGATGAAGTCTGAAGTCAATTTAAAAGTTGTACGAGAAATGTTTTTCTTTATGAAAATTTATGCATCCAAAAGTTGGATGTTGATTCAATCTGATATTTAGATGAAAATAGATGATCCTGACATTATGGATTAAGTTTAATTTTACATAGCCATTTAAAAATAGTATAAATCAATCAACCTTGTAATATTATATTATCCTAGATGTTATCATATGTCGTTAAAACCAACAAATAATAATTAAAAAATTTTTTGATACCACTACATAAGTTTATTAGAAAAAATGAGAATTCATGACAATGTAATATTATATTATCCTAGATGTTATCATGTGCCGTTAAAACCAACAAATAATAATAATAATAAAATCGATACCACTATATAATTTTATTAGAAAAAATGAGAATTCATGACAAATTTCAACCAAATCAAAGTCATGCAACTTAAGTTGTAATTTTATTTCGACGCAAATCAAGAGAAGTACCCAGCAGCACATTTCCTTCGCCGCAGGCATGAGTCCTCTCACTTGGAAATCCCAACTGGGTGACATGATTCCTTCGCTACAGGCCCAACTCCTTCACAACATCTTCACTCAGCACAACACCTCCAGGACTACTTCGCATAGTTGGCACGATTCCTTCCCTGCAACCGCGACTCCTCTGCGACTTCATCACTGGATTTGCAGAAATCCTAACTGATCCATCCCTTGGAAGTGTTACTCCGTCGGTTGAAATCCCAACAAGTCACTCTGCGAGTTAATCACTCGGTTTCATCATGCTTCATAATGACAAAAAAAAACTGCATGAAAAATTCCTCTTCTTCGGAAGTTACTTCTAAGCCTGAACTTAAGATGTTTGGTCTACAACATCTAAAATTTCTTCTTACACATCAATCACAAATTACATGGCAACACTTTCCTCCAATAGTCTCAATTTGTGTTCATGAATATCAGCGGCATAAGAAACATACACATGAAGGTGCTCACAAAACAATTATTGAACAAAAGAGAACTATCAAGTTTCTTCTAGGACTAAACAAGGAACAAGATGAAGTCAGAGGAAGAATCATGAGAACGAAACAACTTTCCTCAATTAATCAAACCTTTGTTGAAGTAAAAAGGAAGAGAGCAGAAAAAAACTCATGATAACAAGTAATCCCACCACATCAAATGTTAACAACTCAGCTTTATACACCCGCAAATCATCTCAGGACAGCAAATCAAAGGAGAACAAACTGTGGTGTGAAAATTGCAAGAAGCTTGATCATCTAAAGAAGTGTTGGGAAATTTATAAAAAGAACGTACATAGAAAGCCAAACAAAATCAGGTTATATGGAAAATCAAGCAAACACAAAATCAAAAAAAAAAACAAACCTCATGTACATAGTTATTTCAACAAGGAAGAACTTAAAACTCTTCAAAGACTTATGGAAAAAAAAAAATTGACAGTCTACCACCCTTCTAGCACACCAAATTAGTCTTCCATCTGCTCTTGTTGCTCTCAACAAAAACAATAAGTCATGTATATTGGACTCTGAAGCATTTGATCACATGATAGGTGATATCGTTGTTTTCTAATATTTCCATTCTTGCAAACACTAGATTGTAGTTAGAACCGTAGATGGCTCCCTCCCATTCGTGAAAGAAAGATGAAGTGTGAAACTCACTAAGGATCTTATTCAAGATTTTGATATTTATGTTTCTAAACTTAACTGCAATTTATTGTCTATCAACAAACCTACTCGTGACATGAATTGTGTTACAAAATTTTAACTTAATTTATATGAATTTCAGGTGGTGAACTCGGGGAAAGTGTTTGGCAGTAATGACATGTATCACGGACTTTATCTGTTCACTATAACTTTCACTTCAAAAGAACCATCTCACCATTCACAATCATCCGAGTCAAGTCTTGTAGCTAAGTCTGTTTCTCATGAGAGTCAAGTTATGTTATGGTATTTTCGCCATAGGCATTCTAACTTTTATTATTCTGAAAAATTATATCCCCAATTGTTTAACAATAGAAAAAGATTAAATTTTATCAGTGTGAAACTTGTCAACTTGTTAAACACACTCAACAAGTGTATCAAAGCCTGAAAAACAAACCAAAACCACTTAAACCTTTCTCATGAAAAAAAAAATTTGAAACCACTGGCAGATTTGAAACCTTCAACAACATGATAATCAACCAATTTCAAAGCAACATTGAAGTTCTTAAAAACCGATAATAGAAGAGACTGCTACAACTCGACATTTGGCCCTTATATATCAAAATTTGACATTATTCATGTAAGTTTTGTGTTGGCACACCCCAACAAAATGGCGTGGCTGAAAAAAGGAACATACATCTCGAAGTTTCTTGTTCAATTCCATTAATTAGCAATATACCCAAACACTCCTAGGGGAATGCAATCCTCACATCCACTCATCTCATAAATAAGATGCTAGCAGAGTGTTCAATTTTAACAAACCTCTCAGTACTCCCATAAAATTCTACCCCCACATTCAGTCATTTACCTCTAACCTAACAATAAAAATATTTTGTTGTGTTTCTTTTGTTCATTTACATAAACCACATCAAACCAAACTTGATTCAATGTCAATCAAATACATCTTTGTGGGCCACTTTTCAAACAAAAATGAGTATAAATGCTACCCTCGAGACACAAAAATTCTACAAATCCATGGATGTCATCTTCTTTGAAAACCAACCAATTTACCTCAAATTTAACATTAAAGAGCAGAATTCGACAAAATTTCAAAGTTGGGGCACCATTCAAGAACCTCAAGCCCACCTTCCTTATATCCCTGATGAATTAACTCTAATCCCCACTATCAGAAATCAACCTAAAAATTAAACTACTGCTCCACCAACTGCCCCACCAGCTCCACTAAGAACCAAAAACTACGTGTACAACAAAATGAAAAAATCTAGTGAGCATGTAAGGGATAACATTCAAAATCAAGAATGCAAATCACTAGAACCAACTCCACACACCCAAAGTATTCACACAAAGATTTGGTCAATACATCATGAGCAACAAAATGAAGGAGCACAAGAATGCACAAAACACCCAATAAAAGAACTTGTGAACTACAAAAAATTATCCTCTTAGAAATATTTTATTGCAGGTCCCAAATTCAATTCAAGAAGCTTATCTATTCCTGCTTGGAAAAAAGCTGAGGAAGAAGAGATTCTTGTTCTTGAAGAAAAATGGTATCTGGATCATAACAACTCCGCCACCTGAAAAAAGAACTCTAGGTTGCAAATGGGTATTGCTGTTGCATACAAAGCAGATGGGAGCATATAAAGGTTCAATACTAGACTTGCAGCAAAATGATTCACTCAATCATATGAGATCGACTACCAAGCAACATTTGCACTAGTGGCAAAACTTAACATAATAAGAGTATTATTATCTTTGGTTGTCAATCAGAACTAGCTTTTACATCAGTTAGTCATTAAAAATACATTCGTAATGGGGATTTTAGGGAAGAAATGTATATGACGATACTTCAAGAATTAAAGAACACAAATAATTAGCTAATGTGCAAACTAAAGAAACCATTGTATGAGTTGAAATAATCTCCTAGAGCATAATGGTTAAACAAGCCTATTCTTATCAATAGGTATAATCAATGTTTGGTTGATCCCACTTTGCTTGTGAAATCAAAACAAGAAGATATGATAGCCATCCTTACTGCGTGTGTAGATGGCAATATTCTTATAGGTAATGGCGTAAGGAAACTTGAAATAATCAAGAGAATAATAGCTTATGAGTTTGAGATCAAAGATATTAGACTTTAAGATAACTCCTATGAAAGGAAGTAGTCGGATCCAAAGAAGGCGTTATTGTATCCCGAAGAAAATATATCCATGATTTAATAAAAGAGACAAGTTGGTTGGTTGAAGTAGAGGAATGCTTTGGGCCTATTATGTGATGGAAAAGTGCTGCTTAGACTGAAAGAAAAATTTTATAAGATGGTGGTGAGACCTGCAATGCTCTATGGCGCAAATGTTGGCCTTTAAAAGAGAAGCATAAAACTAAGTGTTGTCGAGATGAGAATGCTTAGGTGGATGAGTGGCTTTACACTTAGAGGCAAACTGCGAAATGAATATATATGTGATAGGCCCCAGTGGCGGATAAATTAAAGAGATTTGTCTTAGATGTTTTGGTCACATTAAATGTCGACCATCAGATGATTTGGTTAGGAGAGTAGATGTTTTAGATTTCACTTATGTTAAGAAAGTCAAATGTAGACCTAAAAAGACTTCGGCATATTGTATAAAAAATTATCTTAATTTAATAGAATTAAATGAAAATATGACAAATTAAATGAAAATATGACACAATAGGATGCAATGGAGAAAAAGGATTCATGTAGCTGACCCCACTTAGGGATAAAGGCTTGTTGTTGTTGTGTTAAGGATACAGAAATGTTGGGGGTGCATAACAATAGATACTCATACGGATCACAATCAACGAGCATCAAAAGAAGATGATTACACCTCTTTGAAAAAGGAAGGTATCAAGACTTAAGGGAAAACTCATCATACAAGACCTGACATTGATTTTCATAAAGCTGGAGTGAGCCAATATATGAACGATCCAAATGAAGATCATCTGGAGGCAATCTTTAGAATCTGGAGGTACCTAAAGATGACTCCAATACGTGGATTAATATTCAAAAAAACTGAAAACCATGATACTGAAATTTACGACGATGCTAACTAAACAGTAGAACCGACTGACAAAAGATCTATCATGGGATTACTGTTCATTTGTATCGGGTAACCTGGTTACTTGGAGAAGTAAAAAAGCAAAGTTGTGGTGACAAATAGCAGTGTAGAATCTGAGTATCATGCTCTGGTGCTAGGAATTTGTGAAGGGATGAGGTTAAAAAAATTACTAGTAAAACTTAGCACGGAGAACAAAAACACTATTAAAATATTCATCTATAGTGAATCAACAATCAATATTTCAAATAATCCGGTACATCATTATCGAAACAAACACACACACACGCGATCGCAAACACACAAATACACATTCATACATACATGCATACCCTCTTCCACCCTACATGCTCTAAGAAGTGCATGTTTGTGGTGGGCATGACCAGAGATCCAAAAACATGTCCAACATGCTTCAAATTATGTTCAAGTTATTTCTTGTCAAAATCAGAGACTACCCAGCACAAAAGTAATTAATCATTTTTATTAAATAAGTGCTTGGTTTGATTCAATCTTATGTTAGTGTGATTAAATATTATTAAAAACCGCATCCCATCTCTCATGAATTGTCGATTTTTATCAAGCTTGAGTTCTTGCTCTCATAAATTTGCGCAAAAGCCCTAATTTGCATGCAAATTTCTTTCATTGATGCCTTGCTACTGTGCAACAGTAATACTCCTTTGCTGGCTATGATACATCTAAAGCTCCATCTCCACTGCAACATCTTGAGTCTTACTGATTTTCTTCAACTCAATAGCTCTGTCTTTCTCTCTGTCTCTACTAGAGTTATAAGTTGAAACTTTTAACTTTCTTCCATTAACCCTGATTTCAAATTTACGATTTCACACATTTCTTCTCATAGGAGGAATTCTTTTATCTCTAGAACTTTATTCTGCGTTAGGGTTTGGAAGCTCAAATGCATAAATCACATGAAAAACTTAGTTGTATGTCTTCATTCATGATAAATAGTGCAGAGAAGGTAAATGAACACTAAACTTTAAACAAGGTGCACAGCTATGACTTATTTTTACCTTAGCTTTGTGATTACCAAGAGAACCACCTTTAGCTGCATCAGGGGCAAATGATTCAGTTACGGATCTTTGAATCTCTCGCTTTCTTTTCTGAGGTAGCACCGGTGGTGAGAAGGTAGGGGCACTCAAAGCAACTACACTCGGTGCAGCAGTTACCATAGCAATTGAATCTATGCCTGACTTATCAAAAGAAGAGGAAAGTCACCATGGATTTTTCAATAAATCAAGCTTTAAGAGCAAGGAGAAAGAAAAGGGGAGCTGGCTCACGATTCATCTTAAGCTGTTGCAGGGCTCTATATGAACTTGTAGAAGGCGATTGAAGATCAGAAGTTCTATGAGGCAATTTCTTATTCTGGTAACCAACTAAATGGCAGTATAAATCCCTGTCCAAGTTAAAATGGTAGAAGAAAAATCAAACGCAAATGGTCAAAGTCCCATCCACAACTAATGAAATGAGGCCAAGCCACAAGAATAGCACATTAGAGAGAGAAAAATAAAATTTTATTAGACAATAAAGCAAAGTGAAGCCCATGATACTCTCAATTTCACTATTCATAGATTAAACCAATCCTTGAAGCTATTTACAGTTGCCAAGGGATTATCAAATCCACAACACCACCAGTAAATGAACAACATTGCAATGATGAGCTATACATGCTTCAATTTCAAATGATCCTCAGCACATACATGTTTTTTAAGAAAAAGGTTAAAAAAAAGCACTTAAAATGTTGAAATTAATAACAGATTATTTTTTTAAAAACTTACTAAATGTTGCATGATTTAGACATGACAGCGGCCAAAAGAAGGTTGCCCAAACATTGAGACTTTCGTCTAGCAATTGGAAAGCATTATATTTCTATGATATTTGATTTCTTTGTAAGAAAAAAATTAAGTTCCACAAGTTGATATATATTAATAGTAAAGCTTTATTATTCCAAATGCGCCTTTGATTTTGAAAAGTTTAATACTTTGCACTCTTAGTGAAACTTTTTAGTTGTCAGACACTACTTGTTATGGCACAGTAAAAGTGCTTTGAATTGATGTCATTTTTATGCTGAGATAAATGCAATAGTTTTCTTTCATTTTCCTGCTTATTGTCACTTTTTTTTCTGATCATTTGACCAAAATATTTCTAATAGAATGGAACCATCCGAATTTTAGCCTAATATTTCAAAACAAAATATTCGTGATAAAACGAATGCAATATGAAATTATTTTAGTGAATCTCGAAGTACTGTTTTGAAGAGAAATATACATGTTTGCATTGTAGAATTTCGTACAGAGGATGAGATATTAATAGGACGAAACCAAACATTTTTGGGATTAACGTAAACACCGGTAATGGTAAGAAGTCCTGATGCAGAGCATCTATTCTGCGACCACAGGAACGGAACGTGCAATCGAGGGGATCCCGAATACTGCCGTCTAAATTTCTCTGTCAGCCCATATTTTCTTCCTTGATTAATTTTCTATTCCTTTATTTCCTTTTTCGTTATTTCTTAAGTTTTTTATTTCTAATTAAGGTTTTTATTTAGTAGATTATTGATATGTTGTTTTATTCTCATTTAGAGGAATCTTGGCTATTGTAATGTTATTTGGAAATATTTTCTCCTGAATATTTTGATTGGAGTGTTGTATCCTTAGATTTCTTTTGGGCGGAGTGTCTGTAACCAGAGAGGATTGATGTGGCGATCTCTCACGGATGTTCGAAAGCCGACATTGTTGTCCAACATGCAGAAAACCTTCTGTTCGCAGTAGGAAGCCTGCTATTTTCTATTCTGACTCGCTGTCCAATCCCCTGCACCTCGCCAAATCGTCGTTTAGCTGCTGATTTTCAGTTTGGAAAACAGTTGAATTCACCCCACGTGCAGTCCCACCACATATTTGCTTCCTACAACCATCCCAACGCCTCCACCAATTGTTTAGCCCCTTTTCTGCTTCCAGATCGCTGTCCCGTCGCCATTCACATTGATTTTTAGTAACCCTCCAACCTCCCCCTTCACATAAGCAATCCTACAACTTTTTTGCGCTTTATCACGCACACTAGAATAGTGTCATTTGGTAATAAAGCTAGTCAAAGCCAGGGTGAATCTCGACTGTGAGAACGAGACACTATGCCACCGAGGAAAAGCTTTCAACAAGGTGCTCAGGAAATTGCCATGGAAAGCATGCTACAGAAAATTTTCCAACTGCAGTAGAGACTTGCCAACTTTGAGAAAAGACAATCAGATGAGGTCAATCATAACCATAACGGTGAGTCTTCAGATCGAGAGGAAAATTTATTTTGCCAAAATGTTTCTAGTGACAAAGAACCAGAACCTCGATGATTTGACATAAAATATCAGAAAAACCAAGATCTTGGAGTAAATGTGTGTTAGAATAGAACTCAAGGTAAATCTTATTGATGCAAAGAGGGGTATAAATACTTGTTAATAGAGAATCCAAGCTAATAACATAGAATAAACATGAATTAATAATGGCTAAAACTAGTCATTAATAAATATTCTAATACTCCTCAAGTTAAAGCATAAATGTCAGTCATATTTAACTTGAATTTGAAATCGTCAAACAACAGTCAAGGAAGGTTCTTTCTGGGCCCGTTTGGGGCAGCTTAAAACTACGGTGGCGTTTTTGAAAACGCCGTTGTAGTGTTTGTTTCGCACGTTCGACCAGCTTTTTAAAAAACGTGATTTCGAATTTGGCATAATCTGGCCCGCGGCATTACCCCTGCGGTTAGCGTTTCCTTCGCTGCGTTTAACCTTGAATTACTTCCGCTGCCCTTCACATAAACTGTCGCGAATTACCTCGCTCTTTGCCTACCTCGCGATCCCTAGCCGCTCGCTGCTTCCTTCCGCTCTCTCGCAGCTTCTTCCATCAGCAATAAGCTCAGCTCTCTCGCTGCTTCTTCCGCTCGCAATAAGCTCCTCTCTCTGCTCTCTCGCTGCTTCTTCCATCTCTCTCGCTGCTTCTTCCGTCCACAATAAGCTCCTCTCCCTGCTTCTTCGGCGTTAATCCTAGGAGGCCAGCAGCTCCTCTCTTCGGCATTTATCCCCTTCCAGGTAAATCCCTTCTCTCCTCTCATCAACCTTGTGTATCACATCCTGGTGCAAATCTTCTCTGCATGTGGAGTTCAATACCTTAAAGTTTTGCTGATAATCTCTCCTACTTTGAAGAAAATTATAAAAATGGGTGTTTACATACATACCACACAAATCTGATGTAAATTTCAGGTTATATACATTTAGATTTTGGAAAAATGGATGAACGGGCATGCTGCATATCCCATGCCGTCCCTTCTTTCCATTGCTTGGCCACTTTTGCATGTGATTGTGGGTGCAGAATGACATCCATTTCTTGGCCACTTTCGTGTGAAAGGGAGGAGTGTTGCTTGTGTTTATTAGCAATTTGCTAAAAACAAATTTTGTATTGTAATTTGCTCAAATTTCAATTAGTTGATTCTTCTCTCTAGCATAATTAGTTTTAGAGATGTTCTTTGTTCTCATTTGTTTTAATGTGCAAGTGAATGGTTGTGGGTGTGATGGTGGTGATAAATGGGTTGTTTGATTTTTATGATTTCATTATTTAACATTATACTGTTTGGCAAGAACTAGAAATCAAGAGAATCATTGGTGAAAGGTGATTATAGTTTGTTGATTACACCCAAGTTTTGTTGGGTAAAGAAAAGTTACAATTTACTTGTGAAAATTTTGCATGCATACCACAACATTCGTTCCTTAATACCTAATTGTTATATAAATCATCTAAATTTATTAGTTTACATTGTTGGGTTAAGGTTTCATCATTTAAGAGGCCTACTACAAAATTTGATTTTTTAAGTGATGTTGGCTAATCAAGCCAAATTTATACATATCATTTATATTGGTTCTTTTTTTTTTTGGCGGAATATAAAAATATTAGTTCAACACATGTGATTTAGACAATTTTAGTGAGAATCTTAAAAGAAAACGAGTGCCTTCATCATTGCTATCTATCTTGGATCAAACTCATGAGCTCTACAAAATCGTTCACGAACTTTACACGAGGATCTAGTTTCATCCATTTTCATAATTACGTAATGATTAATCAAGCTGATTAAAAAATTGAAGGGAAAAAATAAATGGTCATTTATCCAGAAATAGCAGCAAATCAGTTGTTTTCCAAACGCAGATACCAAACAGCTACACAGTTTATCCAAATCAGGGGCAGAATGGTCATTTATCCAGAAACGGCTGCAAATCAGCTGTTTTTCAAACGCACAAACCAAACAGTCAACCAGCTTATCCAGATCAGTTGCTGATCAGCAGCTTATAAGCTGCAATTGCCCCAAACAGACCCTAAGAATATCTGGTAGCTGGCAACTAGATGGCACAAACGAAACACAGATCTCCCCGGACTCTAGCTTTTCCTTAATGAAGTGTTGGTCAATCTCAACATGTTTGGTGCGATCATGTTGAACCGAGTTGTGAGCAATGCTAATGATTGTCTTGTTATCACAGAACAACTGTAGAGGGAGCGGAGACTGTCACATGTAGTTCGTGGAGCATGACAGGTAACCAGAGAGCGTCACAAATTCTTAGAGGCATGGACAGAATTCGACTTACACACTACTTTGAGCAATTACGGACTATTTCTTGCATTTCCACGTGACTAGGTTTCCCCACACAAATGAGCAGTACCCCAAGTTAGATCGTCGATCATGGCTAGACCCAACCCAATCTGCATTTGTGTAAAATGTAATAGAACGAGAGGTATTATGGAAAAAAAACAGCCTAAGTTTGGTGTGCCTTTTAAATAGTGGAGAATCTAGTGGACAGTTTGGGATTGGGGTTCATAGGGATCATACATGAATTGACTAACTATTCTAACTACGTGACAAATGTCATGGCATGTATGGGCAAGGTAGATGAGTTTCATCACAAGACGTTGGTAGTGAGTCTTATTTACAGAAATTACATTGGAAATATCAAGTAGTTTTTCATTGGGATCAATCGGGAAAAAGGTCAAAAGGTCAATCACATATTTCCACTGACACAGGCAAATGCCCTAAGATTACCGAGCAATTTCCACGCCTAAGAAGTACTGAAGAAATCCCAAGTCTTTCATTTCAAATGAAGCAGCAATAATGTCTTTCAGAGATTCAAATGCTAGTAGATCATTACCTGTGAGAACAATATCGTCAACATAGACGATAAGGAAAGTTACCTGGTCGTTGAAGGAATGCTGGAAGAAGAGAGTGTAGTCTGATTGAGCCTGAGTGAATCCATGGCCTACCATCACCTTTGTGAATTTCCTAAACCATACTTGTGGTGATTGCTTCAATTCATAAAGAGATTTCCACAGCCTACATACTCGCCCCTGGGAGACCATGGAGTCATGTATAACTCCTCTGCAAGATCGTCATTCAAGAAAGCATTCTTGACATCAAGCAGAAATAAGGATCAAGCCAAATTTACTGCAAGGGATAAAAGGACTCGAATTGTGCTTAATTTAGCAACTGGAGCAAATGTCTCCTCATAGTCAACTTTGTTGGTCTGTGAATACCCTTTGGCGACCAACCGTGTCTTATTGTGTTCAAAAAGATCCATTAGATTTAAACTTGACGCTAAAAATCCATCGACATACCATCGCTTTCTTGCCTCAAGGAAAAACAACAATATCCCAAGTATGGTTCTGCTAAAGGTCATTCATCTCCTCCATGAAAGCAGTTTTTTAAGCTGGGTCTGTTGAGGCAGCCTCAATAGTAAATGGAAGATGGAAGCTGATGAGTGGTTAGGACCGTAGCAAATGCTATGTAGATTGGCAATAATCTATAAAAAGAACCATAGTTTGCCATGGGATAGAGAAAGCATGTTTGATTGTGCATCTTACTAGAGGATCTGGCTTCCGCATCTGGAGTAGGAGCAGTGTTGGGGATTTCGTCTGGAGGGAATTTAAAGGCCAGCAAAGGGTTAGCGAGCTCTAGAGCAGGTGCATCAGAACAAGTGTGTTGAGTGTAGACACGGAGAGTATGAGGATGTGTTGTTGGAACTAAAAGGATGGAGGGCTCCTTAGTGGTAGGAGAAGTGGATAGAACTAAGGAAACAAAGGGTTCCTCGATGGTAGGTGACGTAGGGGGGAACATCCTCATTAGTAGGGCAAGGAACAGTGTCCAAGAGCTCTTGCTCCCCCTCACTGGAGGTCGGGTTAGGAAAGTAGGGAATACATTAAAAAAAATAAACATCAACACTTACATAGAGCTTATTTGTGATAGAGTCAAAACACCGATACCCCTTTTGAGTGGCAGAGTATCAGAGGAAAACACATTTTATGGAACTGGGATTAAGTTTACTTAGAGTTGGGGCTATGGTCTGAAAAAAGGTTGTGCACCAAAAAAAATTTTGGGATCTGAAGTGGAGAATACCCAATTGTTAGGAAAGCACGATCACAAGACCACTAAAGGGGTACAAAAGTGAATTTTTTAGAGAACTCTATTGATGAGAAAAATGACGGTAAGAATGACATCATTCCGAAAAAAATTTAAGTAATTAGAGTGAAACATAATAGAGCAAGAAATGTTGAAAATGTAGTTTATTCTCTCGACTACCCAATTTTTTTGATTGTCGGTACATGAGCTTTGATGGAGGATGTCTTCACCTTCCAAGAAATCTCATAATATAGTTAAAAAACTTACAATCATTGTCAATCCAAAAAACTTGAATATGAATTTTGAATTGAGTCAAAATGAAAGTGTGGAATTTTTTGAAAGTAACGGCATCTTTAGATTTATCTCTAAAAAATAGATTCATGTCATCTGAGTGTGGCATCAAAGTAAAGTACCATCGTTTATTGTTGTAGCTAGTGGTGCGAGAGGGTCCCCATAAGTCATTGTGAATAAGAGAGAAAAGTGCGGAAAGGTCCCCATAACTACTGAGAGAAGTGCCTCATTCTCCGTATTTTTCTCTTGGAAGAAGTAGAGCCCGTCAACCCGCTTAGCAGTTCCAACCATTATCCCAAAACGACGATCCTGACCGGCTGGACTGATGACCGTAAGTAGGAGTGGATAGATCCGACCTAAGGAAGAAACTCCGACAATCTGGAAAAAAAAACCAATCGGACTACCTTCCTCAAGGGTTGGAAACACGTCCGACCGGTTGGACTGATGATCGTAAGAGGCCATGTCGGCTGAAAAGTTAAAATACCACTGTACCAGTGAATTTGAAGGGAACCAAGCAGTCAGGCTCTGTTTCCGGCAGCTAGATAGTCAAGACGTGCCTTCTCAAGCAACATCCAGCCAGCAGAAGGTAAAAATGACACTTAAAAGAAGCTCAAGCTGACGGGATTGAACTCGGCAGAAAGAGACTACGAGATCCGACAAGCTGGAGGAAGGGGCAGCGCCGGGAAGGAGAAATCGACGACAAGGAGAGGCCCGACGGTTACGTCAAGGACATGGATCTGATACCATGTTAAAATAGAACCCAATGTAAATTTTATTAATGCAAAGAGGTATATAAATATCCATTACAAGATCTATTAAAAAAGAAGAAAATAGAAACAAGATATAGTAGAAAAGTAAAGAAAAAATAGAGAATCCAAGCAAATAAATCAGAAAAAACATGAATTGATAATGGCTAAAACTAACCATTAATAAATATTTTAATAAGCTGAATTTATCAAATTTTGTCGGTCCCATGAATCCAAATGATTTTATCGAGTGGCTCTAGACAAGGAGTAAATTTTTTGGTACAAAAATATTCTTAGGACAAGAGAATTAAATTAGCAATCATCAAGCTCGGAAAAAACGTTTCATTGTGATGGAAGAACCTGAAGCATATTTAACGACGAGAAGAGAAGAGTAATATCACTACATGGTCCAAGTTGAAAATAGAAATGCGGAGTAAGTATCTTTTCCCACATTACCAAGATCGAATGTTCATAAAGTTCTACAACATGCGCTAGAGAGGCACATCAAAGGAGGATTACACAACTAATTTTGAACGACTTATGATGAAATGCCAGTTGGCAGAGCTAGAGAAGCGCACAACAGTTAGGTATCATGGATAATTGAGGTAATCTATTAGTATTTCAGTACAACTACAACCATATTGGTCCCTACTAAAAGTAAAAATCCTAGTTTTAAAGGTGTAGAAATGTCACAAGGTGACAGACACATCTTACAGGCATAGTACAACCCCAGCATCAAGCAGCATAAGTACCCCTAGTAGAGCATCCAATCTGACGCCACCCAAAAAGAAGTCAATTTAGGGTTAAGAAAAGATGGAGCCACCAACACTCTCAAATCCAACATAGCTAGACAGTACTTCAAATCTCACGGGATTGGGCACATTACATCCGATTGCCCAAATAAGAGAATGACATCTTCATCGAGCTAAGTGTTGTAAGGGAGACAGAATGAAGACTACCAAGAGGAGATTGGAGAGGAGTATTGACTTGTAGACAACGAGGGTGAGATGTTGGTGATTCAAGCTTGAGTCCATGAGAGAGAATCAGCAAAATTATGTCCTACAAGGCAGTGAGTCCGAAGAAATAGACATTCATGCAGAGTTTAAGGATGTGTTGAGAGCTTGAGATGTTGACACCAGACACAAGGCAAACCCAAATAAAAGAATTCTAGGTTTTTTAGACATACAATCAACCTCTAAAGTTCTCATTGTTGCGCGAGACCCAATATGTGAAATATTAAAAGTTTATGAGCAATTCTCGAAAGGCCCTATCGAGTAAGCTAGGTGCTAAATTATATTATAGTTCAATAGTGCACCCACTGACATATGACTAAACAGGAGTGGTGAAGAACAACATTGGACATCTCCTTACGTGCTTTGTGGGGAAGAACATTTGAAAGTGGGGTCTCGGTTTTTCCAGAGAAGAAGATTCTCCTAGCCTGGGAGAATGACACAAGTTGTTTGTTTCGTGATCGCAGAATTGCAAGAGCCGCAGAATGCGCAACTAAAGGAATCCAAAAGACTATCATCCAAATTTCTGTTTCAGCCAAGACTTTCTACCTTTTTACTTTATTTTCTATTCATTTATCTTCTTTTTCGTTATTTCCTATTTTTTTATTCTTAAGTAAGGTTTTTATTTGGGAGACTATTTATATATTACTTTATTCTAGTTTGGAGGACTTTTAACTAGTATTATTATGTTATTTGGAGATGTTTTCTCTGGTTATCTCGATTGGAGTTGTTGTATCTGTAGAATTTTTTCAGGTGGTGTGCCTGTAACCTGCGAGGTTGAGGCGGTGATATCCCCCGGGCGTTCGAAGGTCCCTTTCGTCGTCCAACTTGCAGCAAATTGATGTTCGCAGCAGGAAACCTGCAGTTTTCCATTCTGATTCGCTGACCAGCCGCCCACATCTCACTAATTCATCGTTTTGCTCTGTTTTCAGTCCGGACAGCTATTTAACTCACCCCACCTGCTGTTCCACCACATATTTCACTTCCTACAACCTTCCCAATGCTGCTGCCTACTGTTTACAACAGGAAACGACCCATTTTCTACTTCCGGTTCGCTATCCCGTCACCGTTCACACCGGTTTTCAGCCGCCCTACAACCTCCCCCCTCACGTAATCAATCCTACAACTTTCCAACATCTTTTTGGGAATATCCCACCATCTCAGAACCCAAGAATGGTGTCACTTACATAATGTTTGTTATCAAATACACGAAAATATTAAACAAATTTCTCAGAAAAAAAAAATGAAAAACACAATAAGCCGAAGAGAGTATACACCCACACAGAGATCATAAAATTGAGAAGAAAAGAGGTTCTTCATTCTATAGAAGAAAGATTTCAATTGCAAACATCAAATGATTCAATAAATGAAAGATAAAGCTTTAAAAAATAGATAATTGTTTTGCACCACAATAAATTTTGGCTCACAATCGTTTTTGAAAAATACTTTGGCATCTAAAGAGGTATTAGATCTAGTTGGTGCACAATTGCAAGTCAATTTTTTACCAGTTCCATGCATGACAATCCCTTGAATTCAGCTTTTATAGTAGCAATTATTAGGCCCAAATATAACAATCTTATTACAGGATAAATTTCCAAATAAATTCAAATTATATGCAAAATCACAGACTTAATTTTCTACAGACAAGCAATCTAAGTGAAAAATATCTAAAATGAGAAAATAAAATCATTTCTATACTGACAGTGGCAAAGTTGAAAATAAATCTCAAGTGAAAGTGATCCTTGTTTCAAGATGTCCATGAATCTGAATGCAAATCATCTCAGGTATAGGTCAAGATAAAAACATATATGCAAAATCACAGACTTAATTTTCTACAGACAAGCAATCTAAGTGGAAAATATCTAAAATGAGAAAATAAAATCATTTCTATACTGACAATGGCAAAGTTGAAAATAAATCTCAAGTGAAAGTGATCCTTGTTTCAAGATGTCCATGAATCTGAATGCAAATCATCTCAGGTATAGGTCAAGATAAAAACACTTAAGTCTCAAAAAAATAAAAATAAAAAATCAAAATATCCAGATAAACTTTACAATTTAAGAGAAAAAATCATTCACCTTCCACAATAGTTTGTTGAAGATAGCAAAAATTAAGATAACCTAGCGTCAAAAAGAGATTAAAAGTACCTCTATGATCGATCTTAACAAATTTATCATAGTAAGGATGGACACAAGTCCTCTGATTGCACGGCTTTGCTACTAAATGGTGTCAGTAAAGTAGCCGTAAAGAATAGGACTCTGAAAACAAGTAACTTGCGACAAGTTAAAACAGTTATATTGCAGTCACGATTAAAAGTATAGATGTTCTCCAATGACTCAATCCCCTTGAGTTGTAAATCATAGAGCACACTTGCTACGACACAAAGCACTATGTTAACTAAATTTAATTTATAATTTTTTCCTTAAACAAGCATCCACCCAAGGTCTACAAAGTCTCTTTGGACAACAAACTCTTAGTTGTCGATAAGAATTTTCTAATTTAGTAGGATCAACCACATTTTTAATTAGATTAGAGTTCACGCTGAACTTGGACAATGGAACATGGGATCTTAAACGAGTTCATCAACATTATCCCCAGCATCCACTCTTAGTTAAAGATGAAGAAATTTCTCAATCTAAAATCAAACTACTGCTAAAGAAAAGAATTTAAAGATACCTATAAGTCAACTACATTGATTTTAAATTAACATTATAAATTGTTTTGGAGTTTTTATTATATGTTGATTTAGAGTAACGAAATATATAATTAGATTGCCTGAGACAGCAAGTGTCAAATTTATATTTTGATCTTGTTTGTGGCTGTTGGATGTAGAATTCCTTCAAGTGCGATAAAGAACTTTTGAGAAAAAATGATCCCATTTTGATCTTGAAAAAGATTGACTGCAGTTAAATTGGCTGCAACTAAGATCCCAACTGCAACGCATCAACACAAATACTCATGAAGTTTGTGTATGAAATATCTCATTGATTGTTTTAAATTAATTGATATTTGCATTATCATTCAGTCTCAATTTTATTATTGAGTTCATACCTAAAAAAGCAAACTTTAAGTTATTTAGTAATCTTTGGTCTCTGAGTTTATCTTTATATTGTTTTATCCTACATCCATAGCAACATCCTAGTTGCATTAGAAAACCAAGACCCTAAATATCATTCATTAAAAGCTAAATGGGCCCTTCATAAATAACAATTCATTTGCGCTTGTTTTCATCTGTTAATGAGATATTTTTATATGTTCTTTAGTTATATTTCAAAATTTCTGCCAGACAAAAGCTGATATATACAATGCTCAAGAAAAATCAAAATTTATACAACAAATAAAAATGAAGCAAGAATTTACAGAGTAATATAAAATCTTATTTGAATAGCTCTACACGTGACCTGTGTTAAAGAACTAGGAAGAAAATGAAAAATGGAAAACAGCTCACCAGTACTCATATGTCATGTCTTTTAATCGCAACTCAAGCTTTTGATAAAGACTAGACCTCTCAAAGTCTTGCTTATCATGTGTAGGCTTGATGAAATTTGCCTCAAGAACCCCTAAGAAACAGTTATTATAGAAGGAAAATGTACCATGGATTAAGTTCACACTTAACAGAAGCTGGCTAACGGGTAGATTTATAAATATTCTATGAGAGAAAAAGGAAATTATGTTAAAGCTATTACCAACAACACCTCTGCCTTTGCCATATGAATTGTGAGCAACTTTCCAAAACGGCTGCAAAACATTAAAAAGTCAAAGATACATTATCCAGATGTGCTACTAAATGCTTAATACATCAAGAATGTTAGGGTACTAAATAAAGACACAAAAAATAATGAAAAAAATAGGGTTTGATTAAAATGCTTTTATTATATGTGAATGTTGAGCCATAAATATGGACAAAGATGATGTGGGAAGCACGTGATTAACATAGATCCACATCAGGGCCGAACAGGACGCAAGGTTCCACATCTCTCCTTCATCGCGGGATCGGATCGTGATCAATCCACGCGACTTACTTGCGTGCGGGAATCGAGACCGGATTCCGTTCAAATGAAATTGAATGGGGCTTCCCGCTGGGTTTTTCTGCAGCTGGCCTTATTTATTTATTTTTATTATTTAATGTCTAATTAGACTTATTTTCATTGAGGGAGATTATATACATGTTCTATTTTCGGTTTTTAAGACTTAGTTTAGATTTTATGTATTTTGGACATTACAATCTCTAATTTATGCTCTAAAGAGAGTTGTATCGTCTTCCTTTTACAAGCGGTGTATCTCTATCTTGCTTGGAAACAAGTGGTGGAAGCCCCTCACTGTTTAAACGTCGCCAATTCAGAGTTCCCTCTATTGTTTGCAGCCACTATCACGTCAAACCTGCTGTCCAACATCAACCTTCTCTCCACAATCCCTTCCAAACACCATAACACCGCATATTAGCCTTCCCTCGCTATTCCACAACCATCCCTCCGTGAAATCTGCTTCACAAATACCTTCTAAGAGCTCCAGAATAGTATCACAGGATAGAAAGAAAAAGTTATCTAGACCTTTCCAACATGCAAGTGTTTGTGTTCCAACGAGCAAGTAGAAATAAGAAAAGTTAGTCATTCATATCATTATCACAAGAACTGCTGGAAATATTGTGCAACAGAATTTGCACAAATAAGCTCAAGCTGACAAATTTCCATTTATCCATTTGAACAAAAGTCCTTGCAGAAGCTATCCGCCTTCAACTAGAACACAGCTTCAGACATGATCATAAGCAGAAAATGGAATTTTTAAAAAGGTTTAGTCTCATGAAATTGAAAAACAAATGCGGAAGGGATAAAGCTTGAAGGACTTGGTAATCAGTTACAAACTATAACAGAAGCATGCATGTAAAGAGAGATTTCATTCTTCCCTCAAACCGGTTGGGATAGGGAAGAGGGGGCGATGAATTCAAATAACAATGCATTTTGAAGCACGACCGTGAGGGTGGAACCGGGAGAGCACTTTTGGCAAATGGGACATGGAAAGTCAATTTTCCTCACTCCTCTACAATCTGCGGAGATGAAACCTTAATGTTCGTGTTAATTAAGCAAATGCATAATATGGGAAAAAAGACATGATTATGCTGAGCCCATGGAATTCAAGATTTTGTTGCTTTATGACTTGTTTGTACAAGTACACTTTTAGTCAGAAATCCACTTGCGATTGAACCGGAATGGCTGTGAAAATAGGTCTTTTTCCCGGCAATTAAAGTGCTTTTTTCATTTCTACACTTTTAGTCTTGCTGAAGTATAGCGTAGTGCAAGTGGGAGTTGGGAACCAGAATTCACCCCACTATTTATCTTTCATGGGGTTCTGCTTTATGTATATCTCCTCATAGAATAGAATGAAAGAATTGGTAAGATAAATTGGCAGAAGATAGGATAAGGCTACATAAACTCTCCCCACATCAATTGGCTCTGAAGAATGATCATTGTTATTGGTCTCCTATCCCAACAAATTTGTGATCTGCTTTATGAATTCTCCTTCTTTCCTCCGCTCTACAAAAGGTTTTACCTATAGCTTACATGAATTCACAGTAAAACTTCTAGCTTGCTTATTTTGGTATGCCTATTTTCCATCCTATTCCTTTCAAATTATTTTCATCTACCTGATTAGATATTCGAGCATTCCTCCCTCAATTGTATTGTAGATGCAAAAATAACTTCTCTTTCTCATTATTGTATCTCCAATAAGTGATACTCCTTTCTTTCTAATATACTATTATCCATTCTTTCTAGTATAACCACACAACCATGTTAACCTTCAAATTTCCATCAGTCAACTATGCTATCAGTTATTTGTAACGCTATAATTAATATAGCTTAGTAAATGAAATTGATAGAAGTGAAAATATACAATAAAATCTCAATGATATCTAATTATGGCATGGTACTCTTGAGGCAACTCAAGCATGGATGTGAGATCCACATCTACATCCATATTTTGTATGTACGAAATCAAAGGTACTTAACCAACCACACATTATTATTTTGCTATCTTTCAGTTTTATCGATTGCTATCAATTTCAGAAAGGTTGCATGTAAATATATATATATATATATAAAAGATCCCATAACCATCAGAGAAGCAGTAGTACCAGCCAGTTTTCTCCACGCAAACATGCTTGATTAATGTAAACCACAATATAATCAAAGGCATAAAAGCGCAAGTCAATGAGTTTCACTATCGTCCCGTGTAAACATGAGACTAAAGGTTTGTCATCAATGACTCAAAACTGCCTATGCAATGAAACATCGGCATATACAAAAAAGTTTTTAAAATTGAACTGAACTGGACCATTAAATCAGTTGCACTATGAACCGCTGAATAAAATATTTAAGCATTTTAGTTCTACGAAAAAACCATTATGGCAAAGAACTGAGCAGAACTCGTTCAAACAAGGGGTAATCCAAATGTACATAAAGATCATGTTTTAATTGACTCAAACTAGCTCTTTCTTTCTTCTTTGATTCACGCAGCATTAATGCTTTGGCTGTAAGGAGGATTTCAAAAGCCGATATAGCAAAATAGGTTAACCAGCCCATTAGTATACATTCAACAATGTTCAAGAAAAATATTCTGATCTATTACTTTATATTAAAAGCTAAAATATAGAGATTTCAATAAAATGAGACATTTATACATTTTTTTATTTTTTAATAAATTTTATTTAATTTTTTGTAATTAATTCCACTATTATTATATAAATTGTCATTTACATAATTATTATATGTTTACATCATCATTGTTCAACTATCCCAATAAAATACCGACTCAATGTCCAGTTATATAATTAAAATGGCACACAACAATATATTTCAGACAGACCAACGCAATCATAGTAACCGATATATAAAACAAATTAAAAAAAACACAGTGAAGGGTAAATGTCTGAGACAAGTGGAATGTAGGTTTGCATTTAAGCCCCACTAGTTTTCCGCTTAACAAGGTTGCTCCCTTCAAGCCATGGACGATCTGTTCCCACAAGAACTCTTCATATTGGAAGGAGGCTGCCATCAAAACTTACAATGGCTCAAGCACAAACTTATATGACAATTTAGATCATTAAATAAGATAATGCAAGCCTAGACTGACTCAATGACCAAATTCAGCGATGATCATAGACCATGAAACCACAAAAAAAAAAGGATAATCCTATCATGATAAAGAGATGAACATTAAAAAATCCATATCCTAACCAGGCAATGCACAGCTGGGAAGAAGAATACGATGGAATTCATTTAGAATTGAATGACTTTTAATTATTCAAATGACTACACAGGTAACATGAAAATGTAGAAGCCTAGAAGGCACAAATTCCCCTTCTTCAACAGGAAGATTCTCCAACATGTTCCTTAAAAAAAGTAACTCAAATTTCCTATGATCTACCTATGTTCCAGCAAACGTTTTGTACAAAACCACACCACCCCTCGCTAAATGAGGCTCTCATTAGGATAGCTTTTTCGCAGTTTTATTTTCTAATGGCAGCCACAATTCTTGCTAGCTGCAGTTTTATTGCTATCTTTTTAGAAATTTCTGCGGTGAAAAGCATTTTTAAACCAAATCTTTTGGAGTCTGAAAAGCTATAAGAAGGTTATAATCCATCTTTTTCAAAAGAAAAAAGAAAAAATATAAACAAATAATATCTTTTAAAGAAGCGACTTTTCAACAACAGTTCCTCGTCAACTTTCACAAATAGCTACAACCACCACAAAAAAGCCTCCAGGATCAGTTTATTATATGCTTTGTTATTAGGCGACATAGGTTAAGGAACATTGTCTCTTAGTTCTAAGAAATCATAGATTTTTTACGAGGCACGTGAAATTGACTATCGATAAAAATTACATGCAGGTTGAATAATTTCGAGACAAAAAGGGAGAAAGGAATCAAGAAATCATATCGCAGGGCATCTTAGAGAGAAAAATGAAAAAAATGGGGTATTTATGGGATAATTTTTGGTTTCAATTGAAAGTTCATCCTAATACACCCTTGACGCCTCAATTAGATTAAAAAAGGAAGACATTTGAAATAAAAAAGAAACTAATCCTATCTAGATTGACTCAGATCCTGACAAAAAACACAAATTCAAATCAAATATTATCCAAATAAATGATTCAGCCTTATTTAAGAATACAAAGAATTTTCATGAATTGGTTTGATTTAATCAAGCCTTCTGCAAAACTTTAATGCTTGTATGGGCTATTATCTTGTACCAACTTCCCAGTGCCATAAAAGTTTGCCTTTGGAAAGATAGGAGTGCGATAGTTGTCAAGTAGATCAGGAGCACTATCTTTATCAACTTATCGTGGTAGTAATGTAGAAGCCATCATTCCACCACATAGAAGTTCCCCCTATTGGTAACAAAGGCTTGAAAGTGCTTCAATATGATATTAGATCTTCAATATTAAACAAAGGATTAAATAAAGTTCTCAAGGCAAATTAATCAAATGAGCATTTGAAGACAATTTTCTAATAATTTGTATGGTCTATAAGAACTTAAATGGAGCACTTCAACTATATGGAAGAAAGCATTTTGAACGAATTCAACCATGCAAAAAATTACCTTCATTAAATTCTAGCTTTTATCCATGAGTATCAGCCAAGGTTTTATACTTCTCATTTTTATTAGCTATTTGTAACTTTATATCAACATGAAATTTATGCATACGATCACAAGAAAAAATAAAATAAAATAAGAGAGAAGAATAAAAACCAACTTGCCAAAATTCCACCTTACTCAAAACAGAATGCCATCCTGAAATTGCATAAGGCATCAAATATGGCTGCTTTGGGCGCAACTAACCATGAGGTACCCAATAAGTTTGTCTTGGGTACACCAAACCATGAGGTAACCAATAAGCTCATTCAAGCGGTTTATGATTTTATAGAATAAGAGAAACAAGTCTTTTTAATTTGTGGAGTACACACAAGGACGCATATCTCAAGACCTCGACGCTACATAACTCAAGGTGTATGATGTGAGAGCCAAAAATTAACAATTACTTCAAAAAAATACATTTGAATTAATACATAAGAGAATTCAAATATGCTATTTAAAGTTCAAAGTAGAGATAGAAGGTTGACAATTGAGATGAGAATACATGGGAGTAGTCGCATGCTAGTAGACGTTGAGAGTTAGCGAGCATTAGTGAGTAGAAGAAGGGTGTCGTGTAGGTTGCATGCTAATCAACAATCAACTGTGGCTCGCAGCAGGCTCCTACGAGTGAGCTTTGGTTTTGCGCAAAAACCCAACTGATGTATTTACGCATGAGGCGATCAAACCATTGAGAATTTGATGAAAAAGAAAAATATGGTTGGGATTTTATCATCAATTTTGATATTTGGGTGATAATTTTTAAAAGGAATGAAAGAGGGTGCTAGATTTGTTAATAGCGTTATTTTGGATGTTGTGTACGTAAACACCCCTTTCATCTTTTATGAGAACATCTCTAGAGAATTGGCATTTTGTTTGCTATGTTGGACGGAAGGGATTTGGATGTTGTTGTGTGTCGAGTAGTAGAACATTTCATTTTACTATTTAGGTTTGGCTCGTATTCCCCTAGATGTGATAAAAGGGGAGGGTCCATGATGCATAAAATTTTTTTTATTTTTTTGTTCTCCTTAAAAGACATGCTATATAAACTTATGGGTATTCATGAACACCATTTAATATCATTGTTGTTTGGCCAGGTTGGTTGCATGATGATATGAAAAAAATGCTAACTTTGTTTTTGTTATGAAATTTTTGGCGTGAGGGTGGTAATTTTGTGGTGGTGATGTGGTGTTTCTGGTGTGTTGGTGGTATTGGCGTGGTGGTCTGTTGGTGGTAACTGTGTGGTGGTAATGGTCGTGTGGTGGTAGTGGTGGTGTATCTGTGGTAATGGGGTGGTGTTGTGTTGGTACAGGTAATTGTGTGGTGGTCATGATGGGTTGGTGGTGGTGGTGGTGGTGGTGGTGGTGGTGGTGGTGGTGGTGTTGTGGTGATGGTGTTTGGTGGTGGTTGTTGGTGGTAATTGTGTGGTGGTGGCGGTGGGGGTCGGGGTCATGGGCGTGTTGTGGTGGTGGTGGGGTTGTGGGGGGAGTAGTTGGGTTGGTGGTGGTGGTGGTGGTGGTGGTGGTGGTGGTGGTGGTGGTGTTGTGGTGATGGTGTTTGGTGGTGGTTGTTGGTGGTAATTGTGTGGTGGTGGCGGTGGTGGTCGAGGTCATGGTCGTGTTGTGGTGATGGTAGTGTTGTGGTGGTAATAGTTTGGTAGTGTGTTGGTGGTAGTTTTACTTGTGTGGTAATGTTGTTGTGCTGGTAGTACTAGCGTGGAGGTGTGTCGATGGTAAGTTATGTTTTCATAAGTTAAATTTTTATCGTTTGTCTGTAAATATTTATCTTGCTTAGCTCTTTTCATGCTAGTAGTCGTAATGACTAAAACAAAAGAAATCTGTTTGTCTGAACAAATGGGGTTAGTTAAAAAATGACTGAAAAATATTGAAGGAGTTAAACCGATGATCTGCGGGCTAGGGTAGGGATCTCATAAAACGAACGAATCATGCTCCGAAAGAATGGTGGGTTGAGAGACTTGAGGTAAAAATTTATAAGACCAATAGTGTTTTTCATATTTTTTATGTAAATTTCAATTACACCGATATATCAATTATTAGTTAATTTGTTGGTCAACAAATGTCAAAAAGATCAAGTTCAGTGGAATTGTCCCTGAGCTTGAAGAAAAGTTTGACGTAATGTTTGGTGGAGTCTTGACCACAGGTGATCATGTTAAGTGTGCTCCAGCAGAGTTAAGCATATAGATGTTGCGCGAATTGTTGACTCGAATGAAGGGGTTCAATCTAAACCTAAATGAATTTGGGTCTACTGGTCATTCCAAATGCACTCGAGTTGAGAAAAAGAAAAAGATGGTGCATTTTCATTAAAAGTTGGATTTCTCAATTAGTTGTTTCATGCACCAATGAGCCTAGCACATTACATACAACTTCTATTCAGCAAGTTATGAGAACACAAGAATAAACTCTAGAAACTTAAGAAGACATGCTCTTTTACTTGTTTTGGATGTTGTTAGAAGATCCAACTAGAAGAAATTTCTTTATGTTGATGAGACCTGATCGTAGAGTTAATTATTTACATTATTTTCATGACAATCGGGATATATGATTCTTATGTTACTTTAGAACTTCTTCATGTTTAACTGTTATGGGCGAAGAATAAATTTTTTTTAATGTATCGGCACTATAATTTTTCATTATTTCTTGAAGTATCATTACAATAATTTTTGTTTAGGGCATTACTTGCTAATTCAATGTTATTTATATGTGTTAGCTACATCAACAATGAATAACATGGATAGAGAAAAGCATAAAAGAAAAATTACAGATGAGTTATGCTTAGCGTAGGAGTATCACAACTCATAGATCACTCGTACTCCTTGCATCACATCCACCTGTAGTGGCGAGTTGTTTGAGAGTCATCCGGCATGATTTAAGAATATATCTTGTATGTCAAAACTTGAATGTGATTTCAATATTTGTTTCACTTTTGTAATAAACATATGTGAAGATAGTGCACACGATACTTGTATTTTCAAATTTATTACGTGAACTCACAAATACAATTTTATAAAAGTTGTCTCCAAGCTAGCTTGAATATGAATAAATGAATTAATACTTTAGTACAACATTATTGTTATACTTATAATAAGGAAATAATATTTAGTTGATCTCGAAAATCAGATGCAAAAAAAGATATCTCAAACTATATCCTCATACAAAATATCACATTTCTAATTTTGAAAGAGCTAACGTAGCTCAGGGTAGAAAGGAGATGTATAATAAGAGGCACTCATTTTTACTTGTTATTGAGAGGATATCTACGGTTTAGGAAAAAAATAGATTAATCCACGAGATAAGTCCACATATTCTTTCAACAAACAAGTGATAATTGTGGTCGTTAAAATGGCTCTCCACAATTACATTTGTCAGAATTTTCTAGGTAGTCGTATTGATTTCAAATGGTGCAAATGAAGATCAATCACATATCCTTACTGAAGTATATGAATATCGCCTAGGGCAATCAATATCACAAGCTGAACGTGATTTACCTGAGTCCTGCACCCAAAATGGGGAAGGTGATGTGGAGATGGAGTTGTGAGAGCAAATTAGAATAAAGTATTTTTTTCATTCATTCTGCATATATTTTTTCCAACATGGATGGCCACCTAGGCAACCATGGGTTTAATATATACGTTTTTTTCTTGCATGTTTTTTTTGGTTTGGGTATTTATGATTAGATATATGACTAAGTGTCCTTTTGGATGGCCTATATGTTGTTTTAGATGTTGATGTGTATGAAATCGTCATCAAGGCAACCAAGATCCCCTTCTTTTTCAGTCATATGACTGTTCAAGTTTTTCTGGATGGCCATTTTGGAGATATGCTTCAGGGACACATACGAACTCGGTATTACATGGTTGAAAAGCAACCAAGATCCTTTTTTTCTAAAGGTCTTTTGACTTGTAGTGAAAAAATTCGCCGGTTTATATTTTTTGCTTTGAGATCTCACATCTTAATAAAATTTTAATTGTGTATTTATTATTCTTATTATCTAATGTTACATCTATTTGTTTGTAGTTTGTGATTTTAAACCTACAGAAAATATGAGTTCAAGATCTTTCGATGCCACTAGAGCCTTGCACTGTTGTGGATTGCAGCGTTTTCGACATACTTCACTACATCAGCAAAGCTATGATAGAAACTTTTACAAGTGTCCATGGAATAAAACAGTTGAGGACTATGACTCAAGTGGGCAAATCAGCTAAACGATTCCACCTCAGATAATGATTAGGTGTTTGAAAGTTTCTTTGGAAAAGAAATTATCTTTTAAAATTGATTGTCTGCATTTCAAATTCAATATCATGATAATGTTAATTGTTGTTCTAATAGTTTTATTTTTAATATTATTTGTTGTGTTACTCAATGTTTAATGAGAAGTCAATTGTTAGTTGTAATATTACGGCAACTGAGTTTTTTGAGAATTCTGAATCTAATTTCTATTTTCATAAATGAATTATGCATCCTAGACTGGTTCTCTTATAAATAGGACAGTCATACAGAAGAGGAAGTCTTTTTACCATAAACAGCTGCAGCATGACTGTTATACAACTGCACAAAATAAACAGACAACTTCCCACAGCAATTTCTGCATAGCAGCTTCCTGGCACAACTGTTGCGCAACAGTCTTTTAAGAAGCTAGACCCGAAGTTTCACACGGCTTGCACGATGCCATATTGGTCTCTTTCATTAAATCCATAAAATATTTATGTTGAGATGAAAATCCTTTGTTTGGATTGAGTCACTTCATTTCCCAAGAATTGTTTGAGTTTTCATAGCTCTTTAATTTCAAATTCTTTAGCAAGTCTTTTTTAAGTTTTTTCTCTTAATTTTTATCTTCAATAACAATCATATCATCAACATACACAATAAAGATTAAGCTTTTATCATCAATAGATTGTTTTATAAGAAAGTATGATCTTCTTGGCCCTATTTATATCAAACTCTTTCCATAGTCTTTGTAAATTTGTCAGACTAAGCTCTTTGTGATTGTTTTAATCAATATAAGGTCTCTTCAATCCGCATACTTGATTTTTTAAAAAAAAAACTATCAAATCCTATAAAGGAGACATATCACCGTCTAAGAGCATTTTTATACCACATTGTTGTCACTAATTTTGATAACATTACAGATGCTAGAATCAGAATTTATTTTTGTAACTGACGCAAAATTTCTTGATAATCAATCTCATATGATTGAATATATTATTTTGTCACTAATCTTGCTTTGTCTTTTTAAGCTCCATCAACATTGTATTTCACTGTGAAAATCCATTTGCAATGTTTCACTGTGAAAATCCATTTGCAACCCATTAACCTCTTTTCTTCTCTTAATTTTGTGATCTCTCATGTAGGATTTTTTTTCTAAGGCCTTCATCCTTTTCTAAAAATTACTTTAGACCATTAATCCATTTATAACCCCTGCCCTCTTTTCTTCTCTTAACGAAACTCCAAATATTGAATTTGACTTTTTTTTAGAACAATCTGTGATTGGATAGCCAATCCATCCCTAGAGTCACCTAGAATTTGAATAGTGGTAAGACTATCAAATTCACCTTCAAACTTCAATTACACATGATGATGCACAACATCTTCTTCCTACCATCATGCGAGACTAATTAAGCAATGTGACTGATTATTACCAGGCATCCTTAAAGTACGGTGATGCTCCAGTATCAAATAAAATTTTGATTAATTTATTTTGGACAGATACAATACCTATAATAAAGAGAATATATAAGTCAAGTATAACTTAAAGATTTGGCAAATCTACCGAAATAAAAAAAAAAACTTGTAATGTTATCAGGTGTAGCGTTTGCTTCTTGTTGAGTCAATATGCACATACCCGAGGTTGTACACCTTGGTAGGTCCGACTCCGAAATGGAGCTGATCCTAGCAACTCAACATGACTTCGTTTTCCAAGACTACTCTGAAGAGGTGAAGCACCTGCTCTAATTTCTATAAAAGTCATCGGGCCTAAGGTACGGCAGGATTTCGCCATGTGTTCTGATTGATGGCATCAATTAGGTGTTGGTGTCTGATAGAGACTCTCTTATTAACATTTCCACACTTATTACAGGTCATAACGTTGTTGTTGTTGCCACTATCAGTGCAGTGCTAGTGCCACTACTATTGGATATTAGCCTCTTCCAGCTGAATTGCCCAAACTGTACAAATTAATGTCTTACCTTAGAGTTGGATCTCTAAGTCTCCCTTCTCTTCAAAAAAATCTCTATCTCAGCATAGCCAACAAATAAATCTCTATCATCCTCACTTTTTGGACTAGAACTGAGTAATCTTAAATGCCTAAAGGGAAAAAAGGTTGTTTGATCACATCATTTAACCAAGATAAAAGGCAGTAAACTTTTCTTCTACATTGTGGATCAAGTGATGCTCATATCTAGACAACATCGTGAACTCAACCTCTAACTGCAAGATAGTGCACTCACTTTGCCCTAGCGTGATAAATTTGCACTGCATTTATCTCATGATTGTAAGAGAAACAAACCAATCATGAAAAGTTTTCACAAGAATCGAGTTGTTGGATCGTCCACAAAATCTTTCTTAGAATTTCCCTTTCCACAACATCTCTACTTCTCCTTCAAAAGAGAAGGTAGCTAAGGTAACTCTCCTATCCAGTGAACAGGAAATGTTATCACTAATCTTTTCTATCCTAAATAGCCAATACTCAGCTTCTACGAGCCCTACTATTTTTTAAAAGATGAGCGATCTCATATCTTAGAACAGCTTCAAGTACATTTATCCATATGCATTGAACCACTGCCACCGGCTTGGGTATTAGAACCCCGAATAAGAAGTGTGCCTATCGTCATCATCAATATTAATAAACTCATGGGAACACTAGCACCAGAAGTGAGGGATCAACAAGTGTTAGTGTTTAGCAACCTCGGCTACCAAATCTTGGCATATGCATCCTCTTAGTTTATTTTCATTGCCCAGAAATAGCAAAATTTTACAACTATTCCATGTTAGAATAATATTTAACATTTTTAATGACAAATAATCATTTTTAGTGGTTCGTATATCATGATCAGTTTCCTAATAACTCTAACATCCCACTTCTTACGATTCGACCAATGAGCTCAGAATACCAAAAAAGTAATGAATGGTCGAACAAAGGATAATTAACTAAGCATTTTATTGATTAAATAAAATCATCCAACACATAAAAAGACCATTCAATTTCAAACAATTTTAATTTGCAACTTGTTCAAATTTAAACTTTTACAACTATAGAAAACTAAAAATTAAAATGTTCTACGCACCTCTAAGTCCTCGACATTCGTACTCAGTCTTTAGCATCGATCAAATCTAAAAAATAAGTTATTTAAAAAAAATTAGCAGTCGGATGTTGAATTAAACAAGTTATTAGATAAAATCTTTTAAATTATAATAATTCAATTTTTTTTTAAATTATTTTTTTGTAAAAGAAAATAAGCAATAAAAAACAGCAAAGAAATTAATTTAATTTATTTCATTGAAAAAATTTATCAATGGCAACTACCATCTAAATTTATACTAAAAATATATATTTGATAACTTTTTTTAAAAAATTACCAAAAAGGTATAAAATCATTTTTATTTTTTATTTACATTTTATATGCATGGGTACATTGCTTCCCCGACCAGTATCATATGTGGTGACACTGCATAAGCATATACATATATCATAATTTATTTATTTTTTTAAATTCTACATTAAATACATTAAGAAAAGCATAAAACTTGTATTTTTTAAAAAAAGTACTAAAAAAAAGGTAAAAATAAATGCAATTAATTTTATAAATAAAAAGATACTATAAAATAAAAAAAATACTTACCCACCTACTAAGCAGAGTCGATTATCTTGTCCTCGATAAATCTATTTCTTTAATGTATCTATAATAATAGATTAGATTAAATTAGTTTTTATTTTCCAATATATATATAAAACTTAAAACATTTGGAATATATATATATATATATATATTATTTCAGCAAACTAAATCATATAAATATGAACATTTCAATTTACATTTTCTCCTCTAAAGTTTCAAATTAAATGCATTAATAACACCTTTACTCATTAATATTAATACTTATAAAAAAAAAATTCAAACTTAACTTTCAAATTTACGTTAAAGCTCATAAAATTTTCTTTTTGGGCATGCCTAAGTTATACATAAGCCTAAGGAGCTTAAACTTTAAATTTAACCTAAACTCATTTGCAATTACAAAAACACCAGTATTTACTGTTACACAAGGATTCAATCCTCAAAATCTCTCTTTTTTCCTTTTTTTTTTAATTTCAGCTTTTAAATCAAAACCCTAAAGTTTCTTAAAAAATTAAGAATTTAACATTCATTTTTCTAAAATTTAACCAATTAATTAGGAATAAAATTTATCTAACACAATAATTAAGAAACAACTAAAAATTCACAAATTAGGTTTCAAATTTCTTGCTTCAAGCTACAAATTCCACTTTCCCATGTTGTTGCGCGTTTCCTTGCATCCAAGGCACAGAAACACTCAATCGAGAATTTTATGCATGCAGAGACTACCACAAGTTGCTCCCTACGTTGGAAGCTCAGACGATACGGTCGAGCTTCTATCGAGTGTGGAAAATACCACGGAAGAATTGTTTAACTGCAAACCCAATCTCATTTGAGATGAAGAGAAACATAAAAGATCCACTTAGCTCTGGCAACGTGGCGTTCATAACCATATTATGATCTTGGAATCAGTTTCTTCTTAAAGTAAAAAAAAAACTTTTGATCTTTGACTTTGGAGATAGATCCACAAGAGCTTGGATCATTCTCTTTCCCTTACACAATTTCGGATCATTTAAGGTACTTTTCTCGTTCAAATGATAAAATGCTTTAAATATCAGTTCTCATTTGGTTTCATTTTCATCGTTAATCATGTTTGATCCCATTGAAGGAAAGTCAAAGAATCTAGACATAATAAATAGAATGAGAACTCGACTACTGAAATACATAATATACAGAATGAGAACTCGACTAGTAGAATAAGGTTGGAATTAAAAACCATAGCATTAGATAATAAGAATAAAGGTTAAACAGAACACAATAACCTCGCTCTGATACCATATAGAAAATAAGTAATAAGAAAAAACTATTAAGAATCTTATTCACACCTTTGTACAAGAGGCATTACTAAATATGAATAAGTCAAAAAAAATGAGGGAAAAATACTTCACAGTCAGCAATCCTATAGAACAACACACAGACTATAATCTTAGAGCCATAGAGAGAGATCTAACAATAAAAAGCATGAATCTGCCCGTCTTAAGTTCTTTGCTATATGAGGGTCATAAGTAAATTCAGCGGTACAAAACCTTGATCCATGTAACTTCGGTACTTTGTTATTATTTGAGCAAAAATTCAGCACATTTTGATTGATTTCTCAATGTATGTACTATCCCAAATTAGCTTACTAAGCTCAATGCCTTCACATAAATCGTGGGCACAAATCTAAATTTAATTTTTAAAATACTTGCTACAACAAATTGTTTCTTAATATGGGAAATAACTTATTTTTTGGGTGGGAGGGGGGGTGTGGTGGGAAAGGGGGGTCGTCTTTAGATCGTTTGGTCACATTAAACGTCGACCATCTGATGATACGATTAGGAGAGTAGATGTTTTAGATTTGACTTATGTTAAGAAAGGCAGAAAAACACCTAGGAAGACTTGGGCTTATTTTATTAAAAAATGATCTTAATTTTAGAACTAAATTAAAATATGACACTAAATAGGATGCAATAGATTAAAAGGGCTCATGCAGCCAACCCCACGAAGTGGGATTAAAGCTTTGTTGTTGTTGTTATATCCATAAGGATGTGAGTTGATTTTCAATCAAGCATACTTGATTCTTTTAATAAATAAAACATATTTCAGATGGTAAATGGAACCATCATTTCTCAAACAGGCCACTTCTTTTATGCAAAATAAGTATTTTTGAAGATCGAAGTCTTTGATCTTAAATTCAAAAGTAAAATGAATATTTATTTCTTAATTATCATCTCTAAGAAGATGAGAAGAACATCATTCACATATACGATCAGCCCTTTTACATTTAGACAGGGAGTTTGATAGACATTATGTGTTTTCATTGAGATTGAACACACTTTTATAAATAGGTCAAAAAGAAACTGATGCTATCTAGATTAACTCAAGTAAAGATAAATAATTCAAATTCAATTCCATCCAGATAGATAATTCAATCAAATTACATAAATAAATAAATGAATTATAAATAATTTTTAAGAACAAGTTAGTTCATCTAGACATGGACCAAATCCTAAAAATGATTGGGGCCAATACCATGAACCGGATTACATGAGTGTTTCATAACCTATTCCTTTATGAATCCCTAGTGAACTGACTAAAACTCTCCAAAATCAGAATTACATCTTTTGTTGAATTTCTATTCCAATGATAACAAAGAACTCAAGGCACACGAATTTAAGCTCTATAACATTAAATCAAGGTTAGAGTGATCCTTCCAACAATTGTTCATATTCTCTTTAGGTTAGGATTTACAATTCTAACATCATCCCTCTTGTTCAATTCTCCTTCTATTCACAATGTCTGCGTTCTTTGACTCTCCTTCAAAAGAATCAACCATAATGAAGGGTGAAAATCAGATCAAAGAAGAACTCAAGGTATTTCAAGCATCTTTTCAGTTGAACAGGAAAAACTACCTTAAATATTCCCAAATTATGAAGATCTTTCTAAAGAGAAAAGGAAAGATCTAACACATTGAGAATCTACCTCCGGAGCACAAAGACCCAAAATATTTACTTCGGGAAGAAATTGATTTCATAATCATGACATGGTTGTGAAACACCATCCCACTAGAGATCAAGAGACCTTCTATGTTTCTCTCCACCAGACGCAGTTAAACAAATCTAATCAAATTTGAAAAATATTGCACTCATCTAAGATAAAACTTGTCACTACCAAACAAGATGACATTTTTGTCAATAAATATTTTAACACCATGAAAGTTTAGAAAGAGTTCCACTACTATCAAGATCAAAAGAAGTCCTGCTGAGAGGATAAAGCAATCCTAACAAAATTCGTCGAGCGAGAGAGAATGTTTGAGTTTTTGGTAGGACTCAATGATGAGTTTGACCAAATTCGAATTCAACTCTTAAGCAGAGAAAATTTTCCCTTCTCTAAATGAAGTATTTTATCTCATTCGAGCAGAAGAAGGAAGGACGGTGATGATCAACATTTCATTCATCGAGATATCTGTTATAACAACTTCTGAATCTGAAAATATGGGACTTTCTATCACAGAACCTTCTTCAAAAGAAGAACAACACTCTCCTTTAAAGGAAACCTCTGGTGAAACAACTATAAAAAAAGGGTACACATAGGACAAAAGCTGAAAACCTCATAAAAAAATCCCAAGAACATAGAGGAAGTTAAGGCAAAAATAAAAAGGGCGGGGCTGCCTGGTGGAGTCAGAAGGATTCAATACAAAAGAAATTTTCTCAATTCCTTAAAAAAATCAATAGGATCTCGTAATCATGCTCAGAATAATCTGATTTTATTTAGATACACTTAGTGTCTAATCATTCTTCCCCTCCATGTATCCAAGATTCAGGAGACACCAATCACGAACAAACTGGACCAATATATTTTAAACTAACAAACCCTACCCTAGCAATAAGAAAATAAAAATTATAGATGGATATTTCAAAACAATTGCAGGACAATGAGACAACTTAATGTCTCCCAATTTAACCCTCAGTAACACGTTACATGCCTCACAACTTGCATTTAATATTTTATTCATTCACAAATTTACCAAAGGCCACAACTGCAAATCATATATTTTATTGATTATTGTGCTTTGGATCTCACTATGGGGAAGATTGGGTAAGCTAGAGAAAATAATAGGTTTTACTTTCTTGAAGATCAAAGTCAAATATCACACTCCTTCACCACTCGTACTACCAAAAACACTTGGACCAATCATTATAGATTATAACATCCTTCACTTAAAAAGCTTCAGTATATATTTCATTCGCTTTTCATATATACAAATATTAAAAACTTTGATTGTGAAACTTGCAAAATTGTTAAATATCACTGTGTTTTCTTTCCTAAAAATATCTCTAGATCTTCTAGTCATTTTTATATTAATTTATTCTAATATCTAGGAATACTCTAAAATTTTTAATATCTCTAGAACCATTGGTTTTATTATAGTAATTGATGACTACACACGAAAGACATGGGTGTATTTAATTTAACAAAAATCTGATGTTAGTTTTATGCTTCCTATATTTACTATCATGATAGAAGATCATTTTAACTCTAAAATCATTTTTTTTTATTGATAATGCTCGTGATTATCACACAGAAACATTATTTTTTAAAAAAAATGTATTATTCATCCATCTTCCCGTCCTGACACTCCCCAGCAAAATAGAGTTGCAGAAAGAAAAAATTGTCACCTTTTGGAGGTAACTATTACACTTCTCTTGCACAAGCAGCTACCAAAACAATATTGAAAAAAACATGTTATAATATCTACCTATTTAATCAATAGAATACCAAGTAATTGATTCCAAAAATCCATTAGATTATTTGAAAGAATTAGTTCCTACAAACAACTTTTCAAATATCACTCCAAAAATTTTTGGATGATTAGAAGAATTTGATACAATAGCTCTCAAATGCATATTCATCGGATATTCCATCACAAAAAAGGGCACAAATGCTCTGATGCACCGACAAAAAAGATTCACTTCATTGAATGTCAAATTTAAAAAAATTTCATAAGCTTATTCACTCAATCTCATCTTAAAATGGAGAATTCTCGTCTTTATAGATTTGATGATTACTTTCATCTTGAATTCATCCAATAGCAGACCTTCAAATACAAACCTTGTACAAATTATCCCCCCTTCAGGTTTATATAAGAAGAAATAAGTCCAACCAAGATCTCCAACATCAACAAGACTAGGAACCTTTATCACATAGCACTACTCAACCCACTAACACTCATTTCTATCCCATCTCCCAATACAACTTATTTGATAAATTATCTTCATCTCACAAAGCCTTTCTAACCAACATTAACACAAATCATATTTTCATTCCACAAACTCTATTTGAGACAACTTGAAAATAAAAATTAGAAAAGAAATCATACAAAAATATAAATGTCCTTAAGAAAAATATCGTACATTGAAAATTACTAAATTACCATAATTAAAAAAGACGGCATAATACAAATGAATTTTCACAGTGAAATACAATGCATATGGGAGCCTAAAAAGATATAAAACAAGATTAGTAAGAAAAGGATATACTCAAACATATGGGATTAATTATCAATGAACTTTTGCATTTATTGCAAAAAAGAATAAGATTTGTATTTTGATATCCCTAGCAACCACTTATACGTGGCAACAACAATATGATGTAAAAAAAGGTTTCTTGCATGCTGATGTTAAAGAAAAGGTCTGTATGAATACACCGTCAGAATTTGATAGCTCTTTTAAAATGCAGGTTGCACAAAAAACCATATATAGACTATCAACAAATTTTTGCTCCTATTGCAAAAATGAATACCATTCGCATTGAGATATTCATAGCAACCAATTATAAGTGACATTCACAAAAAAAAAATGATGTAAAAAAAAGATTTCTTAAATGGTGATGTCGAAAAAAAGGTCTACATAAATTTACCATCAGAATTTGATAGCTCTTTTAAAAAGAATCAACTATGTTGATTTAAAAAAACCCTATATAGACAAAGAAAATCACCAAGTGCTTGGTTGGGAAGATTTGCAATGACTATAAAAGGAGTTGGATTCAAACAAAGCCTAGGAGATTATACTCTCTTCATATAACACTCTCTTAATGGCAAAATCTCAATTCTTAATGTATATGTTGACGATATGAATATTATAAGAAATGACAGTCAAGAAATAAAATTCTCAGAAAAAGTTGCTGAAAATTTTAAAATTAAACAGTTAGGAAAACTCAACTACTAGTTCGAAATAATTATGGCTAAACCTAAAAAGGGAATATTTCTCTCCTAACAAAAATATTTTATTAATATGTTGAAGGAGATGAAAATAGGAGAGCACAAGTCATGTGAAACTACAACTGAACCAGGACAAAAATCGGAACTTGATGAGGAAGTTAATATAGATACGGAATAATAACAAAGCTTAGTGAGAAAATTGATCTACTTGTTTCACACTCATCCTGACATCGCATTTGCAGAAAGGCTAGCTAGTAAATTCAAGTACAAACGTAAAGAGTCACAATTTCAAGCCAATTATAGAATCCTTAGATATCTCAAATCAAGCCCAAGAAAAGAAATTTTATACAAAAGACATGATACCCTACACCTTGAAAGATACACAGATGAAGACCAAGCAGAATCACCGGTGGATAGGACTACTTCAAAATATTGTACACACTAAATTGAAAATCTCATAACCAGGAGAAGCAAGAAATAATTTGTAATTTCAAGATCAAGTGTTGAAGTCGGTTTTAAAGCCATTGCACAAGATATTTGTAAGCTTCTATGGGTTAAAATTATATTTATCTGATATAAAAATCAAGTAAAAAGAGCCTATAAAATAATATTGTGTAACAAATCAGCAATCAATATTGCACACAATTTTGTACATGATCATACCAAACATGTTGAATTTGATAGGCACTTTATAAAAGAGAAATTAGAAAGTGGCATATGTGCTAACAAGAAATCAATTGACTTGGTATATTCACCAAAGAACACTGCAAACCAACTGACGTGGAGCTAGGAAGGAGTTGAGTCGGGTGCTTGGTGAATCGGTTTAGCTAGTTGGATCAAGGGGACCGGTCGACCCTTAGTTTCAGGGCTAGATTTGTCACCCAAGTGAGGGGATCCCCCTTAGTTATCTACTACAATTTATATGTGGCTTCAGCTATTTCAGGTTTAGTTTTTGTTGAGATTTCTATTTGGACATCAGTCGACGTCCCTTTTTCCTTTCTAAGGCTATATCCAACAACTTAAAGGTGTTCCGGCTATAACTCATCAAGAGGTAGTGTGTATCTTCCCCTTTTCTTCATGGTGTCATCTTCCATGCACCCCCATCCACCTATTTTCAGCCAAAGCCCCTCCTACACGCGCATCTCCCTGATGTCTGCTATCTCGCCTGCAACTCCCTACTGCCATATATTCCCCCCAGTCGTATTCTCCCCCTCCCTACTGCCTTCTACAAGACAGCCAACCTCTCTCCTGCATCTATTGTCCAACTGACCTTCCTTCCACCTTAAACCAACCCATATACTTCACCAACAACCAAACAACAACAACGTACCCTCTCCCTGCTGCCTTTAGATGGTCACCCAATCCATCTCCAGCCACCCTGTTGCCAACCCATCTCATACCAACCGCCACACATCCCATTGCCTTCGTTGTTGCCCTAGGGTATCTTTCTATGTCAATGAACATTTATTTACTATTTTGAGGAGTCGTCGTTTTAAAATATTTGAATTTCAACAATAATATTTCAATTTTGATCGTGGCTTGGGTTGACTCCGGTATCAATTGGTATCAAAGCTAGCATAACCCTGATTCTATCCTAAAGTTTCCTAGCATCAGTCTTGCCTCTCCACTAAATTTTCTTCTTTCCTATCAACAAACACCTTCAAAAGCCAAATCATAATCATGTCACCAAAGTGATACATGTTCGTGCATACCCAGGAATAGATACAATGGGCGATCCATCAGCTTCAGGGAAAGCTTACGGACATGGAGAATGAAATCCAATGGAAAATTACCCTCAATCGTGACAGATAAAAGCCAAAAGGGCGAAAGCGACAAAAATTTCAACCCTTTCCATGGGAAGGATTTTAGTGATGAAGAAGAAAAGCCACGACACTTTAGAATCTAGTATCAGAGGAGACCTAGAGAAGAGGCCACATATGGAGACACTTGGACTCTGGAATAAAAGTGGATCTACTAGAGTTAGATAGAGGTATGGACCTTGACGACTTTATCGAATGAAAGCTGTCAGTTGAAAGAATCTTCGAGAACAAAGAGATACCAGAAGAAAATATGGTCAAATTAGCGGTCATCAAATTGAGAAAGAGAGCCACTTTGTGGTAGGAAAACCTGCAGAGACACAAGAAGAGAGAAAGCAGTGACAAGGCTACAAAGTGGAAGAAGATGAGGAAGACGAATAGAGAAAATACATCTCTTCATTACCTACAAATATGTTCCTGGGACCACAACCAACTGCAGAGAGATAAGATATATCAATGGAGTTCACAACACAATTTGACCAGTTGCAAATGAAGTACGAGTTGATCGAGCCAGAGGAACATACCATAACAAAATATTTTCGTCGTTTGAAGCTCTCTATCGACAATGTCGTGCAGCTACAGCTATATAGAACAATGGGATATGTCCAGACCTTAGGTATGAAGGTGAAGAGAAATTAGAGACAGAGCAGGCAACCATCACCAGTTGAAGACACCAGTAAGAGCACGCCTCAGGGAGTTGAGAAAACTGGTTCAATTAAGGACAAAGTCACTCCGAGTGAGAAGAAGCCCGAGAAGAGTAACACACCAACTACAGCACCTACTAGAAAATGCTTTAGATGTTATGGATCCAACAACCTAACGAGTCAAGTTGTGTCTTTCATCGAATAGGCACGATGGAGGAAGTTAACGATGAGGAAACAACTGAGTGGGGTGACGTGTATCTTCTACCGAATGAAAGCGAGATGCTTATGATTCGACGGGTCTTATAGACCAAGGATACGAGGAATCTACAGTTGCTTCGCCAGAACATATTCTACACATGTTGTACGATGAATTGGAAAGTATGCAGTTTCATCATCAATTGAGGGAGCAATAAGAATGTGGAGCTTACACAAATTGTTGAGAAATTAGGCCTCATGACTCAAAGTCACTCTCAGTCGTATTCTCTCACATTGCTGACAAAAGAGAATATAGTGAACATTGATTGAAGGTACCTTGTAGTTTTTTGATTGGGAGCCAACTGCAGAATCATGTGTGGTGTGACGTCTTACCCATGGATGCCTATCACCTGCTATTGAGGAGACCGTGGCAATTTAGCTGTAGGGCAGCATGACGGATTCAAAAACATCTACTCCTGCACCAATGATGGAAAGTGCATCGTCCTCCTCCCTTTGACGGGGTCTAAGATCACAGGTGCCCTTGCAAGAAGAGACGGAGCCCGAGATCACAGGTGCCCTTGCAAGAAGAGCAGCATCAGTGGAACCAATTTTGGTGCTGACAGAGGATGATAGCACTAGAACGCCAGCTCCAAACAAGGGACGGTTACGACAGAGAGCATATCAAAATATCAAGGTCAATACCTTACCATCATGGTCACCATCGTTCAGGAATGTTCAGGCTACCCTCACTTCATATCAAGTTTACCTGACTAGGGATTTCTTTGATAGGACTCAACAGTATATGTGAGACATTCCGACTCAGTTCGGATCAATAGGAAATCCCAAAGAGAGCAAATTGATATGGATATATCGCAGGTGGAAAAAAATCCTCAGCTGCTTTAGGGGATGGTGTAGTCGCCAGTGGGATCCAGGTGTTTTTCGAACTGTTGTAGAAGACCCTTGAGCCCCAAGAGGCTACAACAACGCCCTCGGCAATGGGCTGACAGAAGTTTTGACAAATGAGATTGAAGCTCCCCCAACCCCAGGAGATTGACGTGAGGCTAGATAGGAGCTAAATCCAGATGCTTGCTAAACTAGTTCAGCTAGTTCGATCAAGGGGACCGGCCAGCCCTTGCTCCAGGGACTAGTTTTGTTGCCCAAGTGAGGGGTTCCCCCTTAATTATCAATGGTTATTTATATGTTACTTCTTCTATTTTAGATTTACTTTTTGGTGAGATTGATGTTTGGACAGCAGTTGGCGTCCCTTTTTTACTTTCTAAGGATATATCTGATGGCGAGAAGGTGCTTCGATTTTAACTCATCCCGAGGTGGTGTGTATCTGCCCTTTTTCTCTGGTATCATTTTATGTTGGTTTCGGTTTATTTCCTGTTTTGAGGAGTTTATAACATATTTATATTTTCGTTTTGATTGTGGTTTAGGTTAACTCCGTTATCACAAACATTTAAAAATATTATAAACAAACTTGAAATGGTAAATCTCTACCATCCAGTTTTAGGGGAGGGTTGAATTTCTACTCCAATGATAACAAAAACTTAAGGCATACATATTGAGGTTCTGTACAATTAGATCAAGGCACGTGAATCAAAGCACTATATCGTTAGATCAAGGCACAAGAATTCAAGCTTTGTACAGTTAGATATGTCTCTCTTCACCCCCGAATTGTAATCATGTGCTTTACAATAGGATCATAGTCCCTAATTATTTTTCCCTCCTTTTTTTTGATTTATTTGTATTTTCTAATGCCTAGATATACCTTCCTTTTGTACAATAGAAGTGAATAAAAATTCTTGGGAGTTTTTCTAATTTCTTATTTTCTACATCTCTCACTCCCTTTTCTTTATTAAGAGGGAGGAATCAACATGAAACTTTGATTTTATGTGTCATCCAAACCCATAAGCCATTCGGACAATGCAGTGAAGACTATAACCAATAAATGGCAAACCTTAACCAAGAATATAACAGATAAAGAAGAACGCAACAGTTTCTATTTTATAATTTAGGTCTAAAGGCCGAGTTTGGCAATGTGAAAATACCAGAATAAGGCGATTCTTGTGATATACATTAAATCCTTGAACATTAATGCTAGGGGCACCTTTCATGAATCCAAGTGTAGTGTCCACAATTACCTGAATAAAGATACGAATATATGTTAACATCAGTCGTGGCAAGCATTTAATATCTAAATAAAGCAGGAACAGCATTATCCTTATCAGGGAGTCTAAAATTAAAGAACTGAGAGTTTTCAATCCATTATGTAATTTCTGCAGCTGAGTAAAGACTTGCAGTACATAAAACTAAGCCTAACTCAAAATAACAAAGCACATTAATGGATCTATAAGGATCTACCAGGTTAGCATGCTCCAGAAATTTATGCCTAGCTCTTTAAAATCTTAAATCAATTTTCAGTATATGCCTTCTTGCTAAAATTTAAAATCTAGGTGAAACTTGTCATGAAAAAGAAAGGTAAAGCTTATTAATGCATGATCAGGGTTGTTTGTTCCAGAATAAAAGGTAAGAAAGTGCCACAGTCGTTTGTTCAAGAATACTGAAGAATAGCCTAAACTTCAACACGCAACTAGGGTTGTAAACGAATGAATGTGTCGATAAACAACCCGAAGTCGGCTCAATTAAAACACAATCAAGTTTGTTCAATATAGTAAAAAAATAGTTTAAACATTTTAGATCTCGAATGTTAAATGAACAAAATATAACATAGTCTGAACCATTTACTGTTCAACAAATAAGTTGTTCATAAAAAAACTCATTTATTGTTCAACAAATAAGTTGTTAATGCTCTATTGTAAACTCAATAACAACTTCTATCATATATGATATATTATTTAAATAAAATATGATTATGTAGAACATATTTAATTAAAAAATTAGTAGTAACACATTATAATTTAGCATCAATATGCATATTAATTTAAAGCAATTTTTTATTATTTCTTTATTTTCAAGAAATAATTTGCTAATACCCAATTATATTTTTTGATTGCAATAAAGCTTCCTTGCAATTTATATAATATCTTAATTAATTTGGTGTAAAATAATTAAAAACTAATTCAAAATTTATTTGATTGCTACTTCTTTTAGATTTATAAAATTAATTGTTAATAATTTTACAAGAAAAATCCAGTACTCACTCAAAATTTTAGCTTGTTTATTAATTCATTAAATTACTTGATCAATTAATATGAACAAAACAAGTATGATTTTTTAAAAATCTAAACAAGCCAATTTCAAACATATATGTTAAAGCCCGGTTCAAACAAGTGCCAAGCATGAACATCTCGAAATATGACAAAGCCAAATCCAGTCCATGGCATGCTTGGCTCAACTCGGCTCGATTACAGCCCTACATGTAGCAACTCATAAAAAGGACATAATGAAAATTCAGTTAGTGAAAATTAGAGAGTTTGACAAAGTTAATCTGACAATGAAGGGGAAACTAACAAGCTTAAAAAAAAGTTACAAGTGAAATTTGCATGATGAGAATTGCTTCAAAAACTAAACAGTCGCATAGCTCGCAGAAAACGAGTTGGCAATTTGTTCAAGTATAACAGGCAAAAGCTTAAACCACAATACAAATTCATATAATATTAAATTATATAAGGCAATTAAGTTCGCAGATATTAGAGGGTTTGATAAGGAAAGCTTATCAGAAAATGAATAGTAAAATTGTAAGAAAAAAAAATAGACGTGAATCTTCTTTGCTAAAACATAGTTTTAGGTAAGTAATAGTAAATCTCAAACAAAGAAAGCACTAAATGAAATAAAGAAAAGCAGATTCCACCAATCAGAGGTGTGTAAATCACTTCAATCTTCATACTAACCAAAATAAAGAATATTAGAAGCATATAACCAAGGACATCAAAAGTCATTAGCACAAGAATTTGATGATAGTGAAGTCGAACTAAATGTTAAATGGTGAAGAAATCATACAACATGGAGCAATAATAATTTTGATTGTATCTATTATACAAACCTCTTTGTTTATATCAACTTGTGGTCTGTACCTAATACACTCAATATACAACAAATCCTTAATAATGTGGTGGGGCTCGACTTCTAGTCCACGTAACAAGATCTTGAAGTTTTGAGGCAACTTTAGATATAGGATTGATGAGTATACCTGTAAATTGTGAAATTCAAAGTATTAATAAAAAAAACTGCCATTTGGCAAGTCAGACATTGCATCTCTACTTACTCTAAGTGAATACTGATATCGGCTTGCAACATTTATTTGGCTTATTTCAGATTCAGTATTTGACTTCTTTACTTTCGTTTGCTCTGCTTGCCCTCCAGCGATCAATATATCCTGCAAGCACGAGCAAGAAGGGAAAAATAACTTCATAAACATTTCATTGCAAGCTAACTCAAAGATAGGCATGAGAATAATAAAACTATCAGATATGTAGCAAAAAACAGATAAAACAACAATGAAAATAAATTAATAAAAAATATATATGGATCAACAAGAAGGGAATGCAAAGAATTGTAGGGCAGGCATGAATTGAAGTACCAGATTTAAAAGAATATATAAAAGATAAAAGTAACAGGAAGCTATTCTACCTCGGAATCTGTGTGAAAATCAAGTTCCATAACACCAGCATCATTGTGCCACAGATTGAACACGATAATTTTGGTTCCATGAGGTCCTACGTCATCAAACTGCTCATTAAATTCAAAGCAAATGTGAATTTCAATTTCTGAATAAGCACTAAATAAGTAAAAAGATCCCTCCAGTAAAAAAAAATTAAAAATAATTGAATGGTTCAGACAAGGGGGTAAGGCATGCTATAAATATAAAGTAATGAAATTCAAGAAAACTAGCAATAACCAAAACTATGTAACGTAATAAACAAGCAAGGAAATGCAGAATCACCCCTTAAACTAGCATGTGGAATTCAATGGATTTGCTTATCAATAATATGGGTACCACAAACCACATCATATGTCAAAAATATTACAAGACATAAAATTCTTTAGGAGTTGTGCCATTAAATGTCTAAATCAAAATAGCACATGATACAGAAGCTCATTGCTTTCCATTCTAAATTTCCTCCATATAGTTATGATGCAAACATTACTAGCTTCAAAAAATATCGATTTCTCCATGCGTGAGTAAAACATGGCTAGCATGTGATGATAGACAAAACTCACAGAACAAAGCCTAATAATAAATATCAGTCCTAAAACAATAATGCACTGATTCCACACTAAAAAAGTAACAATGAAACAGTGTGCCTAAAATGGCAAAATATTCCTAAAGTTTGAAGCGATGAGAGAATGGTATGGAGAATATAAGGTAAAATTTATAAACTTAATATAAATTAGGCTTTATTTATCAGAGTATTATGCAAAAAAACTTAAAGACATCATAGTCATAAGTGACAAATATTAAAATATGGATAAGGTGTAAAATTATTGTGCAGCACAACAAAAGAAGAGGTTAAGGGTCTGTTTGAGGCAGTTGCAGCTATTTTAAGAAGAAACTATAAAGTTGTTTTTGAACAAACTGTTTTTCAAAAGCTACAGCGGCTATTACAAATTTATTTTATTTTCAAAAAGTCAGACCGCAGCTTTCTAACAACCATCACACTTTAACAGGTTAGGTTAAAAAAATTATTTTCTACCGCAAAAATTTCTAAAAAGCAGCAAGAAAGCAATTCCTCAAATAGAACTGTGGCGGCAATATGAAAGCAAAGCAGACAAAAATCGATCCCAAGCCAACCCTAAATAATTGGACTTACGAGTACTAAAAAATCAATGAAAAACAAAATGAACAATATGGTCAATACATGGAATCGACATGAAATGCAAGAACAAAAAAGGGTGAACCAAAAGTAATTTGACATGGAAAGAATAAATACCTACATTAATTAAAATAATAACACCATATACTACTTAGAGAAAAGTACCAAAAAATTCCACAACTATATGTGGGGATTATTTTAGTCTCGAAGTATATAAAAGCATCAATTTATCCCTTTAGACTATTCATGGGGATCATTTTAGTCTCATAGCATATAAATGGTTCAATTTAGCCCATTAAACTTTTTAAGGAATTAAAAATAATGCCACAAACGAAACTAATGAATTATTTTTAAAACAACATCACGAGATTATGTGAAAATGTCATGAATGAGACAGAAATATAAAGTATTTTGAGAAGATAATCTTTGTTATGAATGAACTTTTTTTATTTTTTGTTAGAATCTATAATTACTTAACCTATCAAACACTTGAAGCCGTCAAAGATAATCAAGCAACGAAAAGTCAAGATGATATGGGACTGGATGATGGACCTAAAGCGAAGTCGAGACGAGGTGAAGTACCACAGGCACAGTTGCAGCATGATGATAGTCTGCAAACAAGCTTCAACGTGGCAATAGTCCATAGAAAAGCCAAGATAGGATGGCCAATATGAATATAAGCGATGTAGGTCAATGAGGGAGTCGATGAGTTAACCGAGCAACATAGTTGCACATACCAAGAGAAACAAATATGACGAGTCACCCGAGCAGCATAGAGAAACAGCTCCTGAGAATTGTTGATAGAGACAGCTCAAGCCAAAGAAAACAGCACGATGACTAGCATGTGATTTTTGCCAAAGATTTTTTAGAATTATAATTATTTGAGACATTAAATCGATCTTTAAGATTTGTCATAGGAGTTGATTGGGTAATGCGAGGGTAAGAGATCAACAATAGGAAATAAAAGTTCAATTGCTTGATAGATATATTTAATAGCCTATTTTTACTAGTGATTATGTTCTATATGGCGGCCACATGGTAGAAAAATATAACCAACGCCCATTGACCAGTTTTTCTTTCTTGTATCATTGTAATGCCCAAAATATAATACACTTTGGTAACAAACAGCCTTAATTATACATTAGTAAGCATTTATAAAATCTTGATTTTATTTATTATATTAATGAACAACATTAATCAACTGAAATACATTTTTTTTTGTTTCTAAGAAAATAATTTCAATAAAAATAAATTTGAAAAAAAACTAAACTCAATATATTTCATTACAATAGAATCAAGGGTGAGAAAGTCAAAAAAAATATATTTATTATAAAAAATCATCTCACCCCACAAATCGCACGATCTCAATCCACCTAAGTTGTATACAAAGTCAGATATTGCACAAGAGAAAATAAATTAAATAGAAATTTTGATTTTGTACAAATTTCAAGACATATTCCTAAAATATCCTCATTTTAAACATCATTCTTTAACTTCAACTTTCATCACTTTCTACCATTGGGCTTTTTTGATTGCTCCTACTTACGGAGTACAGAAACTAAAACAAATGCTTTCTATACTTTGAGAATAGCCCTTTTCCCAAACCACTTATTAAAAGTAAATAAAGAAGTATGACTTCGAAAACCTAGTGAGTGTGCACATATGAATCATTGAATCTACTCTTCTACAATTCAAATCTTCAAAGTTGCTAGGAATTTAAGAAGCTAATATATTCCACTCTTCTCCTTCCAGTCTAAAAGTTAAACATACCAATGCAAAACCAACACATTAATAGATGGTACGGTGCAATAAAGTACTATATTTCAAGGCCAACAATATCAAATCTCCAGATTGTTGATGAAAGGATAATTCTTGATTTTTTCATCATTCGTCTACTTTTAATCAGAATCAACATATGATTGCATTAATACAGTAAGTAAATATAATGCTACCAAATGCACCTTAAGTACAACCATAAGTGTGTTTATTTCCACGGAAAAAATATCAAGCATACAAAAAAAATGATTAAACCAAAATATTAGTTAAATAGTAAAATTCTAATCTCCATTATCAGTAAATATTAAGAATAGCCATGCTATAAAATTGGAAAGCCATAAATTCCTCATACAAACGTACATTTAGTAAATCCATAGTTTGTTAATTTCTATTGAAAAAAGCACCAGGCATACAAAAAAAATAAGATTAAAACAAAAGATGACTTAAATGGTAAAAATCCTTTCTTCATATTCAATAAATTAAAAGTAAAATAGCCATGCTCACAACAACGAAAGACCACAAATTTATTATTCAAACTTTGCAGAGACTGAATGAGGCTTGCAGGTTTTTGTTAAGATAGTTTTTTTTTTCTTCTTTTTTCTTTTTTTCCTGCAGCGTCAGTACCGATAAAGATTCTGACACAGCATAATGAACAAAGTAGCTTTCAAAATACATAATTTTCAAGGAAAAAACACATTGCAACATGCCTGCTTCAATAATTGAGCTTCTGTATGAAAGGGGGACCATTTCAAGAGTGTGGTCAAATTTGAAGCGAACTGCTTTTCATCAACGCGAAGTTGATGAACCATCGCATCAGTTAAAGAATTCAACTCATAATCAACCTGCATTTATAACAAAGACAGCATAAAGAAAGTATCACATAAAAGTTAATCTTGCATATTTCTTTTTAAGAATTCATAAATAAATCAGCCATAAAAATTAGTGGAAAGAACATTCTATAGTCAATCATACCACAGGGACCACTATGTCATCACATCCTGTTTGCCTTAGGAAAGTATAAGAAAGTAGCCCAATACTCCGAGTTGATTTACTGTTGTAATCAGGATATTTGCAATTAGGAAAGCCCGCTGAAGCACAAGTGTAAGAACAAGATTTCATTTTAAATTTAGATTTAAAAGTCATAATCATTTCAAACATCTGCATATAAACATAGAAGCTCGTTAAAGTAAACAACTCCAAAGTCGAATATTTTGACTGTAGCTAATTTTGCAGCAGAAAATAGCAACAAAATTATAGTTAATAGGAGTAACAACGTCCTGAGGCAAAAAAGTAAAAATACCCAAATGATCAAAAAGTACTGGTATTAGAAGAGGAAGAAGTATTGGTAGCAGAAGAGCAGCAGCAAAAAGAGGAGGTTAGTAGCTGCAGCCATATAGTAGTAGGTGTTAGTTTGGGTCTGTTGGCAAAGCAGACTCAATGCCATATTGAAACAACCTCTTTAGAGAAAAAAGAGCAATGGTAAACCAGAAAATGACGATTGTTGGGCTCAAGAGAGACATACATACAAAATGAGATGTCAAGTGTGAGAACGAAGAAGTACTTGAAAGGCTCTGACTACCAACTTTATTGATTAACTAGAACAAGAACAAGGTTTACCAGTATAAAAGGACAAATTTAGCGAATAATGAAAAGCTAACGTCTAAAGTTGAAAAACAAAAGGGGAGAGATAAGAGTGAGTGGTTCAAAATATTGTGAGAGGGAAGATCAAAAATGATCTAGATTTTATCCAAAAAAAGCCCACCACCATGTGCAGAATATCCATGATCACAAGATGGGACGGCATAAATATGAATTTCTCAACAAAGGTGCCTAAAATATGCAGAGGTGGCAGTGGCACCATAGGTCCATTGCCAATGGCGAAGGGAACAAAAAATACTTCGTAAAGAGAAAAACTTATCAGGCAAGTGAGAGGAAGGCATAGGAGAAGCTGCATAAGCAAGCCACAAAATAAAGAATAAGAGAGAAACAAGGTTAAGCCCATGAGAGAAGGAAAAAGTTGAAAGCGCTACAGTCATTGAGCACGGCTCCTCTTCCTCTTATTAAAAATTAAAAAATATACTTAGTATAAGCCAATCAGGTGTAATTGATGCTACTCATTTCCTCATTGCTTTAGAAGAGGAAGAGAGTGGACCTCCATCATTTCTTGTTGTGCTTATCTAACTTTTGTTGTGTAAGGTGTTAAGTGTATATATGACATGGATTTTCTACAATCAAGGGTGTATCGATCTGTTTTGACAAAGGAAAAATTTGTCATGATTGGTGTATCAGACCACATTTGGATTGCCATAAATAGATGCCTATTAGTCATACGAGATAGATAGCAAACGATGGCAGAACTTAAGAAGACATAAGATCATGCTCAATTAGTTCATCATATGCATCATCAATGTCATAAGCCATATCACAACATTTGTGGTTAGCTTTATGAATCCTCATTCATAATTCATTCTTGTTGAGTGCTAAATACTGTGTTAAACCAAATATGAGCAGATATTCTTGCACATCTTCTGCTCATGTTATCATTGTAGACCCATTCTTCATTTTTTTCACAATTTTTAAAAGGACGAAAACTTATCCCAATTTTTTTATTAATACAAGATGAGTAGAAGGCCAATTATAGTTTCTTTTCTTCCACAAGTCCGGTCATGATTAAACCCTATACCCTAACAAAAGAAATTCTTCATGACACTAGATCTCAAACCGAAGAACAATGCCCAAGAAATCAGAAGATACCACTAGAGCCAAGATCCTCTGTAATCATTCAGAACTACTTTTCTCCACACATGCTATGAGTGCATGTTCTTTCAATCATTATATGTAACCAAATCACCAAAGTCTATCTTTAAGCTTCTCCATTGCTCCTCTAATGAAATCTATCATCAATCTAACCAACTAAATCTTGTCACAACCATCTTAAAATACTTATTTTTTAAATGCTTAAATTGACCATTATTGATTATTTTATCACCCAAAACATGGTTCGTACAACCTATCAGCCAACTTGGAATTTCTCACAAGAAGTTCTTCACTAAAAAGGATTGGTATTTTCAACTTAAAATTAACTAAGGCTTATTCCTTATGAAAAGATAAAATCAGAACTGGATGCACTTTCAGATTGGCGTACGGGTATGAGTGTACAATCCTCAGAAATAAGGTTCGTAGTTCCTTTTGTTCGGTTAGAAGTCAGTGCTCGGCTAATTAATTTCCTGGTCTTTAATAACTTTTTTGACTTCTATGTTCATAAGTTTCCTGCAGGCTAGAAATAAAAAAGGAATAATGGCACATTACATTGCAATCCTCAGTAATAAGGTCTTAGTTCCTTTTGTTCTGTTAGAAGTCATGCTCTGCCAATTAATTTCCTGGTTTTTAATAACTTTTTTGACCTCTATGTTCATAAGTTTCCTGCAGGCTAGAAATAAAATTGGAATAATGGCACCTTGTATTACACCATTAGTAGAGACCTTGATAATGCCAAAAAGAATCATTATCAAAATGTAATTCTAGTATTTCCAATACTTATATTTCAATAATATTGATAAGAATCAGGCTTTCAAAGATTATCCCACACTTGCTGTTTAACTTTTTCACCGTCTTCTTCCTACCGGTAGTGCTTCCTCCCCATATTCCAATACTATCAGAACTAAGATTCACCATAAAGTCAAAATTTCTGCATGGTTTCTCAAAATAATTATTAATAAACGCAGTCATGATGAGCAAGAACATTGAGCCTCTTTTTTTTATAGATGCAACTTTCCCCAAGCTATCTGGAACTATCAATAATTACATCTCTCTGTTTATCACAAACTCTTCCTAATAAAATCTGATAGATTTGGATTGCTTATAAAAAGCACAGAATTCTGCCAAAAAATCTGCTCATTATGGTGGTTTGTTCTGCACTCTGGAATAATAGTCTACAGAGGGGAAAAAAAAAGAATATTCAAAGGTAAATCCCTTTAATCTAGTTCCATCTTTTATCAAGTTATTGGTGCAGGGCGCCTTTGCCGCGCGACAATTGTTGCACACGCCAAACCGGTTCCAGAAGGAGAAGGACCAATCTTGCACAGTTCCCTCCTATTTGGAGCAGGTCCCACTCCTCTTTACCCTAGAACTATATATTTGTTAATTGTTGTGCTTTAAGTCAGTTTTTCTTGAGTTTTTCATCCGTCGGCGTCTGTCTCCGTAAGGTTGTGTCCCTAGACAAGTCGTGATCCCACTGCATCCTGCTCCGAGTTTGTGCTTATCTCCTTGTTTTTCTTGCCCTCTTCTCTCCCCAGCTACCGCTACTACCCCCAGCAACCGGCCTCGCTGCTGGCTCACAGTCCCAATCATCTCCTCTCCCTTCCTTGCTGCCGCTGCTGCTCCTTGCCACCTACTTCCCAGACACCTACCTCATCGCCCTGCTGCTATGTGCCTACCAAACCACTTTCAACACCCTGCCACCACCTTCCTGCTGCCTCTATCTCCTACTACCCTGTTGCCGCCCACATCCGTCCCATTCGACAGCCAACCACAGTCATTCCTTGCTGCGTTATGACCATTCCACTACTTCCACGCATGCTTGTCCTCCAAACACAACACCACCACCCTCAACCTTGCCCTAGTGGGGTACTTATTTTGTGCCGTTTTTCTTATTCTTGGTGTCTTCAATTGCAACTCAGTTTCTATTGAGTAAAAATATTTGTTTTCCCTAACATGGTCCAATATGATTTTGATTACCTACGATGTTAGCTATTCACATAACTTAATTCCGGAATATCTTTTTGGCAATTACTCAATTGAATTGAATAATTATAATAGTGACAACAGCGACAAAAGTGATTGCACTGCTAAAACGGATGAAACTGAACTTTTGAGACCAAGATCATGATGGGCCCGGAGCAAGCTTGAGTTGTGGGAACTTTTCGACCTAAAAATATAAAAAGCAAGCTTGATTATATTCTCCACAAATCTAAACAATAGTAGATGATTATTTTTCGAAAAGACTTATTGAATAAAAAGTAGCAAGAAGATTGTTAAAAATTTAAGGCTTATGGAATGATGCTTTAGAGACAAATGAGTTTTCCATTCTTCTCGCATATTCGCCTCCAAGAAGTGAAAAACTTGTGGGCTTCATTTATAACCTAAAAAAGGCCTTGACAAGCTAAAGAATCTGCCATTGTTGAAGGCCTCGTCACCGGAGCTATCGCCAGCACCTACAAAGCGCTGACATCCAGTTGGTCAGCCATCCCGGTAGGCCGATTACTTGGTAGCCGACCACTTAGGCCGGTCACTCACTGTCGGCCATCCTGGTCAACAGCCACTCACTGGTCGACCACCTGGGTCGGCTAGCCACCTTGGCCAACCAAACTCAACCGATCACTTAGGTCGGCCAACCTCAGTCTGTCATTTGGGTCGACCACATGAAACATCACCCGACCGGCCAACTTGGCAGACCATCCTTGCTGGTAGACCATAATGGGTCAGCCACAATGAAGAAAGATGGTCAGCAGCCTCCAGATGAACGGCCACCTCGGCCAGTCAAGAACAACTACCTAGCCTGACCACTCAATGCCTACGAGACCAACGCGAAAGCTTCAAAAAGGCAAATCCAAGCACATAAAAGACTATATTACCCCTCATTGCTCCCCTATAAACAGGGTCATATCTGTAATTTTCTCTCCCCTTTTACTTCTCACTATAAAATAAGAGCCCCTTGAATGTAAAAGAGGTTCTTTTAGGCCCTCTCTCTCTCTCCCTCATGTAGGGAGCTTGCTCCCCTTCTCTCACTTGTACATAAACTTGTGCGGAATAGAAGAGGTTGTCGAGCTCGGGGACCACCCCTATTTGCCCCAACGGGGCAACTCTCTCTCTCTCTTTCTCTCCCTCTCCTTCTCCAGACCACGGAATCCAGCACTATTCCTTTGGCACAGTCCAAAGGACAGTTTTAGATTCAACAATTACAAATTATCAAAAAACGTCAACATTATAAGAACATTTCGGCACATATTTTTTTTCTAAGAAGAAATCAAAGTTATAAACTTTCACTAATCAGTGCTAATGAAGAACATTAGCTTCAACGCTCAGAAAAATACTCTGCCACCATAGTAAACTCTGGATCCATCCTTCTTATTTGAATCCAATTTCTTGTTTCCTTTCTAGCTCTGGATCACATCTTCATCTTCCTCCAGCTTCAGGTTGTCCAGATCCATTGGAAGCTTCATCTTCGCCTTTTCATGTTTATTTGTTTTTGATTTCTTCAAATTGAGCCCTTCAGCTTCATGTCGCACTCTTAATCTTGAGTAGCTTATTTCTAGGAACCTGAGCCAGCATTAGTAGATTATTTATTCATTTTCGTCAGGTTTCAGCAGATTTGGGTAAGTAGATTAGAATTAAATAAAAATATGATACTCAATAGGACACTTGTGAAAAAAATGTGTCACGTAGTTGACCCCAATTAGTGGGATAAAGGCTTGATGTTGTTGATGAGTAGATTTGGGAAAGTTTGGTAAAAAAAAACTAGTACAAAAAAGGGTAGGACGATCATAACATCAAATCAAAATCTACAGATATCAATCTAAAATTCATAAACACTGCCCCGTGACTTGATGAGTCTGAGAAAAGAAAAATAAGCATCACAAATCCCTCTTTTCTTCATCTAACAAACGGGTAAACAAATTAGAAGTACAAAATTAACAGGAAAAGAAGACACATTTCCAATCCAAAAAACAGTGCAAAAGTAACGAAACACACTGCATAAGACACTACGACCAACTTTAGGGGTTCAAGTTGTACATCATGTCGAATTTAAGCTAAATGAGATTCTGTATTTTTTGCAATAGAAATAATGTTTATTAAACAGCTGTGCCCCTCAAGACAGACGATATAGATAAATATACACGGTCTTACTGTTCATAAAATATAGGGGAAAAATGGTTCATAGATCAGATCAATGAATCAAAACTCTCAATAAATCTCTTAGCCAAACGTTGAAAACACAGTTGTCATAAGCACAAAGTGTTCGCATAAGAGTACTGAACTAATATTATCAAGTTTAAAGTCAAATTAAATTTAAGAACTTGTGGCTTCAAGAAAACATGGTTTAGCATGCCAGTATTGGTGATTCATAAATAGAAAGTTAGACTTAAGAATTCATGAGCAACCTTATCTTCGTGCAACTACTGAAGACAATCACATCTGCTCCAAGCCGCATAGTACTGGTCTTGAAACCATTTCCATCTAGATAAGGCATCCATAATTAGTAATAGGGGGAAAAAACTCACATTTAAAATTCAAATTCGAACTTTCAGTACATTGTCCTATGGTTGACCCAGACTGCTTGTCAGAGAACCCAAAACTCATGCATCGCCGCAACGATTCTGGATCCATTCCACCTCCATCATCTTAGAACAAACAGATTATGTTAGAAACAAAACCAACAAAAAAAATTTAAAAAAATGCAATTAAGATAATTCATGTTAACTTTTAAGAGAGTCTATGGAACCCAAAAGCATACTACACCTTGAATAAGTAATGCAGGATCACCGTTCCGTGAATCTGAAAATTTATCTATGATGACAAACGTAGCACCATTTTGAACCTATTATATGTCAGAAAAAATGGAAACTGTCAAATCAATATAGTCGTTAAAAAAGGTGTTACGGATTAAAAAAATCTAGCAGCAAAAGCAGTCAACGAGAACAATATGATGTGTTGGCCAAATTTGTGCATTTTCCAAGCTCACCTCACACAAAGCAAAACAAAAGGTCTATAAGAAAAAAAATCTCATTTTCTTCTTGTTGTGTACGAGCTCTGTACAATACAAAAGAAAAGGTAAATATAAAAAAATTGTCATTTTTTTCGTGTTGTGCAAGAGCTTTGTACAATGCGGAAAAAAAAAAGGTCCATATATGGCTAAGTTACACAAAGCCTTTGATAGGTATATTACTAAAATCTATAAAGCCTCTCAAGGTTCATTATTCTTACCTTTCCCTAAGCTCAATTCAATAAATTAAGTAAACAGAGGATTCTACTGTCCCTCGTGACTTTTCAAATCTCAATTTTTATTTATCCAGGTCCTTCTGCTTAAAATTTCTAAATTTTCTCAGGACTGACGACACTTTCAAAACATGAATTAGCAAATTTAAACAAACAAGCTCCTGCTACCTCTCTTACTCCATTGCAATTTTCTTACAAAATCTAGTTCAGTTTTTGCTAGCAATCCTTTCCTCCTTCACCTATAGGTTCTCTCAGTGCATCTAACCTGATTGGCACTTCAACTCTCCTCTATCATAAGTATCACATAGATCTCATTATCATCCTTGTTTCATAAAAAAATAAAAAAGAAAGAAAAAGCAGTAAACATGCTTTATTCAAAATATCATAAATAGAAATGTGCTTAATCTTCCCTCAACCAAAACCGCCCCACACTCCCACCCAAATAAGATAGGGACATTTACATACATACCACACAATTATTATGTATTTACATATCGAACACCTAAACTTCAATATTTATATTCATAACACTCCAAAGTTTAACATTACATCAAAAATACCACTTTTACTAACCTTGTAAAAGTTAAACGCACTTTTTATGCATAAGGTTATAACACAAGGTAGTATAAATCTAAATATAAAACTTTAGGTGTAAGATATGTAAATTCATAAGAATTATGTGGTATATAAGTAAATCTCCCAATAAGATAATATTAAACAAGTGTAATAATGATTACCTCATCAACTGCATTATCCAGTAACTCTGCTATTGCTGCCAAAACATGAAAATTTTATATAGAAAGCATTAGAAAAAGAAACATATATGATGATGATGCATCCACTGTCTAAGAAAAGGATGAAACTCTACAAAAATACTGAACATACCACCAAAAGCCCATTTATGTGAAGTTGCATTTGAATGGAGAAACTTGGGATGGATCCGCAAGCGGTTCTTGCCATCTAAGAGCACAAAAAACATGCATCAATCTGAATGTGCTATCTTAAATCTGTCATATAAATTAACAAATATAAGTTAGCAAGATACTTCTAGGTAATGATTCAATAGTATGATCCAGCTCATAATCTCCAGATTTCCAAAATTGCCTGCAAGGTTGATGATACGAATTCCTAAAAGTTGTAATAGGTTGAAACTTGTCATCAGGGAAATGCACAGAAGCAATTATTGAAGAGTTGCCAGCTGTCCCTTTAGAAGGTGCTGATAATATAATAGGCTTAACATCTTTAATATTTTCTGATTCAGCTTCATCATCGCTACACAAATCAATAATCTCTGGAGAGCTCATCCTGATGATTAAATTGCCAAAAATCCAAATCATGGATAAGAAATGTCCACAAAAGAAATCATTATGTAGGAATTAACTATAAGGTTTCAGAGTAATTGCATAACAATATGAGGGCGCCCTAAAATCAACTGGTTTTACAATAAACACCAATCCTTCAAATCAATGGTGAAGTTCTTAAGTACATGATTGTGAGATCATGCAAAGAACAATGATTCAAATATTGCTGTAAATTAGACCTGTATTAGTTAAGTTTTAAGATAGTAAATGTTTAGTGAATAAAGTTTAGCAATTATGTTGATGCAATGGTAAAATTCAAGTTCAGTATTGTGAATCATCATTAATGTGTAGAACTTAAAAAAGAAAGAACGAAAGAAAAGAATTTACCAACAAGAGGAAAAGACTACTCTAATCTACATAGAAAAAGACCTTGTCATATAATTGCAAATTCAGCCACCTATTCCTTCAAGTCACATAGAAAAAGACCTACCATGTAATGCTTTAAGTGTTCGAGGGCAGCATATCAGGGAATGCAGAGGAATGTATTTGGGATATCTATAAATGGGACTGAAGATAGAAAAGAATAATTCTTTGCTGAGATGGTACAAGTAAAGTTGCTTCTGCACTTCAGCAATTTCTTTTCCAGAGGTATAAATGGCGCATAAAAATGCTATAAATGTTGGAAGGCTTATTGCAAGAAAATGTGGAAATGACACCATTTGTTATACTTGTAGGAGGAAGGCGTAAGATTTACTTGTGTCCTTTTCAAGGGTTGATGAACGCAAAATAGTTGTCATATCATAAAGTGGTAGAGGGTAATAAAATGTCTTCACAAACTTTCAGTTTTCTTTAAATTTAAGAAATGAAATGGTCAATATGTTAAAATGGAATATAAAACTGGATCGATTTTCTCTAGTACCCTTTGGTAGGCGAAATTTTTTTTGTGAAGTTTAAATGTTTAAATTCTTTTAAGTTTGGCTAGTAAGGGATGCATGAAATTTTGAGGAGTTAAATTGATGGTTAGTAAATGGGATAAAAGTATAAGACCGCTCCTAAATAAATGTTGTTTATGTTTGAATTGCTTTACAATGCTTGTATTTTCTGCTACAGGAATTATGAAGCCCCGGAGGTCATTACTTCAAATTTTGGGAAACACATTAGGATGGATAGACACAACGGAAAAGAGTGTTACTTAAGAACTCCAAAAAAATTAAGCTTAAAAATTTGGATTGTCAATAAATCCAGGTGTTTAATAAAGAAAAAAAAGCACAAAAGGATCAAAGACAAGTCTTTGACAATGCCAAAAGAAAAAAATAAGGGAGATAAAGATAAAATCCAGATCAGAAAATAAAATGCTAAAGGTGTGAGGGTTGACAAAAAGATATGTGTAGCACAAGAAATAAAAAATCAGGATAATTGAAAAAGAAATTGAAGGTTTTAAATTTCAATGGATAAGAATACATGGAAAGTTTTGAAGAAATTATGGATGAAAAAAAAAGTTAGCATCATGAATGAAAGAGGGCAATTAACATCAATTTGGAGGACCCAAAACAAAAGTTTGTTGAGCTGATCAACAGAAATAAATCAAAAGAAGCGTTTTAACTCCCTCGATCAATGATACAAGCAGATTACTGAGAAGTAAACCACAGCAGGTTACAGAAAGAAATAAATTTTCAAATATCAAGAAAAAAAGCAGATAATGCTGAGCTTGATCATAAGACTCTTCTTGAAGATTAAGGAATTTCTCTTCATAGCAGTGTAGAGGTAGAAGAAATTCAGCAAACCTAAAGTATCCCAAATTCTGGATATATTCTCAAGTTTAAGGGGAGTCTAAAACATAATAATTATCTGAACAAGACATATAAGTGTTTGGAATCAAAAAATAAAAGGAGGATTGAAAAAAAAAAGTTTTGATATAATTTGTTAACAGCACACTAGATTGAGCAATCCTTCAACATACACATTGATGTCAATTGTAGAAGAAATGACTCAAAGTTGGAAACATATGAATTCTGAAGGAGCTTTTTTTGGGAATTATATGAAACTATATATTTGGGCATTCATGTAATTAAGTTCAACCCTCACTTTATTCTAGTGATCGGTTTCAATATGGGCGCTAGCAATAGACTAAATTACTTGACTTGCACCAAGCTCTATGTCGGCTAAGAGAGGCCTTCATGGGGCGTGACACTTTCCTTTAATTAGTATATTTTTTGTTTCTCTATTTTTCTTATAGATTGCAACCTTTATTTTGTTTATAGTTATTTTCTTTACATAATAAGAGGTCCAATGCCCAAATTATAATTCAAAAAAATATATATTTATGATCACAAGATAGTAGGGTTGCAAAAGGGCAGAGCTTGAGCGAGCTCAGGCTTGGCTCGTGCTTGGCACGTTTAAAATTGACTCGTGTTCGAAATTGATCATCAACAATGCGCTCATGTTCGGCTCGATTTCCATATTATTATTTGGGCTCAGCTTGAAATTGGATCGTTTAAATTAATTAGAAAAATAGATGTGAACTGTTAAATTCGAACTTGCACAAATTTTGTGCAATAAAAGCACATAACCACATCACCACAGAAGTTGTTATGATTTAAATTTAAATATAAATATATAATATATTATTATATAAAATATAACATAATAAATTATATAAATAATATATATAATTTATTTATTTCGAGCTAAAATGAGTTGAACAAGACCAAACAAAGGTTTTTTTGTGTTTGTTTTGTTTATAATTTGAGCTTAAAAAATTTGTTCATGTTTGACTTGTTTACTTAACGAACGATTCGATTACGAGCTACTTATGAAGTGTTTGTGGCAGCTTGTGCGTTTCAGTATAAACAGCTTATCCTAAAACGCGGCCCGTGAGTCAACCGCAGGGGTCGACCCGCGGCCTGCGTTTAGTGTAAAAATGTAACCATGATTTTGGGTAACCACGTTTTCGGATAAGCGGGCAAAACGTGCGATCCAAACGATATCGCGGTGTTTTCAAAAACGCCCCCACACTTATAAGCTGCCCAAAATGGGCCCTTAAAGAGCCAAACACAAGTTGTTCGTAAACAACAAGCTTTTTGACAACCCTACAAGAGAGATCTTTACGCGAGAAATAAAGTAATTTCATAAACAAAGGCATTTGACATTAATTTTTTGGGAATTTTACAGTCGTAGCACACAATTCTTATGTATTTAGATATCTCACACCTAAAATTTCATATTTACATGCATAGAACATTGTAGTTTTAATGCTATGCATGAAAAGGTGAATTTCAATTTTACAAGTGGTAATGGTGCTATTTTTTTTATGTGATATTAAAATTTAAGTGCTATGTGTGTAAATTTGAAAGTTAGGTATGAGATATGTAATACAAAAGCATTGTGCGATATGCATGTAAATGCCCTTAAGTTTTTTTTTCAATGGTATTGATCTATGAAATGTTATTCTTTAAATACTAAGAACTACAATTTTATTTATATTTCTTGTCGAATCTTTCTGAAAAAATTCTAAACAACTATTTTTTAAAATATTTTCCTTAGCATGTTCAATGAATTGACTAAATTATAACATCTATGGCCCCATCATATAACAAGTTTTTTAAAAGGTTTTGTAACATCTCCCTAAATTGATCACCTAACTAAAACTTTTCAAATTACCAATTCATAATCTACTTCTATAATGTTATTGTAATTTCTATAGTTTAAGGATTCAAAATTTGCAATTCCACATTTGTTTGTTTCTCCTCTTGACAAACCAGCATACATTCATACAATTTAGTATAGTGAGGATTAAGTCAGAGTTTCCTACTAAAATTTTATAATCAATTACCAGCTAAATGGGAATTCGCAAGTCCAAGTGGATGTCATCCAACAATCTGCAAAAATTAAATACAGAAAAAAAATATTAGTTTTGGTGCTACTTTTGTTTGTTTGTATAATTATTTTAACATTATACGTACAATTGTAAAAGCCATTACTACAGTGAAATTCGATACCTCACATCTTACTTCAATGATAACAATCTATCTATGATACACATGTTTAGCACAAAAAACTTAAAAAGGAACCTATAAGAAAAAGGAGTAAAAAAGAGGTCACTGTTGACCGTGAAATAAAGTAAAGAAAGAAAGAAAATAAAACTTTAAGTAATTAATTAATTATCTACCTGTTGAAGCCCGCTCTCCGCCCAAGCCTTTTACCACACAACCCGACGTCTCCTCTTCCTCGTCTCGCAAATCCAGCAGCATAAGACTACCGAAACCATCGACATATTCTCCTCCTGTTCACACAAGTCGCGTGAACCCTTTTCCGTCTCAACCCGTCGAAGTCTTTCCACTGTTCACTTGCTGTTTCTGCGATTCTTACACTCCGTTCCTCTTGCTTTCTCCAGTGAAAAGCTGCAAGTCTCCATTGTCCTTCCGCCCCCGTACGTTTCCACTGTTCTTCCTATTCACAACAGTTTTCGGAGGACCTCGCCTTCGTACTCCCCTTCAGAGCCTTCTGCCGCTCTATACTCCGTCCCTGTTTCCCTCCTCCGCGCTCAAACAGAAGGCCGCTCCTCTCTCGCACAGGGCCGCACCACCGGCAGCTCTGATCTTCCTCGTCTGCCCTAGCCGCCGGATTCCTTCGGCTCCCTACCGCCTTCGTCTCCCTACCGCTCCCCCCAAACAAACGCGGCCGAGGCTCTGCCCTAGCCTTCCGCTGTTACGCGCTCCTCCTCGCCGTGCCACGCGACTCTCCAAGCTAGCCCACCGCTCGATCGCCGGAAGCTCGCGATCCCTAACCTTTTTGCCCAATCACCAACCCGACCCCATCCGAACCTAATTCCTTAGTAATATATAATGAGAGAGAAAATATTAGAGAAGGACTCCGGATTAGTGAAAAAATTTGTGTGTGATAGACTACTGCTGAGATATTGGGGTTATACCGAGGATATAAGGGGATTATATCCGTAGTATAGCCCCTTATAACCTTTGTGTAACATTATGTAACCTACCTGTAATCTAAAATAAGTTTCGCACTTCTGTTATCATATATTATGAATTTATTAGTAGGTTACAGATAAGTTACAGAAGGTTACAGGGATGTTACAAGGGGTTATACATCGGATATAACTTCCTTGTACCCTCGGTATAACCTCAATATCGTACGCAGCGCTGCTTACGTCTATCGCACGCAAATTTTTTCCCCGAATTAGGGGAGGACTCCGGATGTCGGGAGCCCTAAGCTAATATTTTTTCTATAATGAAATGGGTTGAAAAGGCAAAATTTTAAAGTGTTCACTCTCTCTTATTTTGGGAATAAGTATCATTAGGAAAAAAATAACAAATTGATTTGAAAAATTTTAATAAAATTAGGGGTTTGCAAATACCCATCATTGGAAAATATAAGTGTCTGTGGTTGGAAATTAAATATTATTTGGGAAAATAAGTTACCCTCATGAAATGCTAGCATGTGATTTACCATTTTTTGTTAAAACATTGAAAACCTATTACACATTTTAAGATCACGAGCTAAATAAATATTTTTACTTCTTCACCACAATGTCTCATGATGCTGAAAAACGAGTCTTTTAAGACGGTTGTGAATGTTGGCATTCTCTTTGTGCTCCTAATGTGGGTTGACGTTTGGAAGCTGTCAATTTTTTATGTGATTTAAAAATTAAACTTGGAAATTTTTAAATAAGTAGAAATTTCAATTATAAAAATTTTTAGGAACCTGAAGTTCAAGAATATGTGAGATATGGACATTTAAAAATATTTAAAAAAATTTTTGTTCTAAAATTTAGGCTCTTAAGGTTTGATAAAATTTAAAAGATTGAGCTTTAAAATTTATGCACTTTAGGCTTAAAAATATTCAATTTTTTTAGCTTTAAAATTTAGGCTCTTGTGTTCAAAATAATTCAAGCTTGAAATTTTTGCAACTTTAAAATCTCACAACCAAATTCACAGTTCAAATTTATAAGTGAACAGAAGGCAATCATTTTAAGCTTCAAATAAAGGTATGTAAATAAAAAGACCATTCTTGCAAATATGTCAAAGTTTTAATCATGTCAATGGTACAAATTTCATGAGTATTTTCTAAATTAAATCCAAAATGCAATACTTAGAGATCTATGGAGTATTTTTCAAATTCGAATATTCTCTAGTTGTGCAAACTGGTACAAAGTAGTTTATGCATGATTTTAAATTGTTGCATATGGCTCTTTTTGAAACAAACAATCTCTCAAATTCATATTTTAAAATTTCATCTAAATCACTCAAAGCATGCAAAATCCTTCAAAAGTGTGCAAACATATAAAGTTATATACCCTCATTTGCTCCACCGAAATAAACAAAGTATTTTAAATTGAAAGGTTTGATATTGTTACATGGGACAAATTTAAACTTGTACATAGTTCTTGCTCTAATAAGGGTGCAAAATTAATTTTAAAAAAATCTAAGTTTTTTTTTCTAAAGTTAAAACTCGTCATACTTTAAAATCAAATTCAAGTCAAATTATTTCATTTTTCAATCGGGTTGCCCTGTCTAGAGGGCAAGGTTGTGAGTCTCACCCAATTAGTCCAATCCTTCTCGTCGCAAAGATTGAAGTTGACGAGTTTAAAAAATGTAATAATAAATGTCAAAATCATAAAGAAGAGAATTTACAATTCCAAATCACCGACTCTAACACTCTTACTTGTAAAGACAGAAGTAGACATAACTTATATTCTGAAAAACCTTAACTAATTAAATCAAACATCCCTTCCAATATAAAAGTTTCAAATAAACAATCCCCAATGATGTTTGTGTTGACCGAATATCTGAATTGGATGTGTTAATTTGAAACCAACATTAAGTATAAGTTTCAAATTAATATATAAATAAAATTAATAGCTTAACAACTAGAAAAAAAAATCCATCCACCCTACACAACAATTTGTCTAAGATGGCTAATTTTTTATTTACTTCAACTCACAAATAATGAATATCATATCAAATGTATACTTATATTCACAATCAAAGTAATATCACACCAGTAAGAGAGTGGCCTGAGTCTTATGTCAGTGTAGTTCTGCTGCAAAATGTCACCACAAAGCAACAGTTACGACCAGAGCTCTTTACCCTAGTTGTTCTCAAGAAATATCACCATTATATTATGGTCACGGTCGCAGTCCGTATGTTCCCTAATGGTTCTCTTCTACTTGAGTTTAGAATCATTAGAGTACTGTTAATTAGCATAAAGCCTTCAATTAGCTAAGGTAGACTTGAATTTGCCCTCTTAGAAAAGCATTCACATCATATCTACAATGTTCTATTTTGCAACGCAAACTATATTTGCTGACAAGAATCTTTCAGTCATGTTAGGTCGAGTACCTTTTGTGACTAAGTAGATCATAGACAATGATGACCCGAGACGATGGATAAATGAGATCTTGATCAGCTTCATCATCATTTGCTCCCATCATCTGTTTTAAGCTTCAAGTGATATATTTTACAATTCACAACATAAGTATGTTGTAATTATATGTTGATCATTCAATTCTTGATGATTAGCCTTAATCTAAAGTGCTCTACTATTATGAGAAAGAGTAATTAACTATAGGGGCTTACACTTATGAGAAACCTAAAAACCTATATCAAAAAGTCATCGCAAAATAAGAGTGAAATCTCTATATAGTGTATTTTCTACAATTCAATCTGCATTCTAAAAATTTAACCCGAAAAACACTCTCAAAAAAATAAAACAAAATGCAAAGTGTCTGGTGAGTAATTAGAATTTTTGGAGTCAACCAAACCATTATAAATTCATTCTAGGTTCAAGAACCCTTCCCTAACCTCCAAACTAATACAGGTGCAACATGTAAAAGCCCACCTAAATAAAATTTAGTTACGAAATATAAACGCTGATGAAAAATTACAACAAAAAATTAAACGTCTAAAACTGATGTCTTTAAATGTTACTCCTAAAACCAACAAATAACAATACTACAATCAAACCATAAATCTCTATGGCCATCAAACTCCTTAATAGGTACCTACCCCACCTTTACTCCAATATTGGTGAAGTATATTCATCATTAAATTCAAACCATTTAAGGATCATTCCACTATAATCAATTACAACTGGCATGTCAAGTTTTATCTGAGAAACTAGAATCAAACTTGCTAAAATAAATTTTATTTCTCATACAAAATCAACTCCTTCCTTCAAAGAGAGTAGGACTACCAAATAACTCATCATGTATCAGAGAGTATAGCATGTCATCTCCTTAAATGTTACCACATCTTTAAAATTGAACCTACTTGAGAAACAAATAAGTCAAAAAAAATCCACATAGATGAGCTGATTTAATGTGTTGAAGAGTTATTATGAGGTTTCAATTTGAATTTTGAAGATATTAACTCTCAAAAAAACACGCTCCCACACAAATTGTTTTGCAGTATCTGCTTCCTCTCTATTTCAACAGAAAAATTGCATGTTGAGCTAGAAGAAGATTTAAGAAGTAATACTGAAAGTTTGCATCAGCTAGGCACATTGATTACTTGATTATATCAAGCAAACATTAGTAGCAAAATTGTAGAACTACTGACAACATCAAAGATATCATAGATATGATGAGTTGATACTCTTATGCCAATTTTAGGAAAATATTTTAAGATTTGAAAAGATTGAAGGAATGATTTCAGTATGTCAACACTAGAAGAGAATAGCCAAGTAAATATTGTCAAGAATGATCATAGGTAGAACCAAAATTGAATTATTTCAACAAAAAAATGAACATTTTAGGAAGGAAAAAAACAAAAACTCAAGTCAATGGTGGAAAAATTTATAAAAGATCCTTTTTTCAACCAAAAAGTACTACATGCAATCAAGTAGTCATTGTGAGAAACGGCCAACAAAATGATCGCCAGTCTGAGTTTCATTCACACAAAAGCTGTGATTAATTCACAAAGAAGCAATAAAAAATTAATATTATGAAAACCAAAATGGAAAATAAACTACCATGCGACAGCATTCAAAAATTAAAAGTAAACGAACAACAACAACTCATATTGTGGTATTGGTAAAACATAAGCACACAAGTTTTCTAAGGCAGTATAGAATCAGATTTCTAACGAGTTTTCCAAATTTGAAAGTCCTATCATAAAATCAATCATTTCACGAAATCACATCAAAATCCTTCCAGTAGTAGTACAATAACCAAGAAAAGAACAGAGAGAAAAAAAAGAAACATGCAGGCATTCGAGATTCAAACCATACTGTATAATGGTGTATTCACCGCCGATTTTGAAACCGATGAGTCTTACTAGGCTGCAGCGATGAGACCTAAATAGTACAAGAAAATTGGCATTTAGAAAACCTGTCAATTGTTATAGCCAACCCCCTAGACAAACATGACACTAAGACACTCAGGAATCAAGGACTTACACGGGTGCCAAGATTCCCTCAAAGAGAGCGTTGAGGTCGCGTGTGAGAGATACACAGTAGAAAAATTACTCACCTACCGCATTTTCTGCATTTAGAATTTATTTTGACATTAATATTACTTTGATATTATAAATCTACACATGAATGGATATATTTTATTAATAATAGCCATATTTTTATATGATATTAAAATTTTAATGCAATTTATGTAGGTATAAAATTGGGTGTTAGAATGTAAATACATAAGAATTGTATGGTATCTATGTATTTATATCGCATATCTAAGATGATTTGATTGGTTGTTTTTAAAAGGAAAAAAAAAATCATCATATTTTCATGAACATTTTATATGATTATTGAGTGTTGGAAGATTCATGGCGATATAGCGGTGACTTATTATCCTGGTGTTGTATGAAAATTAAGCTTACACACACACATATAAGAAAATAAAGCAAAAGAAGAGTAAAAGGTGCTTAGCTCAATCAAAATAATCAACTATATGTTTGTAAGGACAAGGGTATGTGCTCTCACGACATGGAGAACAAGGTTATTATATTACACTAAAAACTAAACTTGCATTTATATAGCTAAAAAAATAAGTGTTAGGAAATTCAACAACAGTTATAAAATTAGTCACCAACAGTCGGCGGTCAACGGTGACAAGGAGTGATTGCAGGCAGTGGTCGACAACAATGGAGGTTGCATGCTACTCGTAGGGTCTTCTCTCTAGAACAAGCACTGAAATTTCGTTTCTCATTATCTTCTTTTCGTTGCTTCTCAGTGATTAGATGGGGCTTATTTATAGCTTTTCGGGGATGAGCATTTCTTTTAGCAATTAACATCTCTAACCACCCAATCACATGATCTATTTTAATTCTCCTTAATCATTAATAATTAAGGATTTGTAAGGATTTTGATACCTTCATGATCTAAAAATTGAGTGAGCTTAGGCCCTTTAGATTTTTCACTTCAAGACGCTAGATTCAACTATAAATATGTATAATTTGGATTTCATTTGACTATTCAATTAATGATCCAAAGCCTCCAATTGTGCTTCAATGACTTAGTATGGGTTTGATTGGACTAGGATTAAACAAATTTTAGTCATTGGGCTCATCTTGTTGAGACACCCGGTTTGATTATAAATATGATGAAATCAGAGATTGAATGATCCTGAATTTGAATTTAGAATATCTATCATAAAAATGCATCAAGATTTTTGTTTGATCATATAATTTTTGTGATATAATAAGGATGGTCGAGCATATTTTGCCACGTGTCCAACAAATAATCTGATTCTGAATTTGGCAGTTTTAAACTAATTTGGTTTATTTTTATAATGGTTTTAACATTAAGAAAGAAATCAAGTTACTTTGCCTTTCATAACACCTAATTTCTTCTCATTTTGTTCTCCCACAGCTTGTCTTCAAAACATATTATCGTCTTCATCACAATTTTACGGTGCTGCCCAAAATTTCCTCTGATAAAAATTGCCTTCTTCGATGACCCCTTCCCCATCCTTCAATTTCAAACGATGGAGCCTAGCAATCCTTCAATTTCAAGCCATAAAATCCTAATTTTGTAGATTAGTTCTTTTTTTTTTTTGCATTTTTCATGAGCATTCCAGCAATTTCACACATGGTTCATTTGTCTCTTCTTCGTATAGACCATGCTTTCAGAGGGAATTGTTGGTTATTATTCATTGGAGACTATATTTTTTTTTCACATTCACAGATGTGTTTGTATATTAAAAATTTTATTGTTCTTTAATCTAGAGATACTCTGATTTTCAAATAATATTTTATATCTTATTTAGGAGATTAATTTTACTAAGATGTGTTTGTATAATATGAATTTTACTTTTCTTTAATCAAGAGTCGCTCTGTTTATTAAATAGTATTTTATATCTTGTTCGAGGGGTTATTTTGACTCATGTTTTATGTTTTAAAATCGGTTGGTCTTCACACCCTTATTATAATGACTTAATTACCCATCATTTATATGACTTCACTATGTGATTAGAGAAGATGGATTGTTTGGCCTTCTTGTGGTTCCAAATTGTTCTTATATAATTTATATTAAGCTATATTATTGCCTTATAATTATGTTTCAAAATTAGAATGACAAAGCTATTGTTGCCTTAGCTTGCTATAACTCATTTTAACTGAGCATGGCTTCATCTTGTTAGAGTTATTAAGACATTTTCTAGTATTTAATTGTCTCAGTTTGTTTAGGATCGTCTAATTTACTATTAATAATACAATGGTAAAAACATAATAAAAATAAATATTTTATAACGGTGCCCTCTATTAATATAATATTGTTCATTGCATGTATTTTGATATAATAAATGAATTTTTAAGTGTTATGCTTTATTAGTATGAGAATATTATAGGCATACAACTTAATAGTAATGTAAATGTTTAACTATTTACATGAATTGTTCTAAATTTATATGCATATATCTAATTGTTCCTTTCTATGCTTTAATTACTTTTCAATTTTAAACTTGAATTTTAAGGAAAATGACTTCCAATAAAATGCATTCTTTATATTACTTTTTGTAAATCTAATACTGTTATTATTGTGCACAACTTCCCAAAAAGTACATCACATACATTTATCAAAGCTAAGTTCAAAATAGTTACATGATTTATTGGCCATCTCTAGCTTGAAAGACCTATAAATCTCGAACATGCAAAATGCGAGAAACTTATACACCCTGATCATGTATGTTTTGATATATCTTTATTTAAATATATCATGACACTCTCTCATTTAAGCCATAAACCTCTAATGATAATGTTTTATAGTATGTGATTATAAAGTTGTGTTTATGAATTAAAATATATGTCATTATTTATTGGCATCGCTTATCATAAAATAAGTGTAAAGCGCGGAGGTAAAAAAGATAAGATTTTCTTCAATAGAATATTAGAAGCTGGTAAAAGCAGCAAACAATGTGCATTGCATTATTTTATTATATTGAAATTACCACTAAATAATGCATCTCAAACATTTGTTGCATTGTTAATTAGCTTCTCCATAAGCTCAATACTAATCTCATCATGAGGTACAAATTATCCATAATTTTATATAGTTATTTAAAGCACTTAGGTAGCATCATTGATTGTGCATGGGCAGATGTTACTTTTAGAGTCTCAATTAAAAAAATAAACAATTAAAATTAGAAACTGCTAAGGATGACCTTCAACGAACCAAAATTAGTGATTTATAAGGGGGTTGTTTTTTGGTATTTAATGCATGCTGCAAGGTCCACATCAGTAGAGTAATGAATTATTATCTTATCATTACACAAAAACCCAACACACTCATGTAGTTAAAGAGATGTAAGCAATATGAGACACTTCAATTTTTACATAGAAAATCTTGGAAAAAGGAAAAAGTCACAGGAGTAGCCTAATTGATATAATCCAATATGAATGGTGAGTACACATATCCAGTTTTCTCCTAAATTAGGGAAGATGGTGTTAAAAAATTAATCATTGTAAATGTACAATAGTAGTCCCTTGATACTAGTCTTAAACTTGTTGTAATGAATGTAGTTCTCGATGATAGTAGGTTACATTGACCATAGTCAATTCTTATGAAGGCAGTAATCCTCCATAAGTGTTGTAGAAGGTGGTTATAGTGTTAGCTTGTTGTATAGACCATAGTTAAAAACTCTGATAGTATTTGTTCGTCTGGGGCTGTGGATGATTGCTTCAGAAGTGTTGGTTGGTCTCAGAGACCATAGTAGAAAATTGCAAGGTTTGTGAGTCACTTATTCGTAGTTGGTCACATAGGTTGTAGTGGTGAGCTGTGATAATATTGCTAGGCTATAGAGGCTGGAATTGGGAGATATATGAGCTATGGGTGTAGGCCGTAAATGGTCATTTAAGTCGTAGTGGTGAGCTGTGATGATGTCCTAGGCCACAGAGGCAGGAGTTGAGAGTTGCACAAGCTATAAGTCATGTAAATTGTGGTTGGTCACGTAGGTCGTATTGGTTAACTAAGATAATGTTTATAGGCCTCAGGGGCCGAAATCGGGAGTTGTGATGATGTTCATATGTCTCAGAGGCTATAGTTGAAAGTTGTGCAAGTTGTGAGCCATGTAGGTCATAGTGGGTCACACAAGTCATAATGGTGAGTTGTGATTCATCTGTAGATCGCAGACCGGAGTCTGGAGTTGCACGAGCCGCGATAACGCTTATATGTCGCAAAGACAAAAATTAAGAGTTGCACGAGTTGTGAGTCATATAAGTAATAGTTAGTTTTGTAGTTTGTGGTGATGAGTTGCCACGATGTTCGTAGGGCACAGAGGCCAGAATCAGGAGTTGGAAGAGTTGCGGACCACATAGGAAATATTTTGTCACATAGACCATAATGGAGGGCTCTGATGACATCCATAAATAATAGAAACTAGGTTAGAAGTTGCACGAGCTATGAGCCACACAAATCATATTTTTTTCATGTAGTGGTGAGTTATGATGACGTTGTAGGTCACAGAGGCCGGAGTTAGGAGTTGCATGAGTTATGAGCCAAATAATTCAGAGTTGGTCATGTATGTTGTAATGGTTAGTTGTGAAGATGTTTGCAGACTGCAGAAGTTAGAGTTGAAAGCTGCACGATTTGTAAGCAAAGTAAGTCGTATTTGGTCATGTGGGTCATATTGGTAAGCTAAGAGGATGTTTGTAGGCCGCAGAGGCAGAATCTGGAGCTGCATGAGCAGAGATAACATCTATGGAATTTCATCACATGCAAGATGTGTTGTTGCACTGTCGCTATGTTGTGTTCCTGCACTATTTTTTGGGTGTTCTATTGTTCTATAATGTATGTTAGGATGCCTCAGTGCACACTATGATTTTGCAAAGAGCTTCAAAGCAACAAGCAAATGGTTGCTCGTGGTGGTCATAGGTTGTCGACTGGCGGTGATCAATTGTGGTCGACAACTATAGGAGCAAGAAGCGTTCGTCAGATCTTCGATGCAAAAATGATATTGCACTTCAACTCCTCTTAATCATTCTTCGGGATCAGCTCTCTCTCCCCTCTCAAGAGAGGGCAGGGCTCTATTTATAGAAATTGGGAGAGGTCTCTCTATAAATAGAAAGACACCTGGGCCACTCTATCAAACGACGCGGAGAGGTTCCCTTAATAGAATGTCTTTTAGTTGATCTTTGAATGCCTTAATGATATCATAATTGAGTGACCTCGAGCTTATTGGATTCGTCTTGTCGAGATGCTCGATTTAATTATAAGTTTGTCGTATTTGAAATACATTTGATCTTCTAGTTATGCACTAAAAGCTTTTAAAAGTGGTTTAACAACTTGATCTAGGCTTAATTTGACTCGGATTGAACCAACTTTGATATCATTGTATTTTTTACATTGTTCCAGTAGGTTTGATTGTATATTTGTTGAAATCAGGATTTTCGGTTTTTTTTAATTGAAGTTTGTTCTCGCTCAAAATGTTGGCTCAAAATTGTTGTCATCCCTTATGATGAAAATTTGTCGATGGTGTATCATTATTGTAGTTATTCAATTAACTTATTTCATTTATGGTTACTATGGGGTCTTTATTCTTATTTAAATATATTTGTTCTTACATAATTTCTTTAGTAATTTTAGATTTGGATTTGTGCACTTCTTTATTATTATTATCATTATTCTTAAGAAGCCTACAAGACAAGATTATAGTCCTAAGATCGTTAGCTAAGAAGCAATAAACATAGATAGATAACCGCAATAATATAATAATATAAAGCTTAAGGGGTAACATAGTTTTTATCTTTTTATTCTAAAATATATATATTTTTTATTTTTTATCTGTATTTTTAAAAAATACAAATAGTTAGATCTTTATATCATAATAAACATAAAAAATATTTTGTTTACTATTATGTTTATCATCGATCAACATTTTGCCTTATAGAGAAAAAAACCAAAATATCAAGAGCAAATGACACAACTTTCATTTCCGTGTGTGAGTTAGAGATTGAAAGGTATGCATTCATACTTGCATGTCCCAAGGAAAAGCCCCCAAGTTTCTTCAACCAGACGGTCCCAGCATAGATTTCTACTTAAGTGATTGTCTAGTGCGCTTATGGGTGTTAGAGGCTACCCGGACCTATACAAAGTGTAACTCCTTTGAGATGAGTGTTTTCAGCTTTATAGATGGACGTCTTCTTTCTTTTCTTTCTTGAGGCAACTCTGTCGTCTGTATGGCAAGGTGATTCCCACCACTTGAGCTCCACCTTGTAGGTGAAAGGACAAGAGTTTCTTTCTTTTGACCTTAGGACTTCTGAGGTTCACATAAACGGCGCAAGGATTGCTGGTCAAGGATCTCTAGACATGTTGGGCCGACTATCTTCACAACCAGGTAGACTTAGGGTACTGGTAGCTTGGGATGACGAGTTTGTGATACCCCGACCCGACTACCTCTACCTATTTAATATCACTCTACTTTTCTTGCTATTGAGCCTTTTTTAGCCCTGTCGCTCATTTGACTTCATTGATATCATCTTGAGGATCTGATTACAGATGAGCTGCCGCTCGTTTGGGATACGGTGATTCGCCCTCTGCTCTTATGGCCCGACGAGCTCTGGCATATAGGGATATCCCCGTCGAGATGATTTCGTTATTTTTAGGTTCTGATGCCAACGAGTCGTTACCCATTTGGGAAGAGAGAGACTCACACTATGTCATGTGGCTTAGCGAGAACTTTGAAGCATGAGGGTGTTCCCATAAGAGATAACCATCATTTGATGGCATGTTCTACAGGTTCAAGATAATATAAGTGAAACTTTTTTTTATCGAGAGTGTTCTTGGGTAATCCCATGATGTAATTAATCAGGGGGATACGTACACTTGACCCCAAAACTTTTTTTTTTTTGTTATCTGGTTACGAGTTTATTATGTAGGGATTCTTTTCGTGGATGGTGTGTCTCGAGATACTTTGATCTGATCCTATTCAAATGTATACTCTTGACCCATAACAGAGGATAATTCATATATAAGTCTTCCACTTGTTTTTTTTTTTAATTTATTTGCATATTTGCTATCATATATCTTTCTTTTCGATTCATCTCATCTTCAAATCATTTATATGATCAAGAATGAAGATTTATTCGAATAAAAAAATTATACGAGAACATATAAATTGACAAGTTGGCGACTTCGAGTCTTAAAAAGAACTGAGAAAACATACACACACATGTACACACACAGATATGGTTCATCACAAGAATAAAATCTGATATAAAAAACAAACTTTTTTCTTTGATTGTATGACGAGCCAATAGGAATGATGCATACCAATGAATAGTTTGTTCAACTATAACACATAGTTGTTCATCAAGAAAGCTATCATTGATATCTCCACGTCAATTCTCAGAAATTCCCTGCTTATTTATAGATAAATTATTAGCCACTTGATTTTTTAGTACCATTTTTATCACAAATTTATATGTCAATTTATTGTACTATAAGTATCGATCTGATCAATAAGGTTTAACAAATTACCAGATAATTGATAGTAGAACGATCTGTATAAACTTTAACTTTTATACTAATCATATAGGATCTAAATTTATCAAATGCAAAAACTGTGGATAACAACACTTTTTTAGAACAAGAACTCCTCCCTATAAAACTCACACAATTGGCACAACATATTTGGAGCAAATGAAAAAATTCTATAAAATATCTCTCGCTTAACTACCTACATAAAGAAAAACACATCACTCTTTTTTTTCAATAAAATCATCCTTTTAAGTAAAAATCATATTTACTTGGCAAGCAAATTTCAAGCCATATTCAATTTTCATCTGGTAGAATAAAAAAAAAATGTAGTGCATATCATTTAAGGTTTTTAAGGAACTGCAAATTTTTGTGGTAGTTAAGCGTTTTCAAAATTTTTTCTTTCACAATTCTTTTGAAAATTTTGAGAAGAAATTTTATGTGAGAGAGATCTTTGAATGCTTATTTATCTTACATTTCAAACATTTCTATAACCAAATATAGGTTTTGTTTATCAAAATTTGTGTGAAGTTTTAAGTGGATATTTAAAATCAAATAGTTCTTTTCATTCTTCACTAAAACTGAGATATGCCATTTAATTTATATCAAAATAAAGCTTACTTATACTTAAAGCCTTCGTATATAACATCTCATTTCTACATCACAACAAATGAATGAAATTTATCAAATTTTGAGCTTGATTATTGGCAATTCATCACAATTAAACAAATTAATAGAAGATCAAGGAAACAACCCATATCAACATTGCATATTTTCATTGAGGCTTGAATAATTTGACTATATTACTAATTCAACTCAACCATTCAAATACTTTGGATAGTCCTTATCTTATTGCTTAAAAATTATTTTTAATTTTGAAAACAAGTGTATTTATCATATACATCAATTTAGTAAATTAAAGATATTTTGAGCATAATAAGCGACTTAAATCAATTCCAAAATTAGGGGAAAAAATTAGTTCTAAAACAACTTCACTTGATTATGGAGTTAGATTTGTACTTGCCTCATATAAAAGAGTAAGTTGAGTTGCACTCATCTAGAAAGAGAGTGCATCAATATAAAGCTTCTTCATCCTATTGAAGGATCTTTTTTGTGCTTGTTTCAAAAGGTATTGAAGTTCTAGTTTAGTATTGGCCAGACTTGGACCTTGGTTTTAGGGTTGGTCAAACTATACAAAAATTATTTTATGCATAATTATTTATAACTTATATATAATGTGTGTTATACTTATCTATTTTTATATACTATCATTGCTTAGTGGTGGATAATATAAATGTTCATGTGCTTAATCTTGTTGAATAGACTTTATATCAAGTGATTATAATATTTAAAGCTCCCTTGCTAGTCTAATCATTTTCTACATTAATATTACTTATATTTGGACAATTGCATTTGCTCCTTTTCTGCCTTCAATCATCTTTTAAGATTATAACTAAAAGAGCTAATCACTATACTTTATCTACAACAACAACAACACTACTCAATGTCATGTTAGATGTCTCTTTTGGTTGTCTTTGCAAGATATTCTTATTAAAGAATACTATTCAAGTAAAATCATGATATTCATTCTAATATGGGATGGGTTGGGTCAACAATAATTTAATGTTTAGGCTCATTTGAATTGATATCAAAGCTTTGTATACTTAAAGATGATACGTGGATTAGCTAAAAAAATGTTAGTAGGCAAGGCACACCAGATATACTAAAATGTTAGTCTTGAAAGTACATGGATTGATTATTGAGGTTGAGGTTGAGGCTGAGGCTCAAATAAGAAGTGGCTCTAGTCAAATTGTTAAAATGACAGCTTTCTAGAAGAATAGTGGGATATAAATGAATTATTTCTTGATTTGAAAGGTGGGAGAGTGATGTAAACTATATAAAGTTCTAGGTGAATGGCATTTTTTGTTATAATAACTACATTTCTTAAGAGCTCCAGAACATAGAATGATCATAATGGAGCGCCTTAGAATGGATAACCACTTGTAAAACTACACAAAAAAGGATAAAAAAATTAAAATATATAATATTTGATTTAGCATCCAACAAGGGCCATAACTTACGAAATATGATATGGGTCGTAGCATTTATTTCCCAACCTCTTGTCCTCAATATCATCAATAATATCAAAATGTTATAGAGGTTCATTAATGATTGTGGAGCCCACTACAACTAATGAAAAGTTAAGTATAAATCCACTATCTCACCCCACCTATTATTTCCTTAGCTTATTGTAGAAAGATAATCATTGATGCTTACAACAATAAAATCTTGTATTAATTATTTAGTGATAAATGGTATCAAAATTTCTCTCTTCAATGAAACTTAGATTCATAGAAATGAATGCTAGATTAATTTAGCAAGTTAGTTTATTTTATCAAAATTTTCCTCCCATATTTCAGTAGAGATTATTTCGAACAACACTTGAAAACTCCTTTATTCCGAGCAATCCCCATCTGTGATGAAGTGATTCTTAGCTCGAGCATTTGCATTAAATGAAAAAACATTTTTGGGAACAGCCAAATTGTTTTTATTTTCCAAGCATTTATGATTGCTCTTTTTTATTTTTTTCTTTAGGTAGATTGGCCCAAATGGACTTGGCATAAAAATCACCATTTAAGTTCTCTATATTTGGTTGGAAAGTCATTAGAATTATCTCAAAATAGTGGATAAACTTAATAGATTCCACGTGAAGTCTCCATCATCTTGACAATGAAATTTACAATCATCTCTTCCTTAATCAACCTAATGTACTCTCCATTTATGCTTTAGCTTTTAGTTCTTATCTTTATTTAGGAACTTTTTGCTTGGCAGCAAGAAGAGTTGCAATTTTTGGTAACATTTTTGAAAATCCAAGTATTCAGTTGGAAGAAAAATAAATGCAATGCAAAATTAAAATGCATGTTGCAGTTCAATTTAGATTCATTTGATTTAGACGAATTTAAAATACACCACTTTATGTAAAGAGTTGTTTGTCGTTGTCGTTGGTTGATGCAAACCCTCTATTGCCGTCGCAAGCCTGCTGACATTCACCCACTTGTCAAACCACCATTCTCACAACCTTCACCGCCGGCCACTAGCCGCCCCTCTCCATCGACCGCCATTGCCACAGCCACTAATTTGTGTATTTTACATTGATTTTTTTCTTTTTAATAATAAAAAACAAATTAAAGTCATAAATTTAATTTATACTAAACCAAATTACTCCAAAATACTCTGAATGCAAAATATTATTTTTACATTACATTCTTATTTCAGCAAACCAAACAATCTTGTAACTCTAATCTTTTTAATTATTTAGCACATGGGTTTGAAGAGAAAATTATTCTAAATGTCTGTTTGTTGATCACCTTAATCATTCTATACAATGTTTGGTAGGAAATAAACAAGAATTCATTAAAAAGGCATATCTAGGCTTAATGCTACATTCATAATATCCAATATTAAGTCAAACACAAAATTAAATATTGAAAAAAGTAGATTCAAATTATAGACCTGATTGCAACTATGAGAGCTTGGAGGTGTATTGGCATCCAATGTTGACGTAATTATAAAATCCTCCAAATTGATGTTAGTTTTGCAGCTATGCTTCACTCTCGACTTTCGTGGCTACATTGAGTCTCCCTCAATGTAAAAAGCTTAGGGTTCTCCAATTGTGGAAATCATCAAGAATGCCGCTGGTTGAGCCGAGTTTTAGACAATATTGAATTCCACATGTGGCTTATTCACTATGGGTCTATTTAGAGCAACATTGCAATCTATAGTTGTCATCTAATGTGAAGAAAATAGATTTTTTAAAAATTGATATAAACTTATCCTCTTCTGAAAATGTTGGACGACAGCTTTCTTATTGCAACCGCACTCTAATAGATTCGATTATAAAAATTTGCAACCGCTCTAATAGATTCGATTATAAAAACGATTATAAAAATTTGCAACCGCACACTAGTAGATTTGATTATGAAAAGTAATTTCTCACAAAAAAAAATCCTAAAAATAGCAAAAGCCATAGTGAAACAGTGATGATTTGAATAACATAGTAAGAAAATTATCCCAAATAAACCCTGTATCTCTTAGATGTGATTTTGGCAGCAGCTTCACTGAGAAAGCCAAATTTTACAAAAGAATATAATAAAGCAAAACATGAATGGGAGCTTGCTTCAAAGTATTAATAAACAATACTTAACTAAAATTAACTTCAAAATATGTCAAAGGAAAATAACACAAGCAAACCAGAACATATTCTAAATTACAAAAATCGCACCATCTAAAGGTAACTTCTGACCAAATACCTCAAACTGTACAAAGAGAAGTCAAAATAAGGTACCATATTACAACATCAAAACATTCATAAATCTAAAAGATTTTGTTATACTGACTTGTGAGAGAATCCTTCAGATTTGAGTAGAGTCCATAAAGAGAATACTGCTGAAGTTTCGAAACCTCGTACCAAGAATTAAGAACCGCATAGTGCTTGTCGGTGCCTGAGAAGGCAAGCTGTATTCCAATGCTACAATCGACAGAGCCACCTTGTCCCTCACCTTTGCAGTTAGATGCTTTGATCGCACAGTTCTGATTGTTGAGACATACAAAATTCGACTTCCCAGAGCACGAAGAACAACCATCGCGTTTCCAAAATAAGTTTTGAAGAGTGCCCTTTTGAAATTCCAGGATCTGAATCAACAGATCAATGTCGATGATGAAAAGAAGTTTCAAGTTTAAGGCATTTTGCATTACATTAAAAGAAATAAATTGAAAAGTCTATAACTAACCAGAGTAAAGCTTGTCACCACATATGAACTGTTACCAATAAAAATGGGAATGGACCTTGCTGCGTATTTCCTACCAGCGAATGCTACCATGAACCCACCACTAGTAAACTGGAATAACAAAAGTTTCATATAAACCCTCAAAACATTACAGATAAATTGAAGAAAAAAAAAATTGCTAACAAACAAGAAACGGGATCGGTATCATCAACATTAATCGCATCCCAAGCACTTGGGTCGGCTTCATGAATCAATACTGTTCGTATTTTTATTTATTTATATTCAATGTTAATTTAGGAGTTAAATATATTTTCTGCAAATCTTTTACACAGTTTACTTTTTACAAAAAGTAGAGGCGTGATATCATTTGATGATCAGAAGCACAATAACCACAAGCTAACTATGGTACATCTGATTATGTAGAATTTATTGTTGGCTGGTATGAAATCAATGCAAATATGTTCTGTTAATGACAACTAACAAGAATAGTTTAGCATATCTGCCATACTTTTCTGTTTACCATTATGATCGGCAAAGTATTTATATAAAATAACTCCAGCTCAAATTATATGCTCTCTAGTTCCGAGGATAAAAGTCACAAGTTCAACTTCAGCATATGATATTTTTTAAATTAAATGTTTATTAATCCAATGCATAATACGCCCCACATCCTTATTTGTAAGTAACTCATTCTCTTCTTTCAATTAAGAAATTATTTGAAATAGATTACCAACCGTTTTAAGTAATAATATTTATAATCGGAAAGTATTTCAATCAATTTCTTTCTTTATTCGATCATTTGAGTGGAAAGCTTGGTTAATCCCGCAGCTTCAGACAGAAGTTTCAGAAGATACCGCAACTATGATTCCTCATGAATTTAATCACAACCACTATCCGGGATCAATTTCCTTTGGTGATTGTAGAAGTTCGGCTAAGAGTTAGATTTATTCAACTGAATAATTAATGACCTAGCAAAGTTAGATAAACCTGAAATGAATGATGATCGCAACAACATTACTAAAATCATGCATCATAGCAAATCCCAGCAATACATTACATTCGTGGTTGAGAATGCTAGAACCAATAATGTGGGACAAATTTAAATAAGGCATAAATAGAACAACACATACAATTAACCAACAATCGTTGGTGAATTAGAAAACTCAAGTCAATAATAGAATTCACTCCTGAAACACATAGCAACAATTAATCTTAATATTTGATTTACTTGGTATACAGAATTGTAGAAAGAAGGCTCAAATTGCACTATCCTCAAGTTTCCAGTAATAAAGCCAATCAAAAAATACATAATACGTATCCCGTAGCCTAATTTGAGACAATCATTTGAGTTAAAAACAGGAGAGAGAAAATGTTCCACCAAAAAAGACATAAAAGGCCTTCCTCTTGAATTCCCCTTTTTCAACTTCAGAATTTTGAACAAAGTTTGCTAGTAATTATATAAATGCTAAAAAATCATTATCAACCAGAAAAAAATGTTAAATGAAGAAGCAGTTGCTAAAAAGTGCCTCTAGAAAAGCAGATAGACAAAATACATGGAAAAGTTGGCCTGTATAATGAGTAATGAGTTCAAAAAGGAGTTAGTAAGTCCAAGTTTAAGCTCCTACTAAGTCAAAAATGCCAAACTCATCTGTAGCATTGGGATGACTATGAAACCAAGTAGTAATAGGAGAGTGAAGAAAAGCTTTTTTCCTATTTATGCCTTAGCAAGAAACAAAACCTGAACACTTCTATCCACCAAGCTAGAAGAACTTAAATAATATTGGGACTGAAAAAAACTCGAATCATCGACAATCTTCACATCACACAGTCATGGGAACCATTAGAGAACACAATAACTATGCCATTGGAAAGAATTAAAGTAGGAGCAAGTAAGGGCCCCTCAACCGGTAAATAAGAACTTTACTAGAGAAGGCTTTAGAAGTATTAGCTGAAGACACTATAGAGTAATGACAGCATATGGAAAACTGACACATAACAAACTAAAAACATCACATGAGATCAACTCATTAGGAAAGGCTATCAGAACATAAGAAAATTCCAGATGGGGCATGCCTAGGGGAAAAAAATTTAACAAGATGGAATGATCAACTTGATCGATGATATTAACCATACAAACATCTTTCGCCAAAGAACCTGGATCAATAAAGCTATCATGAACAATAGGATCATTTCAAGGAGATATTAATAATTCCTTATGAGTGTTAAAGCAAGCAACATATTTATATACAAAGATTTGCAAAATCGCAATGAAGAGAACAAACCCTCAAATATCATGTTAAAACAATCATCGCACACGAGTGCCAATCCAAATCTCTCCAGACAAAAAAAATAGAAACATCAATTAGACTAAAAAGTGGGCCACAGACAAGCATGAGGGTCTAGCGGTAGCAAAACTACTTATATTCATGTGCCATGAATTGATCGCAATGGGTAGAGTATAAATTGGATAATGAAATGAACAAAAAGAGGAGGAAAAACAACCATCATTGTGAATTGGCAGGCTCCTCACTGGTATCAAAATCTAGATACCACTTCAGCTAACGCACAAGGAGACAATTCACATAATATGATAGAAGAGAGAAATCTTAAATAATCTGCTTCCAAAAGATAGTTGTAATAGTACACATAACAGTGATCAAGAAGTACGACAAAGAAACCACCTATGGCACATAGATCCAACAAGTAAAAACAATCTCCAAAATCAAGCATTTAAAAATAAAACTTTCGACCAACATGTGAAAAAAGGACTTGATAAATTTCAAATTTCTAACTCGAGAAAAGGATCGCAAATTCACCTTGATATGTAGAGGATGACTTGAACTTGGCATACGTTGCAACGTAATAAGAGAATGGAGGAAAACAGGCATACGAAATTCAACAAGAAGCCTTTGTAAAGGCCAATTTATATATAAATAATTGAATCAATTAGTTGTGAGTTCCGCCATATACAGAAAGATTGGGGGGAGGGGTGGCATTGCAAGAGATTGAGACAGCGATTGGCCAAGCAAATAGAAAAAGTGAGTTACGAAGGAAGAGAAAGCAAATGCGAGGGCAACCAACCAAAAACAAGCAGGTGTGAGGCAGAGATCATAGCTAGCATCTGGACAGATCATGATGGATGAGTGTGAGGGATTAGATGAGGTTATCAAGCAAAGTAAATATGTTTTTTTTCGGTGAAAGCGAAGCCTAAAAACCAAAACTGAGCAGGTGTGAGACATAGAACACAGAAAGCATTGGGATGGATTCATGTTCGACAAGTGGATGAGAGTGAGGGATTTGATGAGGGTGTCAAGCAAAGTGAAGATGCCGATCTCAATCGTAGGGTTGACTGAAGGTAAAGATAACCTTTTTTTCTTCAAATTGATAAACACCTAGTTTTTATTTTCTAAGAAATGTTGTTAGGATTTTGATCTGAAGGAGAATAAAATTAGAAAGAAAAGTAAATCTAGAAAGAATGAGATGAACATTCAAAATATGCATATTTAAGAAAATGTGGAATTTTATTTGATATTAAGATTTACAGCACAATATAAAGTTAATCAATAATTTTAAGAATAGAAAAAACTAGAGTATTGATATTTATGAAGAATGTAAGCAAGAATCTTGAATGTTGTAACAGTAATGGTACACGTGATATATATGTAACAATCTCAGTAGTTCATTTGGGAATAAATCAACATTGAAGTTGACGAAATTCCTTTCATCTAGAAGTTGATATTGGTAATCAAATATCCAGTATATTATGGTGATATAATTATTCTATACTAATACATAAAATGATTTTAACACTTGTTCATTTAATCACTATTGCAACGTCATATATGATTTATCTCTACCACAATAAATGTTTTTCCATGTTAGAATGAATCATTTTGGCATAAGAATGTATTGTATATTGGTGTCAATAATGACATGACATGATAAGCCAGCACAAACACAACTCAAAAAATGACGGTTCAAGCTGACTTGATTACTATTTAGGTCATGTTCGAGTCCAAATTGTAGACCTGGTTATGATTTAAGCCACTTTCATGATCACTCAAATAACTCGAAGCCAACTTAAAATAGGACTGATTATCATTCGAGTTTGGAATCAAAATGCTAGAATCACAATGTTAAAACACACACATATATTATTAGGTTAAACGGAATGTATTCAGGTTAATTGGCAAGTGTTGATCTAAAAAATTGCATGATTTATATATTAAACAAGTTAAAAATTAGTAAATTTTGGCTTAAGGCAGGTTCAGGTCAGCTATTATCACCTATATAATAAATGGGTCAAACTCAATCGAGCATATTAGAGTCGGCTTAATTTTGGTCAAGCAAAAACCAGAACAGAAATTGACACCCCAAATATTATATAATAAGAAAATGTAAATAAAGATGTAGACAAGAATTCTTGCATGAATATGCTAAATGAACTTTTACCCCCTGATGATGCTAGTTATGTTTTGCACCATGTGAAGAAATTTAAATGCATTCTCTCACGTTGGTGTTGGGATATATTAAAAAAAGAATATTAATACAACAACAAATCATTATCCCACCAAGTGGGGTCAGCTATATGAATACTTTTTCTCCATTGTGTCCTATTGAGTGTCATATTTTCAATTAATTCTAATAAATTAAGATCATATTTTATACAATATGCCCAAGTCATTCTAAGTCTGCCTCTGTTTTTTCTTAAAATAAGTTGAATATAAAACATCTACTCTCCTAATCGGATCATCAGATGGTTGACATTTAATGTGACCAAACCATTTAAGACGACTCTCTCTAATTTGTCCGCCACTAGAGCTACACCAACCTTATTACAGATATATTCTTTTCGCATTTTGTTTCTAAGTGTAAAGCCACTAATCCACCAATCCACCAAAGCATTCTCAGCATTCTCATCTCGACAACACTTAACTTAGTTTTATACTTCTCTTTTAAAGGCCAACATTCAGCGCGATAGAGCATTGTAGGTCCCACCACCATTTTATAAAATTTTCCACTCAGTCTAAGCAGTACTTTCTATCACACAATAAGACTAAAGCATTCCTCCACTTCAACTAGCCAACTTGAATTCAACTAATAACATCTCATCTATATCACCATCACTTTAAAAAATAGAACTGAGATATCTAAAGCGTTCACACATTTTAATAATTTTATCACTCATAGTTACAACTCTATCACTAGAGCTACTACTACTAAAATTACATTCCATGTATTCAGTTTTAGTTCTACTCAAACGAAGGCCTTTAGACTCCAATTTATACCTCCATAATTCAAGTTTTCCCTTAGTTTTTTCTTAGTCTTATCCACGAGAAGGATATCATCAGCAAAAAGCATACAACAAGGTACATCCTCCTATAAATTTCGAGTAAGAGCATCCATAACGAAAGCAAAAAGATATGGGCTTAAAGCAGATCCCTGATGTAATCCAACTAAAAAAGGAAAATAGTTGGTCAATCCTCCTTCTATTTGAACTCAAGTAACAGCTCCAGTATACATATCTTTAATGACTTGAATATAAGTCATATTAACATATTTCTTCTCTAGAACTCTTCAAAAGATATCTCTTGGAACCTTATCGTAAGCTTTTTCTAAATCAATAAAAATCATATGTATATCCTCCATATTCTCTCTGAACTTCTCTATCAAACTTTTCAATAGTAAACCTGCCCAGCATAAATCCAAATTGATTATGAGAAATCTTTGTAATAAGTTTTAACATGTGTTCAATTACCCTCTCCCATAATTTTAAAGTATGACACATCAAATTAATCCTTCTATAACTTGTCCACTCTTGTGCATCCCCTTTATTCTTAAGCATGGGTACCAAAATACTCTTCATCCACTCCTCAGGCACCTTTCTAGTTTGTAAAATAATATTAAAGAGTTTAGTAAGCCAAGAAACTCTTAAATCTCCTAGATATTTTCACACTTCAATTGGGATATTATCAGATCCTACAGACTTTCCACCATTAATTTTCTTTAAAGTCCGCTCGACTTCTTCTTTACTAATGTGACGGTAAAAATGAAACATTATATTATTATTAACAATATTAAAACAATAAGGCAAAATAACTCACCTACCTATATTGAATATCTTTTTCTAAAAAAACACTTTTTATTTTAATCTTTAATACACTTTACTTGAGTTAAATTTTTACTTTTCTTTTCTTTTTTTTGGCTACTTTATACATATATTTTTCATCATTTTTAGTATCTAATCTATCATAAAGATCACAAAAACAAGACTTTTAACGTCATAAATTGTTCTCTTATACTCCTTACGGATTATTTTATATTTTTTCCAGTTCTTTAAGCTTTTACATTTAAATCAATTTTTATAGCATAATTTATTATATTTATCTATTATTGCACATTATTATTCCACCACCAACTAATTTAATTTATAGTAACTTTTTTTTATTCTCCAAGTATAACTTTTATCACTTGTTTAATAGTGTTGTAATTTTATCCCATATAGAATTTACTTCTTTATAAACATCTCAAATTTTGAAATTTTGAAGTTTACTCATACAAAAATTTTATTTGTCTTTTAGGTGCCCTCATCTAATTCTATGACAATTATTTCAAGTATTTTTTATTTTACAACTCTTTATTTTAAAATCTATAACTAATAATCGACGTTGAGAACTTAAATCCTCACCTAGAATAACATTACAATATTTACGTTCTCGATGATCTCTTATTCTCATAAAGAAATAATCAATTTGTGTTTTATTAAATCCATTCTTATAAGTAATAATATGCTCATCTCTTTCTTGAATAAACAAAATATAATATGGTTCTACTTTCTTCATTAATCACTTCAAACCGCAGTCACCATGAATATTTCTAAAATCTTCTACCACTCTACCGACATGTCCATTTAAATCTCCTCCAATAAAAATTCTTTCTTCAAGAGGAATCTTTTGTATTAAATCTTTTAGGTCATTCCAGAAATTTTCCTTAAAACCTATACCCAAACCCACTTGAGGAGCATAAGCACTTGTAACATAAAAAATCTTAGTATCAACAATAATCTTAAAGGCTATAATTCTATCTCCAATTCTATTAATTTTTGCAACATTATCTTTCAAACTCTACATTATCTTTCAAACAACATTATCTTTCAAACTCTTATTCATGATTACACCTACACCATTTATAGTGCTACCCTTACCTTAATACAAAAGTTTAAAATCTCAGTTATCAATCTTCTTAGTTTTTTCTTCAACACAAAATTTCATGAATAGATAAGATATTTATCTTTCTATGAATCATAATATCAACTAATTCCATTAATTTACATGTGAGAGTACCTATATTCCAAAATTTTATCGTAATATTAGTTTTATGGACTAACTTCTTTGCTCGCATTCGTCCGTAATGACGGAACCCTTACTTGTTTGACACTATACATACGTGTCTCTTCCAGGGGATGTCCTAGTATTTGGACAATGTTCAAATGATTCATGTCATGATTTTGTGACAAATTTTACGTTGGATGCCAACTACCTAACACAACCCTTCATTTTTTACATCCGGAACTTGGGACCCGGTAATGACTTGAAAAAAATATTAATATTAAAAAATTCAAAATGTACAACTAAACAACACTATGATGATTATTGCATTATAAAATAAAATAAGGCATGATATGACCATAATGGAATATTATATTTCTTTTCTTTGCTCGCCTTTGAAAAAAATATAACTTTTTTATGAATCTTTAATATGACAATCATAATACTTATTGATTCATCGTTCATTTAAGTTATTGTAATTTAGAACTATGATATGCCTACTAAATTATATTTATGACTCACACTTGCTATTTCATAAATATTTACAGGAAATAATCTGGCGCATTGAATGCTTAATATGAAGTTTGCGTACACCAACATTGAACAACAAGTGATAGACATTTACAATTTATAGACGTAAAAATAATAGCATATCTATTATCATTTTGGAATAAAATAAACTTTATGAAATAATAGTTCAAAAGTTGATGTTGCAAGACTTTTTTTTGTAAAAAATCACGTCTAATGGTTTATTAAAGCCTTTATATTTAAGTTCTGGGGCCAAGTTGTCCCCGTTGACATTGACAAAAGAGAAAATGGGAGCATAAGGCTCGTTAAGAGACGTTGCAAATTAAATAAAGCTTTGATAGTAAGCATAAATGAAGCAACATCCATGGAACTAGAGGGTGGGTGAACCAAGAAAAAAGAAACATCAATCATGACATGACTAGGGTCTGCTAAGAATGAGATCAAAAGAGTGGGCGCTAGCTTAGGATCGTGGAGACGCATCATGACGGAAGAGACCCTAAACAAGCCCACAAAGCAATCAGCAATCATCACGACAGAGGGGAAAAACTAAGGAAAGCCCCAATAAGCGAAATGGAAGTCAAGCTTCACATTGGTAGGCTAAGAAAGTGGAGATAATATGCCATGGAAGACATCAAAGATGGGCCTTCATCAAAAAGCAAAGTTGTGATAGCAATGGATGGGCAAAATGTAAGATCAGAGACTATGAGTGAATAGAGATAAGATGAGATAAAGAATGCTAGGGGTCACAGCAACCTACAATGGTCATGGCAAGTTGAAATCTTTAGCAATAAATAAACTGCAATATTCGAGAGCAATCTAAAGGCCAAAAGGGAAAAAAATTTATTTAATGTTTAGAGCACGAGAAATTGAACTTGAAGATGATGAAAGTGACAAAAATTATGACTAAAGGAACATAATGATGATGTTGATCAAGGAAATGAGATATTTTTTACTTACGATGATGATGATTTTTCTTCTTAAGAAAACAGAATTTAGTTTCTTTTTTTTTAATATTAAAATTACAAAAAAATTATCAACAACATGCTTTTGTCCCACTAAATGGGGTCGGGTAGATAAATCATTTTTCTCCACTCTCTCCAATTGAGTGTCATATACTCATTTAATTCTAATAAAATAAGATCATTTTTTATACAACATTGATACAGTTTTAGGACTCCTAGAAAATATTCAGGAAGTAGATATTTTTAAGAATGTTGTTTTGGAATAGTGAGGAAATGGAGTATGGGGGTTTGATGGTGTATGGGCGGAGATAGGCATCAATTGACAGTTGTCTCGGCTGAAATCAGTGAAGTAAACTATGAATTAGCAATGTTAGGGGGTCGAGGAGATTCTACCACCTGTTACTAAGCAAGATACAGACACGTCACTTGATACAGAAATAGGATGCAACACTCCATAAGTATAAACCAGAAGAACACATCTCCAAATACAATAACAATAGCAAAAATTCCCAAAAACAAAAAATAACAACATAAAAATGGTTCCATCTAGTAAGGAACCATAGTTAGGAGTAAAGAAATAAGAAAGAAATAAAAAAAGGAAACAAAATCATGCAAAAGTTAGACCAAGACGGGACGACATTCCGCGATCTTGTGGCATATGCGCATCCCTGAAGAGGCACGTCCCACGTCATTCTCTCTGAGTAGGAGGAGCTTTATTTTTTTCCTAGAAAGTTTCTGGAACCAATCTACCACAATCATGTTTAAGTCATCACCTTGTTGTGTCTAAGGTAATTCTGCAAAATTTGTGCTCACGTCCATTTCAGAGAGCTTCAAAACACATACGGTCTTTCAAAGTTTGTCCTAATTGAATAAATATACATCCTTCTTTGGCACTATCTAAGCTGAAATTGTACATGGACCGGTATTTTAATGAACCAATCTCAAGCCATTAAATCTGCAACATGCTTCTACCACTTCTCAAACTCGGATGAGCGTATCTGATAACAAATATGTCAAGAGGAATCAACTCTATGATGAAATCATATGGCAAGTTAGGCAACTCTCAATGACAATCGCTCATGAAATACCTCTTCTTCTTTTCTGGAAAGACCTGAATCTTACTGTAGAATGTTCTTTTCCATAAAACACCTGTCGAGATTTTTGAGATGGTGTCTTACTACTCCTATCTGACTATTTATCAAGGACAACAATGTTGAACTAACTGAAATTTAACACCCAGATTGCTCCATATAGTCATCTAAAAATAACTCAAAACTTGCTCATATCAGCGATGAGGAACACCAACAATGCTGCTTTGGAGTACAATATCAAAGGAGGACGAGATAAGAGACAGCATCCGACGGCCAACAAGATTTTGGAATCAAGATGGATATTTCAGAATTTGAAGGAGTTATGGATCCATACGAGTTTATCAATTAGCTGCAACCAGTTGAAAGATCTTCGAGCACAAGAATGTGCTCGAGAACAAACGGGTCAAGCTAGCTTTCATTAAACTAGAGAAGAATGCTTCCTTGTGATGCAGAAGTGGAGGAGAAGAGAAGGCAGTGAGAAACTAAGTGAGAGAAGATAAAAAAGGCAATGCAGAAGAAGTATCTCCCACCTCACTACACCATGACATATTTATGAAACTCCATAACTTGCGATAGCGAGATCTTTTAGTGGAGGAGTTCATAGCCAAATTTGATCACTTACAGTTGAAGTGCGAACTAATAGAGTTAGAGGAGCACATGGTAGTCACACGCCTTGTGGGTCTGAAGCCGGTCATTAGCAACCTAGTGCAACTACAAAGGTACTAGACGTTGAGGGATGTCTGGACTTTAAACTTGAAGGTGCAGGGGCAGCAGAAGTAGAGCAGGCATCAGTCAAACTTCAAGCCAACACCTATAACCAAGAAATTACCTGCAACTACCAAAGCCGACAAGGGTATCCTAGAAGGAACTATCAGAGTTGAATAGGGAAATGATAAAACAAACCAAATTGGTATGAAGCGGGAGAGAGGTAGCTCCTCTAATACACTGCCAATCATAAAGTGTTTCAGGTGTCACGACTATGGTCATATAGCCTACAGCTGCCCTAAGAGTCGATTCGTCACCCTCACAGATCAAGTCGCCGTCGAGGAGGTCGTCGAAGAGGCAGAGGATAGCCCAGAGGAGGAACTTCGGCTCCATAAAAACAAGGAGAAGCGCTAGCCATTCGACAAGTTTTGCAGTCCAGGCCAGAGCAGGATTAATCCTGATTGAGGCATAGTATTCCTCGCACCAAGATCATCGTCAAGGGGCAAGGTTTGCAGCTTAAGCATCGATAATGTGAGTTGTGACAACGTGGTGTCAACGATGATGGTGAAAAAGTTGGGATTGGACATGCAAAAGCAACTCCAATCATTTTCTCTTACATGGTTGAAGAGAGGAAATAAGATATGTGCAGATCAGCAATGCCTAGTTGATTTTTCTATTGGAGATCAACTATAGAGAAAGTATGATGCGAGGTGGTTCCTATGAACACCTGTCAGATTATGTTGGTTAGGCGTTGGCAGTTTGATAGCAGACTCAACATAACTGCTTCAATAATACTTACTCCTTTAAGAAGGACGGGAAACCTATTTCATTTCTACCGGTTAAAGGTGGAGGAGGCACAGAGGAAACATTAGTTCCTCGGACCACTTGCTTGTAGTCAGTTAGAGATGCGTCGGTGGCACAAGCATTTGTCCTCCTGGAGGGAACAGAGAATGAAAGCGATGTTCCAGCACCACTGTGACCAATAGTGCAGGACATCCAGGATGTCATGACCGACAATTTACCAAGCGATTACCACCGCTAAGGGACATCCAGCACAATATAAACCTTATATCATAATCGTTATTATCAAGCAAAATTGCTTATAGATTAAAACCTGTGGAGTATGAAGAGCTACAGCGACAAGTGTAGGATCTCATCACGAAATGACTAGTTAGAGACAATACCAGCATGTATGTTGTTCCTGCCCTGATGGTGTCAAAGGATGGATAGCGTCAGATGTGCACAGACAGCAGAGTCACCAACAAGATCATCATCAAGTACTGATTTCTCATAACTCACTTAGATGATCTTTTAGATCAGTTACAGGTGTCACTATCTTCTCCAACATCGACTTGCGCAATGTATATCATCAGATACAGATGAGGTCAGGAGACGGTGGAAGACCGCCTTCAAGACATGAGATGAGCTTTATGAGCGTACTATTATGCCTTTCGGCCTGTCAAACGCGCTCAACACTTTCATGAGATTAATGAACTAGGTATTTCGAGCTCGCAATGGAAAGCAAGTAATGTTCTTCTTTGACGAAATTCTGGTATACAGTTGATCTGAGGAGGATCACTTGCATCACTTGAAGGTAGTGTTCAAGGTACTACAAGTGGAGCAACATAAGGCCATATGAAGAATTGTCACTCCATGACAAATCAGATATGCTTTCTGGTTTACATCGTATCTAGTGCATGCATTCAGATGCTCTCGCAATATATAAGCCATTATCAACTGGACCGCCTTTCAGTCGTTCGCCAAGCTGAGGCAGTTTCTGAGGCTAGAATCGTTCTACCGGAGATTCACCAGGAACTTCAATATTTTCAACGCTCCTCTAACCAAAATTTTGAAAGGAAATGAGTTTACTTGGACAACAGCAGCTCATGCTAGTTTCAAAGCCCTAAAGGAAAAAGGTGACTCAGACGCACGTGCTAGCAATACCAAACTTTAGCCAGCTGTTTGAGGCTGAATGTGATGCATCCAGTGTGGGGATAGGGGAAGTTTTGTGCTAGGGAGGGCACCCCGTCACTTTCTTCAGTGAGAAGTTGAATGATTCCAAAAGAAAGTGCTTGATTTACAACAAGAAGTTCTATGTCATTGTGAGGGCCCTGGAGCACTAGACCCATCACCTGCTAACAAATGAGTTCACATTGTTACGAATCACGAAGCCTTAAAATTCCTCAACAGCTAGAGCAAACTAAAGGGCCGACACGCCACCTGAGTGGAGTTCCTAGCCTCATTCCAGTTTGTGCTCAAGCACAAGGAGGGGAGTTGAAACTGCGTAACTAGAGTGTAAATGAACAGAACACGAACGAACAGAGCTCATGTTCGTGTTTGGTTCATTTGAAATAGGCTCGTGTTCGAAATTATTTGTGTTGTGAAGTTATTGTTCGTGCTCGGTTTGATTTGTTTGGAACTAATTCAAAATATTTGAAATGTTAGAAATAGTTAAAATTTCTGAATTGTTCAAATTGTTCGACTAGTTCGAATTATTCGAATTGTTTGAATTGTTCGAAATCTTACAAATTTGTTTGTACTGTTCGAAATCTTTCAAAAGCTTAAATTTATATGAAATTAATGCTTAAACATGTATGAATCACAGCATAAAAGCACAATAGCCGCAGCATAGCTCAAAACAATATCATAATATCAGATCTCATCCATAAAAATTTAGATCTAAAGGCAATATGCGAGATTTCACTTTCAAAAAACTTCAAAAACTAGGTTTCACTCAAAAAAACTAAATAAATCTAAAAGAAATATAAGAAAATTTAATCTAAGAGGCGAACCTGAAGAAAAATATGAAATATTACAGAGAGGATACTGAAAGACGACACCTCGGTAGCCTTACAAGCAACCAAACAAGAATATCGAGCAACCAAGCAAGAACATCGAGCAACTAAGCAAGAATATTGAGCAGTTGATCCAACGTCAAATCTCCAACTCGAAGAGGACAAAGAAACTTTATTGAAGACAAATAGAAGTAGAGACTAGAGAACGAGCACAAACGACAAACCCTGTAAGCTCTGGTGGCCAAAAGCTTTTCATGATTTTGAGAGAAGAAGAAGAATCATAAGAAGGGGAGGCAACCAAAACCTAAAGCTTTCAAGAAAGGAAGGGGAGGTCGGTTGGTGTAAAGTGGCTAAGGGTTTTTTTTGTTTATATGTATAGTATATTAATATGTTATATTAATTGTATAACTTATATTATACAAATATATAATATTTCTACAGCTAATATTAATATATTATTGCTAATAATTTATTATATATTATAACTTATAGGATTTAATTTTTAAAAATATGATAAATTTTAGAGTAACTAATTTTTTAAAAAATATGATAAATTTGTTAAATTTAATTACTTTAAATTACTTTATATTTTGAACAATAACGATTCAAACACAATTAAACATGTGATTGTTTGTGTTTTGTTCGTTTATAAACAGAACGAAAAAAAATTTATTTGTGTTCGTCTCGTATGCTTATCAAACGAATCGAACACAAACTCCCTGACAAGCTGAACACGAACTGCTCACGAACAACGAGCTTTTTTGATAGTCCTATGTGCAAGAGAAGTATTGACCCGTCGACATTTGTTGATCACATCCTTGCAGGCTCGAGTTGTGGGTATTGAGGTCGTAAAGAATTTGTACAAAGTAGATGAAGACTTCAAGTACATATGAGATCAATGTCAAGAGAATCCGAAGGGGCGGTATTATCAAACAAATGGATAAATGTTCCACCAGAGTTAGCTATGCATTCTCAGATGCTCGCTGAGAGAGGTTATTGTCCAAGAGAGTCGCGATGAAGGATTGGAAGGACATTTTGGCAGGGACAAGATCTCGCCCTCGTGACAGAGCATTTATTTTGGCCCCAACAAACGAGAGATATGGAGCAACATGTCAGGCAATGCAGAATGTGGGATTGCACACACCATCACTAGTACCAGAGGCACCGTGGGTGGATGTTAGCATGGACTGTGGTGGGGCTCCCAGAGACACGGAGGAACAAAGACTCCGTGATGGTTGTAGTGGACAGATACTCGAAGATGACACATTTCGTACTATACCACCGGACACTTAAACGTGTCTTATATCGTTGATTTATACTTCCGGGAGATTGTTATGTTGCACAGGATTCCCCGGATCATCACTCTGATAGATGTCAAATTTCTAAACCGCTTTTGGAGGACTTTGTGGGGAAGCTAGGCACCAATCTCCAATTTAGTTCAACAGCTCATCCACAAAAACACAGTCAGACCGAGGAAGAAAACAAAAGCCTAGAAAACCTCCTGAGATGCTTCGTGGGAAAGA
>NW_018164478.1:2171549-2186656 GCF_001263595.1 Phalaenopsis equestris | reverse complement strand
GGAAAGAGTAAAAAGTAGTGGGATCTCATTCTAGCTCAAGTCGAGTACTCCTACAACAGATCTGTAAGTCAAAATAAAGCACACAACCCCTTCGAGTTTGTATAAGGGCACAATCCGCTTACGCCACTTGAGTTAGCACCACTCTTCCCAACGTTAGAGGTCATCAAAAATGCTAAGGAGCAGATTCACGAGATTCAGAAGCTTCACGAAGAGGTTGGCAAGGAAATTGCTAAGTAGAATTGTAGATATCAGACACAAATTTAAGTCCACTAAAAAAGTGGTGTTCCAAGAATGGAGAAAATATCAATAATATGGGGTCATAAAGTGGTGGGACCTGGTTTTGCGAATTAGGAAAAATATGAAAATGTAATTTTTTCATTTGATCCTGCTCGAATGTCGTCCATTACATTGAAAACAACAATACACACTCCAGCATCATTTCCATTTCTTACGGGCTAGGGTTTCCTCTGTGATTTTGATAGTCAGGGTTTCTCCTGTTCGAAGCGAGGCCGAGGGTTTAGGATTTTCGCCACCGGAACTTTGAAGGGAGGTCAGGGTAGGGTTTTCGCCGTCGGTACTGGGAAGCGCAGCATGGTACGAGCTCAAAATTTTGCCTATGATTTTACAAATAAGCTAAACAAGGTCATTTGTTTGATATGTTTCAAACGAGCTTTGGGTTATAAAATCATCGCAACTAATGTAGTTGTTCAATATATAATGTTTAGGGTTTACACCAGCAATAATGGAACCAATGAAGGAAAAAAATAGCAAAGAAATGAGAAGAAATTAAGGAGGTAACTAGGAAAAATAATTTAATTGTATTTATTTTCAAGTGTTTAACTTTTGTTTGTGTGAACCGCATGTAATCGAGAAGTGTATTGCTTCATTTGTCTCATTTGTTCAATGTACTACCTCCAAGTATCTCATTATAAGATTATATATTCTTGACTTGTCATTGTAGAACAATGTATTTTACCTTTGGGAGGTTTATATGTACATTGTATTTGGAAAAATAGAAAATACTCATGTTAACCATATATATTCATGTTTTGCCTTTGGATAAGAATCCATGTAAATACTATCTGCAAGTGTCTCTCACTATACCATCATGAGTATCATAATATTATCATATTAACACCACAATATTAACACATTACAATTTCAGTTCCACCAAAATACCACCATGAGATAATCACAATACCACCATAATACAAACAAATTACAACCCAAATAAAAATCCAAGAGCACCTAGGACCCAATACCACCAAAAAACACTAAAATACAAGTGCTACACAACCACAATATTACAAAAAACATACCACAATATCATCATACTACCAGCAAATTCCTACCCCATTACAACTCCAATACCACCAGAATACCACTAGAAAACTACTATAATATCAACATAAAACTAACACAATACCACAAGAATACTACCAAATTTATACTTTAATAATGATATTTTGATGGTATTTTTGGTATTCTGATGATGATATTTTGATGGTATTTTTTGTGGTATTATTTTGATATTATAATGATATTTTGAATATATTATGATGGAATTGTTCAATTTTTTGTTTGAACTAATGTTTATTCTCTTACTATGTAATTATTTTGCATTGTCATGAACCCAAAAATGTTGACCTGCAGATACAGACCTTCTTCTATTAGAGTTTATGTGATTCAGTTTTTCAGCGTATTAGTGAAGAAACTAAAACAACTTTGAAAGATTTATTATATCTTCAGTTTTTCAACATGTCTCATTATCAACAGAAAAATTAACTAACCCTACAAATTTTGAAATATTGGGACACTGAACAGAAGGTTTTTAGAATATGTGGCAAATGTTTAAGCTTCAATTCGGACAAGAAAGCACTGCTTACCGGCAAGCCGAATAGTGGAGAAGCTGTGAATTGGAGTAAATATCTCATATCGACTGTAAATTCAATACAAATAAAGAATGAGTTGTTGGAATTTGTTTCAGGAGATTATTCAAAAAATTTTGTAGAGTTGTATATAAAGTTTTTGCTAACAAACTTATTTTTTCATCAAGAAATTACAATGTCTAGAGTGGGTTGTATAATTTTGGTGAAAATAAACAGTTTCTCTTCCTTCAATAGGTCAGGAGCCATTAGTGATTTTTTGGTTGAGTAATTTGATGTTGTTTGAAAAATAAGGCAGAATCAAGCTCCAGGATACATGAATAGTTTTGTTTTGTTGTTAACGGTTAGTATGTTTGATATATCAACAATCTTATACTTTTAAGGCATTTGAACTAAAAAAAAAAATTTTTTACGGCTTTGGTTTTATGATCACGTATCTATCCTTGCTCCAACCTCAAGTGACACAATGCCTCGCATGCTCGGGTGGTTGAAAATGAGACATTGGAGCACAAGAATGGTTGATATTTTTTCTCTGGACTTACAACCGAATAGGTAATCGGGATTTCAACTTTTTTTCCAAACATTTTGGTGATATTATATTTTCATACACAGCATGATAATTTAGTTATTTTGGTTATTATAGGTCTTTGATTCTCATATACTTCTTTATCCATTAACCTATGACTCATTGAGTTCATTTTGTAGCCCTCTTACCATTGAGAGCCCGTTTGGGCAGGCGACGGCATTGCAGCGCGGTGCCGCCATACTTTTTTTTTCGCGTTTGTTTCGGCGGACTTGCCGCCACTTCCCGCGGTACCAAGCGAAAACCAAGCAGTCAGGTAATAGGCGCGGCCCAGCTTTACGAACGCATTTTTTACCCCTTGTCCCTTTGCCCTATCACGTGAGATTGGAGAGAAGCCACGAGCTTCATCCCTTCCCCTCCTCTTCTCCGGTCAGAGACTGTTCTTGTGCGTCTTCCTTTCTCTTCTTCTCATCCTTCTCTCCTGTTCTCATGATCTACGTTCTCATGATCTACTCACAGCAGGAGTAATAAACCTATTTCTCATCTTTGTTCATGTTCTCGTAAGGGTTTCTTAAGATTTGGAATTTGGTTTTATCGCAAAAGTTAGATCTATTGTTGGGTTAATTTGGAGTGTCTTATAGTGTTATGTTGGTTGTTCGATCATAAAAAAGATCACCCCATGATCCTATTTTAGCTCTCTTGTTAGATTTGGTGGTGGGTAGACGTTATTCTCTTTTGGGTTATGCTTCCAGTTAGATTTGAAAAAGTAGTTTGTGCGCATTTTTTAACATTCCTCTAGCTGCAGTGAAATTTTCTTTTATTTGTGGTTGCTCTGTGAAGCTGACCTTCGGCTATTTCATTCATGCTCGTACATGGATCTGGAATTTGCTTTTATGTTTGTGGTACCTGCAATTTTGAACATTTTTTGTAATTAAAGTTTAGCCTTAAAAGTCTCATGTTTATGTTTTTTGGAGCACAATATTAAGTGAGTGGTGTATTTAAAAATTTATTTTCGTTTATAAATGAATTTCGGCGTCTGAAGTTTCAGTAATCTAGCTCTTACTATTTTATTTTAAACAGTTTTACCAAACAGATGCAGCATGGTTATTTTTCCTCAAACAGCCGCTCCACAGCTGTTTACATACAGCTGTTGCACCAAACAAACAGCAGTTTCCCTGCAGCTACTTCCTGGAGCAGTGCAGCTGCAGCTGCCCCAAACAGACCCTGAGTTTAATATCTCGACCCAATACTTACCTCCTGTACATTCTGTTGAGCCATCTACTTCTAAAACTCCATCTCAACCTCCAACTCCAACTAATCATGAAGCAAAAATAGATATAAACAACTTCTTCAATAACTGAGAAGCAAGAATCATAAAACAATGAGTTGTAAAGTAAAATAAACCAATTGTAAATGAGAATATCAATTGTTGTGAGAAAACAAAAAGGAAAACCAGTCAACAAATCTTATCTGAGCAGTATTGTCCGAAGAGTAAAATTAGGACAAAGTCGGAAGAAGAGGATTTAGAATCCCCCTACATAGTATTTTAATTCGAGAAAAGAAAAGTTGAGGGCATTGCCATCAAACCATACGAGAAGGTGGCAGAAGGACCTGAAACTACAACAGTGGAAGAGGGAACCTGGGAGGCATCAAAGACACTTCAATCTATGTCAATCGAGGAAGGAACCAAGGAGGAATCAAAGGGAGCTAAATCTATGGAGGTCGAGCAAGGGAACAAGGTTCCTGTTCTTGTGCAGGAGGACGAGGAGGAGACAATCATTGATAGAATTATTGTTGATGATTGCCCATAAAAGGTATTAATTATTAAGTGTTCCATAACATCACCTTGTATTCTAAAATACTTTTGTTATTTGAATATCAAGCATTAAGATGTACATATTGTTATGAAGTTTCCGACAATGGATAAGCTATCCTTACATATGGCAAAGGTCATCGATCAATAATGTGAAATGCTCAGTGATAAATCAGTAATTTTTTTTCAATTTCTAATTAGTTCTAAATAAAAAAATAATATTTATTATCAATTCTTTTATATGTTGATATTGAGTGAGTGATGCAATATTTTTCAAAGAATATTTTATAATAACTCGATCATAGATCGATGAACTTTTGGAAAATCAATGTTTGGCCAATGAACATGTGATGTATTTGCACTCTTGTTGGATGAGAAGAGGAATAAAACTCTTGACTTATACAAACCGTACCTGCATATACAACTCATGTATTGGGTAAGTATGCACATTGCATTATAGTTTATATTATTCATAAATAATTTATACATTTACTTATATGTAAAGAAAATAGACCAAAATAATTTAATAGTCGTGTAACTTCTGTTTCTGTCGCAAATTTGATAGCAAGATTTTTGTGAGACACAAAACCAAACAAGAAGTTGAAAAAAAACAAATATTTTACTGATTCCCATAGTCCATAGTCAACACTGGTCTCTACTGGTTGGGGAGTTAAAGTCGAGAAAATGGTTGTCATACGACTCACATCTGAAAAAATCCACCAAATCTTGGTTCAGTAACGAGCCTCAATGGATCTGACTAGATTTACAGGGTGGAATCTGTAGAATGGGGTGGATAATGGAACGGAGATCGAAATTGCGCTCCCAATAAGAAAACATAACCAAAAGAATTTCAAAGAGAAAGGTATTACCAAAACTAATGAAATCATAAAATAGCACCAGAGCCATAGACAACAGATTTAAAAAGAAAACCCAATTCAATCATAAAAGTTGAATTAGAGTGATATTGATCTCACCGGAGCGAAGGAGGTGGTGGTATTGATGGTAATAAGGGAGATCTCGTCGACCTTGGGACGAAACGCGGCCAATTGCGCACCCTTGTTGGCGAGAGAGAGGCGACTGTCGCATGGGGAGAGCTGAGTACCATTGAAGAAGAAAGAATCGCGATCTGAGAACGCGATGCCGAAGGTGAACCCGTCCCATCGCTGGATTTTCGCATCTTCGCATGGCTGAAACACATTATTCTTGTCCCCGGCTTCGGCTAAAATCGACGCCGTGGACAAAGCCAGGATCGCTGCCGCTACGGAGAAAACATTAGCATTCTTCGACATTAACATCTCGGAGATTCGTGATGCTTTCTCGCCTCGGCGAACAATCTCGAGGATGAAGGGTTGCGGGCTACCATCCTTCTTCGTATAAATCTTTTCTCATTTTGCTTTTCACGCCGATTCCTTCTACCCAGTTAGCGAGACTCCCTCCCCACGGTCGAGAGGCCGGCTGGGCCGGCGTTTTTATTCAAGATATCAAATAACCAAATAATTTGAATATAGTTTGGGGTTTTTAAATACCACGGCCCCCCAAACCCCTATATTTACAATATCTTATTTATGGACCGAGATCTCTGTCATGCTTCTTGTGTTGTTTTCGTCTCATCATGGGCCTCAGCTGTTTGGCCAACTAGTCCAGGGCATCCTCACCGACCACACCATTCTACATGCTTCCCTACCTCTTTCGTCACCCACAACGCTCTCACATTTGTCTCACGATTTGTTTGCTCGCATAACTGGCTCTTTGTGCACGCCACAAGCCCCTTCATTAAAAGCGATGGCTTCGACATGAACCAATTCTTAAGCAAGGATTCCTTGTGCACCACGCTCGACTTCGAGTTCTTTGTGCTCGAGATGATGATGTTATGCACTTATGCTCTATGGTCAATCGAAGCTCGTTGGAGCTGTATGCGTGCACAATTCTTGCTAGCTCAAGCTATGTATGTTGCCTAAACACAACCTACAGGCATGTGTAGGCGAACCAAGGACAATCATGGCTTCTTCTACGAGTGTACATCAGGGTAATCCCTTCGCTCCCATTACCTCATCACGGGCCCCTCCGGCGACCCTCTCTCAAAGCTGAATGTCGAGATGGAGGGAGGCGAATTGCGGTGTTGGCGTGGCGAGATGAAAAGAACACACTGGAAGACCTCACTATATAAAATAAAATGTTTTGGGGCCTTGATATGTAAATAGGAGAGTCGGAAAACTTGATGTGTAAAACCACATAATAATTTCAGCATATAAATTTTTAATATAACATTTTATTTATTTTTTTCATTACAATTATCCTCTTTTTGTCCATTTGAAAAGATTTTAGGTGATATTTCTAGTTGATTAAAATGTAATATTTAATATTTTGGGTGATTAAAATATTATATTTAAATGTTAGAATATTAAAATGTTAAAGTAAAAGTTTTGTTTGATTAATACTTAAAAGTCGTTTATATTTATTTTCAAGGCGAAACCTGAACTAGGCTCTTTTTCCCTTAGACTCAATGTGAGATGAGCTGGGCCAACAAAGAACAAAGTAATATTTCAGGAGGGTAGAACTGATAATTTTGGAGGGGTAAAATGCTAAATTATTTTCTGGGGTAATTGCCCTGGGACTCTACCTAAGGTCTACCCCGTTTATTTTATATTTTTCAATAACATAGCCCACAATCTTAACCTATGTATTTACTTATTGCATAGTTATGCTTTCATATTTTCATATATTGCACTCAAAATGTTATCATCATATATAAAATGATACTATTTTCATTTAAAAAAAATATCCAAGTTGAAGTGACAGGTATGTAAAGATAAAAACTTGTATGAAACACTGAAGTGACAAGTATGTGTTTAATGATGCTCAGTAATTTTAACAAATCCTTAATTGTTAGTGTTTATGATTAAATTTGATCATATCAAGCTTCTTAAATTTAAAAAAAAATTTAATAATATTATCTAAAATCAGTTTAATGGTTCTAATCAATTTATTTTAATTTCATCTTAAATAAGCTTATTTTACAGTAGGTTCATAATTATTTTTTCAAATAACTCTAAGAGCCCAAAAAAATATGTATGTTTCTGAACTAGTATGAAACTTTCAAGTACTAGTAAGGTGGATTTAGTAGTTTCAACAAATTTTGTTGTTCGATTTTTTTATTTAGCTTGTGTATAAGAAAATACTAAATTTTCGAGAAATTATCATATTATATTTAAAACATGATTTTTTAATAAAATTTAAAACAAACAAGTTCGGCTAAGGGTTGAATTTAGTGAAAGTTTGGTTGATATTTTAGGAAGTGGCCACAAGTATAGATGTCATCAATAAAATTTCGATGCGATTGACGCAATTCTCAAAAAAATTTTGGCAAGAAACTTGAAACATGAATTAAGAATAAGAATCACCAAAAACGCCGATTTCAACAAAATTACGGTCAAACCGCACAACCCGGCAAGATGAACGCAACGATGGCAAAAATTAATTATCTAAAACAGTGATGAAGAAAATAAAAAAGTAGTAGGATGAGTTGCGGTTCCCTTGATTGTTATTTATTTTTAGGAAGATTTGCATACATGCCACTCAATTTTTATATATTTACACATTTAATAACCACACTTCAGCCTTTACATACATACTATCTTACCTATACATAAAAGGACATATTTGACTTTTTAAAATGTAAAAAATGAATGTTTTTTTTTATGTGATACGAAAGATTTGGATGATATAAATGTAAAAACTTATTTTTTAGGCATTAGATATGTAAATGCATAGGAAATGGGTGGTATGTATGAAAACACCCCGGTTTAGATTTATTTAAGTGATATGAAAATTTTGGATGGTATAAATGTAAAAAATAATTTTAGGCGTTAGATAAGTAAATACAATGGAAATGGGTGGCATGTATGAAAACAGCCCAGTTTAGTTTTATATGCACGCAGCTGAATAAAGAATGTTGAGGAAGCACGCCAATAAATAGTGTTACAGAGAGAAATAGAAGAAAGAGAGGCGGTAATGAACATTAGAAAGCGTGTACCTTTTTATTGAAAATTGACCTCTTATTTCTATACACGGGGTATGGAGGGGGGTGTCTTTTCAGTAAATTACACATATCAAAAATATTAAAGCTCCATTTGATCTATACAGGACTCGGTGATTGGTGGCTGCTGACTATTATTTTTCTATCATTTTTCTTTGATGTGCCTCATGGCCTCAAGTCGGTTATTATATAGTGCTTCAATCGATTCGCTATGGACCGATTGTTGCATCTTCAAACGACTCGATCTTTATGACTGCTTTTGGGGAACTTTTATGTCCTATGATTTTCAATTGAATAGATGATCCCCTGATCGGTTGATCCTCCATTGATTGCCCTCTCACTTGACCGTTGGATTGCCTTAAGATTTGTGCTGATACATTTTTCATTTACAGTGACAATAATCGGAATTGCCCTTGCTAGAGTTTTAATTACTCCGGAGTCCAAAGAATCAAGTGAAATTTTGCTTGAAAGTCTACAGGTTGTCAGATGTTGGTTCCTTGACAATAGTGTTTGCGGCAGCAGAGCGGCTGAGTGTCGAACTTCATATTTTTTTCGTTTATTTTTTTCAAAAAACAATGCCTAAGCCATGTTTTATTGTTGAGTCTGACTAAGTACAATGACTGTCAAAAAGTTGTTGATTTAAAAAAATATTAATACAACAATAATAACAACTTTTTGAATTTCAGCTTCTTCTGCAATAGCTTCGCAGTTGTTTCTTTAAACAACCGCAACTGTCCCAAACAAATCTACTTCTAACGGATCCATACTACATTTTGTGGTGTTTTTTAACTGCTGTGAAATTTTGAAGTAATTACCAACAAGATTTTTAATTGGCTTCGGTTTAGTCATAGTGGTTTTGATAAGTCATCGATAAAATTTGTTATTTGACAAAAATTTCGATGCGATTAACACGTACATCGTAAATTTTTTTTTAGCAATAAACTTTCAAGCGCAAATTAAGGATTGCCATAACTTTGATTTCAACAAAATTATATTTAAATTGTCCAACCAACAAGACAGACCAACGATAACGAAATTGATCAAATTTGAGTCAAATTGTGCATGCATTAAACTGTTAAGACACTTTTGAGAGAAGTTTGACACCTAATTGGAATGTCAATTAGATTTTAAATATGACAAGTTTATAGTCAAATCAAGCATCTTGATAAAAAGAATCCAACGAGTCAAAGAACACTATGTTTAGCATTGTTATAACCATCAAATGTCCACAATACTTCATTCAATCGATGAAATCTCTTCAAGGCATTTGATATAATGGTCTAGATTCATTTCTTTTGTAGGAATGCCTCTCCCGAACTATATAAGTAGGGTTTTTCCCCCTTCATAAAAGACGAACAAAAGATTAAGAGCTTGATTAGCCTGCAACAGTCAATCATCCTCCACCACTACTCATTGACCGCCATCAATCGTGTCATGTTCATAATAATAAAGTCTCTCTAACATCATGACATACGTACATTGTGCAGAGCGAAGACATGCATTGCTGAGTGACAGAGCATGATGCAAAGTAACGGCCAATGTTGTAGAGTGAGGAGGCGCACTATGGACCAGTGAATTATTACAAAATATGTGTCATAATACACCTCAAAAACAGTGTGCCAAAGTTCTGGCAACTACTTCTGACTGCAACCACTACGTGAGTGTTTAGTAATAAGCCATTCAACATATGATCATTATACTTCGAGAAACTATGTAACTATTTTTGACCTGAAGGACAATGACTTGTATGTGTACTAACGAACTTACAATATATCATTTTGATTAAGGCGAGCTCCGTGATTTTTCCACGTAAAAAACTTATGGTTTTTTTTTACTTTTGTCAATGTTATTTATGTTTGTCATAGATTTCATACTACATTGAGACAATAATTTACTATTATACCGTATTGTATTTTCTAACACGTATTAGATCGACATTGTTTGTGGTAAAAACAATCCCACCACCGAAGGACATGCAAAACTTGTTGAATGGTCATCAAATACAATACTTTCCACACGGAATGTCCCGCTCTAATGCCCACCACACCGTGGAGCAATCACAAAACCAGTAATATCAAGCCTTTGTCTCTTCCCACTCTAAAGATATTATTCTACTGAAAGTGCCTCGAGTCTATTCTTTGAAGTTCGGGAGCGCATAACCAGGGAGTCTCACAAAGAGATTATTTGACTCTTGTGTGAGGTTGACAGTCTATGTATGCCAACCAATTCAATTGCCAACGAGAAATGCCCGCTCAAGCATAATCATACCAAGCTCTCTCGTTGTGATGGAGCCCTCACTTTGTTGGGATAGGATGTTGACCTCCTCGATACTACGAGTTCTACTTATCCATCTAATGTAGTTAGGTGTACCGACAACATCTCATCACTCATAAGAAACTTGGCTCAATCATATTTTTTTTGTCGCTTATGATAGATTGATTCATTATGAGCTATGACGCCTAGTTCTAGAGGAGTTCCTTCATGTGGATAGGAATTACTTCCCCGTTCATCATAACTTTCAAGTGTCTTCACCACAGGGCAGTGTTATCCTCCAACAACCCATTGTAACAAATTTTAAGCTCTTAAATATTGATTCCTATGAAGGGGTAACTAACCCCGACAAACAAATTGGGCGATATCGAGTCATCATGCACATTCAACGTGCCTCTAATATAATTTTCTGTCAAGTGCTTCTCACCATACTCAATAATCAAGCAAACTCCTAATTCAAGTCCGTCTCGCAGGGAGAGGGGAGTGGCACCATTCACACATTTAACAAGCTTGTTAAACTATTTGTGGAGTTATTCATAACAAACACGATGATCATCAAATATTTGTTTCATCTCTCAAGAATTTGTCATAATAAGAGGGAGCTGCTTAAGAACAACTTATGAATATTTTCACCGAAGCTCGTCTGATTCCAGTGATGGATCATGAATTACAAAGATGAGTTTATATTGTAGGACTCTGCATAGGACATTTCTATTCATCATTGATGTGGGAAATGGTCTACTCCTATATTGACCCCATTCATTGGGTCAAAGCTCAAATCACTCCATAGAAGACCAACATCATACACAGAGAGTGATTCAAGTAATTTGGTAGCAAACATAAGAATAATCTTTGTAACGCAAATGAAAAATCACAGTTAAAGAAGTTCAAACAACAATAAAATTATTATCCTTCCTCATCATGCTAACCAATAATGTGATGTTTATATTTTTCTTTGAATACATGTTTATTTTTTCATATTTTGAAAACTACAATAGATTTTTAGTAGCCTACCGAGCTGTGATCATTCATCTATGCTTTACTCATATGTGTTGTTTTAGGAAGGGCAAGACACAGGTTGAGTATAATTTTTTGCATTACTGGCGAGGGATTGATATTTGCAACGTGATATGTGTAAATTATGTGATATTAATCGTGATAATTTCAGTTAAAATCTTGAATTATTGTTTCAATTTATGTGATTGTTTCAAATGATTTTTTCCTTCTTACGTACAACAGGTATGTTTTATTCGAACAAGTAATAAGATTTACATTAACAACATACATATAGCTTGGCTCCTATGCTCCAAGCTATAGGCATATGAGCGACCACCTTATACTTTATACAGCATTTGTACATAAACAATAGAGAGTCTGGCACATATCCCCAAGCTATGGCCACTTAAGCATCAATTCTTCTTCATGCGTGCCACATACAAGGCTCGGAGCATATGCGCCGAGTTGTGGGGGTATAAGCACCCACACTTAACAGGCGCGATCACAGTAGGCACGCCAGGTAACGGATGCATGAGCGCCCACATGCATATTATCGCTTTGGTGTTCTTGCGGCAATTTCTTTGACAATTTTGTGTCAAAGTTGGTTGGAGGTGGTTCGGGAGGAGATGTAGAGTGATAATGGTCTAATTTTAAGGCCAACAATCATCAAGCTGAGGAGGATGAGGAGGATATGAAAAAGGAAGATCACGAAGTAAATAATGGCTAGTTTTTCATGTTTTCTGAGATTTTTTCAAAGCAGTGAAGGGAACTTCTTCTAGGGAGAATTCTGAAAGAGAGAGAAAGGAGTGTAATTGTGTAGAGAGATGGGTGAGACAATTTAGCAATATATGAGAAGGCTTTGAGCACATTTGAGTGGAGGCATTCCAAGTGTGAGATCTAGTTTATTTTCTTAACTCAAACTTCTATATTTTGATTTTGTTTAGTGAATCAAAGTATTGGTTTTGTGTTCCAAAGCATATCTAGGAACTAAATATTTTGATTATCTCCCGATTTGATGAATATAAATCTAGGTTTTGATGGATCCTTTGTCTGAAGCAGTATCGTGTGGTGGTGAAAATTAATCTTTCACATTTTTGTTTACATGCAAACCGGCTACATGTCGTGTGAGGTTGTTTTGTGATCATTGTGATACAAAAAAATCTTTAGTGGAACTTCTTAAATTAATTTCATTAAACTCTTAGAATAAGGATATTACTATAGGATTGGTGATAATGGGTTAGACAAAGTTTAATTCAAGGATTCCACTAGATATAGGGAACTAATTAGTGGAATTCACAAACTTCTTAATTCTAACAGAAGGGGATGAGAAAAATGGTTGTTCCTATTAGTCACCAACTGTTGTTATTCCATCAAACCTAGTTTTCTAGAATTCATTTTAGGGGAGGATCTTTCTCTCACATAAGTCTTTTCACTAAAATAGATCAGGATTCTTTTTTTTATCTTACAAAAGGTAGGTAGACATTTACTTAACAAAAAAAACTGCAACCTTTGTGACTGGAAAAAAGTTAATAAACTAGAACTTGTTAACATTTGGAATTATCTCGTTCCTTGTGGGATCAACACATGAAATTCAATTTTATATACTTTTTATATGCCATGTATACTTGCGTGAGCTGCCCGTGGTTAGTCGCGCTTGGAGCGCGTGGGTAACTTAGATTTATATTTTTTTGCAGTTACTGTGATGTTTATATTTTGATGATTGAGATATTAAACCTTATATGTTATATGTGTTTACTTTTATTGTATATTGATGTGATCTGAATAAATTTTGAGTACCTCTATTTTACAATAATTGATGCTGTTAGTGGCTATTATTGAGAAATTAGGACAAAGAAAAATAAGGAATCGACACAAATCCAGAAGAACACACTGAGATTTACGAGGTTCGACAAATATGCCTACATCCTCGGAAGCAGAGCGGCGACTCCCTTTTCAATATTCAGAAAAGAGTACATAATACAATATTCAGAATCTGAGAGACTCGCCTAGGGTTACAAACAGAACATATATATAACCCTATAGTACAATATGTAATTACTTAAATTACTCATGTACCAAACCGCAAAGTGCTTGCCCCGCACCCCCAACCCACATAATGAAACTCCCCCGATTGGACAGATCATCCACTTCGCTCGTAGGCACCGCTCCGCTCCAACATCTGTCCTATTTATTGTATATGAGTCATACCTAAAAAATATCTACCCTGGCGAATATTCAGCCCCTTAGGTTAAATACATATGCCAAGCAAATCTCCACCTTGGCGAATATTCAACCCCTTAGGAGAAATACATGTCTGACAAATCTCCACCTTGGCAAATATTCAACCCCTTATGAGAAATACATTATGGAGTTTTTTTTATGCATCAATGTGAGTTGGGTCACCACGCTTATGCTGAGCCCTCACTCCCCCCAACCCACTAAATTCCATGAGACACTCCTCTTCAATTCCAAGAGACATCTATTCATTTATAGAGACTCCAATTCTGGTATTATAAGACACACCTAACAAATCTCCACCTTGGCGAATATTCAGCCCATTGGGAGAAATATATCAGGGAGTTTCTTCTGTACCGAAGTGCGTTGGGCAACCATGCCAGAAATATTTTTAAATAATCCCTTAATTTAGTTTCCCAAAAAATCAACATAATCTTTCCAAAAAAAAGATTGAAATATTCCCTTAATTAAATTTCCTTAATTAAGTTTCCCTTCATTAAGCATTTTCCTTAAATTTCTCTAAAAAACAACAAAATCTTTCCGAAAAAGGATTGAAATATTCCCTTTATTAAGTTTCCTTAATTAAGTTTTCCATAAATACTTTTCCTTGAACTTCCAAGAAAAGCTCCACCTCCGCTTTCCATAAAAGGTCATTTTTTCTTATCAGAAAAGCTCTGTTTCAGCTTTTCTTCCAGAAAAGCTCTGTCTCCACTTTCCTTCCAGACATAAATCTTTCCTTTCCCGAGTGCAGCAGCAGATTCTCTTTCATTGTCTTTTTCGAGTCTTGGAATATCTCTGTGCTAAATTTTCTTTTCCATGGACTTTCCTTTTCGGTGTGAATTTCCTTTTTTCGCGTCTGTCCTTCCAATTCTGCTCCTCCGCAATTTCATCGAACAAACATGTCATGTGAATTGTCTCCCAGGCCGAACGATCCTCCGCGCTCGTCTGCCGAACAGTGCACTGTCAACACTATTTTTGGTGTGGGGTTTGCCCGTAAGAAGCTGTCGGTCATCGGAATTGAAATCTCATTGCCCGCTTCGGAATGACATTTTTAAAAAATTTTAGTTTTGAAAAAGATGAAGTCAAACTGACCTCATAATTTTCATAGTTTAAATGAAAGAGCGCTTTACCTCAAATCCTGTATCTATCCCGAAGGATGAACACAAGAGTTGAGGGTGAGGCTCGATCAAATAAACTAAAGAAAGTTATGACATCCGTTTGGTCTGCGAAACCAATGTATTGGCCGACAAGTTCCTCTATTTAATATAAGAAATTAAATAGGGTTTATATTATGCTGGGTTCGGGAAAAGCTTCCTATAAGGGCAAGCCCCAATAGTTAATTACATC
>NW_018164478.1:2170931-2171402 GCF_001263595.1 Phalaenopsis equestris | reverse complement strand
TCATTTAGATGTTTCATCCTGCAATTTTCATTTGTGTGAAGCAATCAACACAAATAACCTTGAAGATGTGAGGATTTAGGTCATAACGAATGACAACCTCGGAATCCTAAGGCAAGTTAGGGCTTAGATTGTACAACAGGATTGTACAAAGGCCTAAAAATATGTTTGAGGATTTATGTTGCACTAGGAAAACAACCCTGAATTCCTATAACTTTGTTGTTTTAAAGCTAAGGAAGAATGTGTTGTTGTAGATCCTCTTACTGTAGAAGATGGTCGGGCTGCCCAGAGTGCTAGCACCAAGCTCATCGTTGTAGCAGAGTTTCAGTTTTAGAAATGACAAATCAAGTAGATGAGAGAAGTGTCATGTTTTGGAAAAGTCAAAAAATGATTTATTGACTTAGTTGAAGTTGATTATAGTGACACCGGTCAAGATCCCACGGTTCCGTCGTTCCGGCACCACTATTTTCTATT
>NW_018164478.1:2168813-2169293 GCF_001263595.1 Phalaenopsis equestris | reverse complement strand
GTATTTTATGATTTTTTTATTATTTTTAATTATTAAAAATAATTAAAAATAACCTAAAATTAAGTTTTTATTTTAAATATATTTTTATTTTTATTAAACTCCCCTGATAACAGAGATCTCAAAAAACTAAGTTTCATAATTTTTGGAGTTATATTTTAATTTTTAAAAATCATTTAAGTTTCAAATTTGATGGTCACTTTTAAAAATCAATTAAAAATATTAAATGATCTCCAAATGACTAAAAATTTTTATAGTGAATTCTCTGATTTTGATCTCTGTGTGCTTCAAATTAAATGTTTTAAGTAAATTAAAGTTTGCTCAAAACAGTGATGTTTTGATTTTTAAAAATTTTGAAATTATTTTTTAAGACTACTATGGCCATAGGGAACTTACATGAATTTTTGTAGAATTTTCTAAGCCACATACAATTTTCTATAATTATTTGAATAGAAAATGCATAAAAACTTAGAAAATTAAGAT
>NW_018164478.1:2167500-2168667 GCF_001263595.1 Phalaenopsis equestris | reverse complement strand
CTCTAACACTAATTGATTTTTATAAAATTAAATATGCATCAAATTAATGTGAAAATAATTCCACATAATTTTCCTCTATTCATTGAGCAAGAGGGTATTTTTATTTTATTTTTATGAGTTTTCTATGAAAAGTTATGAATTTTTGAAGTTTAGGGGTATTTTCTGAATTTTTTAAATCCCATAATTTTCTACTTAAACCCACGCGCTGACTGGATCATGGGCGGTTCCGAAAATGCCACGTGTCGCGCTCAGGTTTGTCGTCGCCATCCGCGTCAGCGCTGACTCAGCACGTTGTGCATATACGGGATCTCTATCTGACGTGATCAGGACCGTCCGATCGATACAAGCGCAAATGGACGGCATCCGTTCATCGTCCCCGTCTGGTTCATCCCGAGAGTCATCCACCTTCAAACGTTAATATCTCACTCGATTCTCAACCGATTTACATGATTTTTTTTTAAATCGTAGATCTGACTTAGCTCTACACATTCATACGGTTAATCAAGCATGATTTGTAAGTTTTCTTCACAATACGTGAAATCGAGCTCGAATTTAGAGAAAAATGGCCTATACCTTTGTCCAAGGGGTGTGGCCTCAATTGGATGCTTGTGGAATGTTTGTTGAAGTCCAACAAAGCTTCTCTAAGCACCAATTAGAGTTCCTTTGAGTTTTGTTTAGAAATCCCAAAAATGGGGTTCGACCTTATCCTCCACAACAAATGAGGGCTTGGGGGAGGGGGATTTGATGGGAAAGCTTATTCTTTAGGCCTTGTGAAGGTGTGTGTTAATTTGATTTTGGTGGAGTTTGGAGTAGTGCCCTGATTTTGAGCTTGATTTTGAGCTCAAAATTGAACTCACAGAAGAGGCTTCGAGGGCAATTAATGGTGGAGCCCTTCTTCTCTGTGCTTGGAGAAGAATTTTGGATATTTTGGAGGAGGTTTTGCTAATATATGGTGACTCTTCCTTGTTTGTCCATGAGCTCTCTCTCTTCCATAGCCATGAACATGGCTTTTTTATAGGGTTAGATCAGTTGTGATGCTTGGAGATGAAGTCTAAAGCTCGTGATGAGCAAGAAAAATGACACCATAGAGTATTGACATGTGTTGGTGAATAATTTGCATGAAACTTATCCTTTTTAAATATATATATATATATATATATATATTTA
>NW_018164478.1:2166949-2167359 GCF_001263595.1 Phalaenopsis equestris | reverse complement strand
GTATTTGGTGTAGGAGATCATGAGGAACAACTTTCATGATGGGTGAAAGTCATTTTGAGGTCAATTGGTTAATCAATTTGGTGGATTTTTTATTTTTGACCCATTTTAAGCATGTTGGGCTAAGTTTGGATCAACTTGGGCTAGCCATGTGCTAAGTCTAAATTGATTGTTGTGTTTGGTGTAAAACATCATGATGAACAACTTTCATAAAGGATGAAAGTCATTTTGAAATTAATTTGGTAGTGAATTTGGTGGATTTTGGGTTAAAAAGGTTTTGAATTAAGCATTTAAGAGCCAAATTGGGGGTTTTGGTCAAAGATGGTCAAATTGACCAAATTGGACCATGGTGTAGTTGGACAAAATGAAATTGAGAATATTTTGGATTTATTGGGATTTTTTTGGAATTTTTG
>NW_018164478.1:2149149-2166369 GCF_001263595.1 Phalaenopsis equestris | reverse complement strand
AACCTAGGCTACTAAAGCTACTAAAGAAATTTCTAGACCTCAACCAAAAGTGAGGTCAACATGCATGTCCACCTTCTCGCCCGTTCGCAACGAATCGTCTGCATCGCGAAAGAACCTGAATGTCGCGATTCACGATCACCTGCTCGAACTTTGCATGGTCCTCTCGATCTTATATGTGAAACTGCATCAAGCAAGCAACCTTCTCCTGCTCACGAGCTTGCTTGAACCGCAGAACTACCCTTTGCTGAATTTCCTGAGAATTCACAGAAAAATGAAAAAACCGCACTTCATCTTCCTTCGTCGAGATTGAATGCCGCAAACCTTTGCGAACCGTGATTCCTGTTGTTCCTATACCTTAGTCCTGATCAATCGCAAATTGCCGAACTTTTGCCTGCCGCGAACCTTGCCTTGGTCGAATTCACCGAAGCACCTTTCTGCACCGAATTTGGCGCTCTAGCCGCCAATCTCCTTTGCCAAAATCTACTTTATTCCTGAGTCACCGAAATTTTTCTTCTCTGCCCTGGAACCTCGCTCCGATACCACTTGCTGAGAAATTAGAGTGAATAAAAACTATGAATCGACATAAATCCAGAAGAACACACAGAGATTTACGAGGTTCGGCAAAGATGCCTACATCCTCAGGAGCAGAGCAGCGACTCCCTTTTCAATATTCAGATACATACCCATAGGGTTACACATCTATTTATGTACCTCCTAGGGTTACTAACATGCCTATTTATAATCTTAGGAGTAAACCCTAAGTACAATATGTAATTACAACATTACCCCTGTACTTCACCCCCAACCCACATAAGGAAACTCCCCTGATTTGGACAGAATCTTTCGCTCTGCTTTAGAATCTGTCCCTTTGTGGTATATGAGCCATATCCAACAAATCTCCACCTTGGAGAATATTCAGCCCCTTAGGAGAAATACATTATGGAGTTTCTTACATGCCATAAGTGGGTTGGGACACCATGTTTCTCTAACAACTGCAAACATTCAACAAGTCCAAGCAATGCAAAAACTTGTTGATAGTAACTGACTCGGTTAACATATTAGCTACATTTTCATCCAAATGAATCTTTTGCAATAGTATCTCACCAGAAGCAATCAATTCTCTGATCTTGTGACACCTAACATCAATGTGCTTGGTTCTCGCATGGTACACCTGGATCTTAGCGAGATAAATAACACTCTGACTGTCACAATGCAACTGAACTCCATCTTGCTCAACGCCCAGTTCCTTTACTAGCCCAGCAAGCCATAACACTTCTTTTGCAGCTTCAGCTACTGCCATGTACTTAGCTTGATAATGCCACAATAGACGGAATTGTTGATTTTGAACATATAAATCCTCCACAAAGAGTAAACACATACCCAATTATAGACATTCTGCCATCAAAATCACCAACATAGTCAAAATCAACGTACCCTACAATTGAAGGATCATTTTGCTGATTGTCAAAAATAATTCTATGATTAAGAGATATCTCTTCATTCTAAGAGACTCCAAATTCTGGTATTATGAGCCGTACCTAACAATTCTCCACCTTGACGAATATCCAGAATTTGGCAGTATGGCTCATAATAAGCTTCATACTGACGAAAAGATGTCTCATGATACTTGACATCAATGTGCTTGGTTCTCGCATGGTACACCTGGTTCTTAGCCAAATAAATAACACTTTGACTGTCAGAATGCAACTGAACTCGACCTTGCTCAACGCCCAGTTCCTTTACTAGCCCAGCAAACCATAAGACTTCTCTTGCAGCTTCAGCTACTGCCATGTACTCAGCTCAGTTGTAGATAAAATGTATATAGCCAACAGCTATGCGTTTATGAGTATTAAAGAAAGTTAAGTAGAATTTTTTTGAATAGATCATGAGTAATAATTTATATCAGAGCGATCTGTCTCAATACAACGAGTTACATCAAGCTGGGTTATGACTCTACTACCTCTATAGCAATCAACTACGACCCTTGCAACCTAGTATCACAGAGAATTACATTTTTTACAACCAGACTACAATTATTATATTTGAACCGCTATTTTATATGTAGAATGATCATATTTGTAACTACATCTTCCATAATTAAGTAGGATGGTGAACCCGTGTACCATAGATTCTTTCAATCAGGCTACGCCCCGTAATATTTTTCCCTTTCTAGGATTTTTGACATCAAAATCAATGTCTTACTTCTCTTTAATTAACCGAATGTGTGCTAAGCTCCCATTTAATGCTAAGATGAAAATTCAATACTTTACGACCGCAGACCTTCCGACACATATCAATAATATAACCTCATAAGTTTTATCTTTAGTTCGTCTTTATCTTTATTATTTCTTATGATAACAAAATCATTTTGTGAGTAGGATTTTCATGTCATCCACAGATAATTTTGAATCTAACATCTTGAACTAAAAAGAGGAAATACCCAAACCTTCAAAGAATATGACTCGAGCCAAATTAAATAAATTTATATCAAATTATATATATTTATCTGCATTAAGATTTTAAGTTTAATTGTACTAAAAATATATTTAAAAAATGTTACTTTATATTCACCCTTGTTCTATAAGTTAATGCATACATAGAACAAATTGCATAATGAATACATAGAATTAGGGATAAAAATGATATAAACTATATTTTAGTTAATTTATAAATTGCAATATCTTAATTTTTTTTATATATAAAAAAGAAGAAATATTCCGTCTCGATGTCCGCACGTCTGAACGATCAACAACCGTTGACCACGTCGCCCGCAATTCACATGTATAGTGACGTAGCGGCCGGTATTTGGTCATCCAGACGGAGTATTTTATAAAAAGTCCAAGATGGTTGCTCCTTGGATTTATATATATGTTACATAATTCGTAATTATTTTAATGCTTAAATTTATAATTTAATTTTTATTTATATAAAAAATTTTAACACATCCAGTCCTAACATATGAATGAAAATTTTGCTTAAAATTAATACTAATTATGTTTTTTTGGGTGATGAATTTAGACATTATATAAATAATTATTAAGATTTAACTACTAAATTAAAAAGATGCTATGGATATAAATCCCTTGTTTTTAAACCGTTTGCGGAGTACAGACAGCGCAAATAGTTGATTTATTAGCTGGCTCATTTTATTTTTTATTTTTTATTTTGGGGGAAATTTATCTGGCTCTACTCGTCTCAAATTCTTTGTTGCTCCGGCTCTTTAGATGGCGCATAGAATTTGAGAAGGGTTAGGTTCTTTGATCCCCGGAAACTCTAGTCACTCCCTTGCACTGTTTCTGGTTTCTAGGGTTTCAGTGTGGGGCAGGCAAAGAGGAGGGAGGACGGGAGGGAGGGAGCGGGGTTGATCTCCGAGCTCGTGAGGCGCTGTTTCGTCTTACTCTCTCGGTGGCCCGACGTCATTCTAGGGTTTTGGAGTCTTAATCAACATTTCAACCTTTTGTGGTGCTTGAGCTTTGTAGCTCTTTATTTGGAGTACTTCGACGTCGATTTGGACATTTCTGGCCGTTTACCAGGATTTTATTCGACTTTGAGGAGGGAAATTCGGAGGTTTTCATTTAGATTTGGGCGATGCTGCTCCATTATGTGAGGTGATCAGGGGAGGAAAGGGCCATGGAGGGGGAGGAAGGGCATCGGACTGTACTGGCGTGTAGCCTCTGCGGTGGCCTTTTTACTTTATTCAGTGCCCTGAGTTTTACCATTCTTTTTGCCGTGAATTGGCGGCCTTGGAGAATTTACAGGTTAGGTTTCATGCCATATCTTTCATATTTTAAGAACTTTTTAGCGTTGCACCTTTACTCAGTGTTGACAAGCTGCATTGCGAAATTTAAGTGCTGCTTAATTGGGTAGGCAATATACCTGTATATAAGCTTAATTTCATTTACTGTGCCCTATTTAGTACTGCTTTGTACTTGTATTTAAGCATCCAAGTTTGATACTCTCAAGCACTTACATTATGTGGTGCGGACTACCTGGTTTCTGCAATTACCATGACAGATGACATTCAGCTGGTGTTTCAATGATTGCTTTATTAGATAGGGCAACCAACACCTGTTCAATTTTTGGAAGAGTTCAATTGTTCGTATATAACCAGTACTTGAAGTTCTTTCTCATCAATTTTGATTCTAAACTTGAGGGATTATAATTGCTTACATGCTGAGTAGATGAATTTATTCCCATAGGTTTAGCCAGGCATATAAAAACCTTCATCATTCATCAGGATGATCATGAGCATATCCCAACTATTTGTTGGACTCACTACTCACTTCTATTTATTATTATTATGTGCACATTTGGTTATAACTGCAGGTTCTGCAAATCGGTATGCACAAAATCAACCCATAGAGTCCTTGCTTTTCCTCAAATATATTTCCATATTTTCCCCACATCTCTGATGTTAATTTTACCCTCACCTATTTTTGCATCTTCTTTCTCATTTTGTTTGTACCCTACTACCTAATTTATTTTTTCATGGTTTATCTTCAGTTGTTGCAATCTTCACACTCCATATAATATAATTGTTTTACAACATAATTTTTTTTTCTCTTCATCTCATTCTTCCTAACATCTCGACTTTTTTTCATTCTCAACGTTGGGGTTTGGACATTTGTTCATTTTTCTCACATTCCTCATAAATGATGCTATGAGTGTGCATGCAGGTTTTATAAAAAAATGTGATGAGGCTGTCAAGGAAAAACATTTTTTTCCTGCCGACCCTAATTGCTTTTGGGATTTCTTATTTACTCTTGATAAAATTCTAGAGGCACTGGAAAGCAATGCTGCTTGATCTAACAAGACACTTATGCACCCCAAATTACACCTTATTATTTACCAAGGCTATGGTAAAATTGTCTTAAAATTATAATCTTTTTGCCTCTAAAAATGGCTGTTTATTTTTTTTTCACTGTTTTCCTCCATCTAGGTCATTCTTAGATCCTCATCCTTCTTTTTGAAAACCATTTCGTAACGCTCAAGCCTTTCAATCTTTCTGTTTGTTTAATGTTCTCCACCTTCTATGGCAGCAAAAACATTGCATATCCACTAACATTAAAACCATGAGATTGCGCACTAATTATATATGAACTAATTCTTTATCCTTATTTTTAATCCTTTCTTGCTGGCAATTGATTTTTCTGACCAATTCCAGTAATTTGGGGTTGTTTAACGAAATTAAAGCTTTGTTTTACATTTTTTTTTAATTTCACACTTACAAGAAACAAAAGAAGAAGCATTAGTCTGCCCATTTCTGACATCATGTGTGCATTCAAATACATAGTGTGTAATTCTGAATATTTTGTCTTGATTTTTATTTTTGGTTTAAGAAATCATTTGCGTTTTTGAATAAGCAAAGAGACTGTTTTTTCTATATCGAGTCATTAGAGAGGTAGCACTTTGTAGTTATTTCATAACTTAATATTAGCTATTTTAAAATATAAACACACTCTAAGGGTTTGTTTGGGGCAGCTGTTGATTATTTATAATCTGATGGTAATCAGATTATTCTGATAATATGATAATTTGCAGATTATCAGAATAAACTGATTTGCTGTTTGGGGCAGCTTATGCAAAATAACTTTTTGATAGCTGTTGCTAGATAAATGACCTTCATGCCTCAATTTGGTGAAACTGTTTGCAACAAAACTAAAATGCGAACATAAGTATATAATACAGAACCCTGAAATCATCATAAATCAGTTGAAATGATAACATACAGTGCTCACACTCTCGTGAGTATAAAAAGAAATAAAAAAAAAGATAAATACAATTACAACTAAAATGAAAAATATTAAAATATTCAATTTCAAACTCTAACAACGTCTGTCCTCAGTTGCACTGTTAACCTGAGAAATCATCATATCCCGATCACTGCTGGTACTATAACTTGTTGGACTGTCGGCCTATGGAAGAAACCACAATGAGCTGAAACACCTTTGCGACAATCATAGAACTGCCTCTCACTGTTGTGAGGCTGACGTAACGTGAGTAATGAAGCAGGTAGTCCACAGTAATAGAAAACAACTGTGCTTGTCCCCGAAATCTTAGAAGACATGTTGCTATAGCTGCAAAAAAAAAAACAAAAAAAACAAATTGTCAGATCCTGAAAAAAAATAACAAAAAGACATGAAGACGAAAATAAACCTATGGTGTACGAAATAAATAAGACTCGGTGGATCAACTGCCATAGATAACATCTGCGATTGACTCTCTCAAAGCAGTCATCTCAGCCACACCCCCAGCGTAATGAACCCCAAGTTCGTTAGAGTCTATCTCATCCTCATAGACTGAAGGCCCAATCACAAATGCTGATGGTTTATCAAAGACATTCAGTTCATCTTTATCAGCCATACTAAAGTCTGTATCTGAACATGAAAGATGTCGTTGGATGAAGTTATGAAGTGTCATTGTTGCCACCACAATATGCATCTGCTTTTGAAATGAATACGACGACATATCACATAAGATCCATTTCTTCTTCCAAACCCCAAACATTCTTTCAGTCACCCCGCGTAAAGAGGAGTGACATTTGTTAAACATTTCTTTCCTGCCACAGATGTTGCCACTTGCTCGCTCAAATTAGGAATATGATATCTAGCGTCTGGATATGGCTTCAGATAGCCCCTCTGTATAGAATATCCAACATGAAACAAATAGTATTCCCCTGTTATGGAATACACTGTTAATGACAAATAATACATATAACTAGTACGTTTACAAATCAAATCTTACTTGAAGGCGAGTGATGAAAACACTATGATCTATTCCTGGTTGCATAAGAGAAAATCCGACTGTCATGTGCACTCCCTTCCCAGCCCGCTACAACAAAAACGAAACACATGCTGAAATCACATATCACCATGACATTTTGAGTAGTTGAACTACTACGACCAATGTATGCCACCTTGTGCTGGCTGGGTAGTCGGGCATCGACGTGAGTACCTTCAATTGCACCTATGCAGTTCTGTTTTACAACGTTAGAATGTAGTAACGTAAAGAAACCAATAGTCACTTCAAAATATGTTGCTGAACCTTATTGGATGTCCAAAAAGCATCTCACCTACCCATTTATCCCCAATAAAACTGGAAGTCATACAGGGTATACGAACACTATTGGATCGGTAATACTCCAACAACAATATTGCAATAGCTGCAGCCCATGTCATTCTTTTACGGCGTTCCTTCATTTTTCATTTCAACTGATCACGGGAAATGAAAATATTCCCAAACATTCCAACATTCCAACATTCCAACATTCCCCCTCATTACAAGCACAAATTTGATTCTTAGCATGTCAACGTCTCAATATTGTAACTCAAAAAATTCCCAGGCATCAGAACAGGGTCATACATATGTAAAAATGCCACAAGAAAACTTATGCTCTTTCAAATAACCGCATCATATTTGAAAATCCAACATTTCGAATCATAAATTTGCAATAGTTCATTTCAAACGATCGTAGGAACATGAAATACTGATAGGAGGGTCGAATACATACTCGCGGGAAGAAATGAGAGGGATATCGGGTAGGGCGAGAGTGTGAGGTCGAAAATAATACCTCATGTGCGCCGATCTCCGTCAAAGTGAAGGAGCGGAGGGTCGATTCTCCTCGAAAGAGCGAGGGCAAGGGAGATCTCAGAAGGGCAACAGAGGAATTCTTGCCCTAAACGCGAAAATCATACGCGGGATGAGAGGGAAGTCTGGATTCCAAAGGTATTAAGGAAACCGTGATATTCAAACGCCGCGACACCAAAACGTTCAGCCGAACGTACTATTCAAACGGGACGGTGGTGTTTTCAAAACACTGCCGCACCCTATAAGCTGCCCCAAACGGGCTCTAAAAATCCATGTCAAATTTTGCAATCAAATTTGCTCTTGGAACATGCCGCACAATGATAGTTTTTGTCGATAAATTTTTTAGCTTTTTGATATGCATCAATGCATTATTTTTTCTATTTGACAGTTCTTTGTTTTTGAAGTTTTTGAAGATGTTAGTTGTTCTAGGTTGATATTCTTGTGTGGATAGGGATGGAGCAACTTGAGTTGTGGCCTTGTAACCAATGACCTGATTTTAACTTTCTTTGGTTGGCACTATTCGAGTACACTCTTGTGTTTGCTGTCCTTTTTGAACATTATTCAGTTAGTGCATTTTCGTCAGTGCATGCTTTTTTGTTCGCAAACACATGGATATTTGCTAATTTTGACATTCACTACCTTTAAAGATGTTCCTTTTTACGCTCATGGGTCTCCACCCTTCTTCAGATACACACTTGCCATTTTTGTGCTCACATGTTTATCCAAAGGCATTCATTTTAGTTAGTTGATTTAAATTTTACATATTTGGTATTTTAGTTTTTTTTTTTTATTAATGATCTTTATAATAGATTAGATACTAAGGAGGGTGAAAAATATATGTATAAACTAGCCAAACAAAGAGAAAAAAAAGTAAAGATTTAACTCAAGTAAAGTGTATTAAAGATGAAAATCAAAAAGCACTTTTCTTAGAAAAATATATTCAACATAGGTGGGTGAGTTACTTTGATAAACTTTGTAATGAAGTTTTTGAAAATACGATCGACCTTAGTGATTTTAATATCGTGAATAATAATAAAACATTTCATTTTTACCGTCGCATTAGCAAAAAAGAAGTTTCTTTTCGTTTTAATATGAAAACAATTCAATAGGGAATATAAAGAAATGTGTTTACTGGAAATGCATTTTTACCAATATTATGATTTGTTGGTATATGTGCTGCAATATCTATAAGTTTGCTTATTTTCTGATTGAAGATCTGGGTTTTGATAGTAGCAGGGCAACTAAACGACTCCATTTTTGTTATTATAGTCTTATTTTCATTTGCATTTCTTATCATTTTACCACCTATGATGTATGATACTGATTGTTTAGTAAACTCTTATAGCAGTTTCTCATGATCATAAAGGGGATATTCAGAAGGTATGAAAGATGGAATCCTGTGCACCCAACAATAGGTTTGTTTTGGGGCGTGGGGGTTGGCATTGGCTGTGGCATTGGATGGGGTCCTGGGTTTGGTCCTGAGGTTATTGGCTACGTTGGTGCTGGCTGTGGTATAGGCTTTAGTGTTGGTGTCACTGTTGCTGGGATTGGGATTGGCCTTCCAGTGAATGGAGTTGAGCAAATCCCACACAATGGTAAATTTTTGCTTTATTTGTTCATGCTTTAAATCATGAGAGATTATGCATTGACTTAGATGCCCTTGAATTTTCTCTGATTTTGTCCACGTTTAAACACTTGATATTATTTGTTGAGTTTTTTATTCTGAGAAGAAACTTGAGCTAGAGAGATTAATTTGCTCTTTTTAGTCTCTGTTTATGAAAGGGTTGCTTTATGTTTCATCTCTTTAGAATGAAATTCATACATTGAGAAGTGATTTCTTATGTTTTCTTGGTTTATCTTGCATCCTTCTGCTAATCTTTTTCTCTTACGAAGCTCAGGATTATATCAGATTCATTTGAATTCTTAAATTTCTAAAGATATCATATGCATTCCATTCAGTGGAAGTGGTTTTAATTTTAAACTGAAAAGATGAATGATATACTTGAAGCACAAATTAGATAGACTAAAAATATGGACAATAAGAATAGAAAGGTTGAGCTACTAAATCACAAGTAGTTTTCTTTTTGAACTTTTTGAAGGAAATAAATTATTTTTGCAAGTTTTGTAGTGTAATTTTACATAAAAGTTTGGGGTGCAATTTATATATAATAGTAGTTAATAATTAGAGAAAGTCGCCTTAGATGGTTTGGTCATATTAAACGTCGACCATTAGATGATCCGATTAGGAGAGTAGATGTTTTAAATTCGACTTGTGTTAAGAAAGGCAGAGGTAGACCTAGGAAGACTTGGGCTTATTGTTTTAAAAATGATCTTAATTTACTAGAACTAAATGCAAATATGACACTAAATAGGACGCAATGGAGAAAAAGGATTCATGTAGCCGACCCCAGGTAGTGGGATTAAGGCTTTGTTGTTGTTGTTGTTGTTGTGGTATTTTAGCTTTTTTGTAAAGTTGTTGTCTGTTGTGCTTGTGGAGAATTCTATTCTGTGAATGTTTATAACGTTTTTTCTTGATTGTTCAGTTGGATATTTGCGAGAAAATGGCCAGAAATTGTACAAGGACGTCACCTGAGCACTCTCTGCAGTTTTCTTTCTCTATTTGCATGGGTGATAGTTCTCTCTCCAATCATGGTGGTTCTCATATGGGGATCTATTCTCATTTATCTTATGGATCGAGATATAATTGGGTTGGCTGTTATCATGGCTGGCACAGCTCTCTTACTGGCATTCTATTCTATAATGTTATGGTGGAGAACACAATGGCAAAGCTCAAGTATGTATTTTTTACATTTTAATACCGTTAAAATTTTGAAAATTTTCATACTTTTGCATATGAACTTAGATTTAACCTTAAAAGTCATTTTTTTTCATGTACAATTGTTAACTGGCAAATGTCATTTCCAGTGGTTTTTTATTTTATTTAATTTGAAGATATAATTCGCTCGTGTGGTAGGCTTTGCTTATTTTTTTATCTTATTTGACAGTGCATTCACTTTTTTCAGTGTGCTCGCTCTTTCGTTTTAAAGATTGTCTTGGATATAGAAAAATATTTAATACTTGTCATTTACTTGATAGCATTTTTCTCTTAATGTTGGTGGAGCAAGCTGAAACACTTCCTCCAATTTTGCTTGCCAATGTAGTATATATGTTTTGTATTGTGACTTCACCTTGTACATTTCGCATCCGAATTCCCAACTAACAACTAATGTAATCCTTTTCCTCACGTAATCCTGCTCAGTCCTTGTTCTTTCCTGTGCACCCCAAATGTGATTTGACCTCATTTTTTTCCAATAGTAAAGAAATTATATTTTGCAAGACGCTTTTAATATCGCTTTTTAATATACAATACCATTGTTAGGATACTAGTGGATATTCAATGCGTATAAGGTACTTCAAAGGCATTTGTTCTAAATCATAATTTTTCTGTACATTTATTTTGTGGAAACTGACTGTTCCAACCTCTTCAATACTGCACTGGAAAAAATTTGGTTTAAGATTCACAAAAAAATAGGATCATGATGTAGCTAGGTGGGTGACGAATTTGGTGCTGTGAGACTAGGGAAATTTATTTTGGTGAGTTGAAGACTTTCTTTTTCCACTAGAGTTTAAAATTTTCTGTTTCTTTATTTTTTGAAGTGTCCTGCGATTATGTGCCTGATATTTCTCAAAACTTGTCTCATTTTTCCGTAAGAGTTACTTGAAAGATGTTAGGAATTTAATCCATTGGTGGAGGGATGAAAGTGCTAACTACTTAAGTAGTTATGGGAAATAACTGCTTAGTTGTTGGTTAGATTGGTATGATTTGTGTTCTTTAAAAAGGAAGTTGCATATTCAAATCTGAGTGATGGAACCCAGCATGTTTCCCCCTTTCTTTTCTCCCACATTCCACCTGCAAGACTTTACCCAATTTGTAGTTGATAAGATGTATGCAGCAAATTTGTGAATCGTGGAACCTCTGGATCCGTTATTCCAGCACAGGAGTCGTACATTTTTGCAAGCACTAATGTACTGTTAAGCTAAATCGTGAAATATATAGCCAACGAGGCTCTTTGTAGGTGCTGTGGTGCACCACAAAAGCTGAATTTTTTATAAAATGCTGAATCTGTTGTTTGTTTTATGGGATCATGAGTATCATAGAGGCATGGATCCTTGCCACATTTTGCTTTTTATATTGATATTTGACATCCCGAGTAAGATTTAAGCAAAGGTCCTACGGTAAATGCTACGAAGAAACATTTTTTTCTTGGGCTGAAGAGCCTTAGCGGGCACTTGGATGTGTAGGTGGTCTAGAAATAGTGGGATAACTTTAACATGCAATTTTTCTAGAGAGTGGCTTGTTTAAGGTACATCTAATCACTTAATTGAGTTTATATTAGACATTGGGAGTTGGTTTCTCTGCTCATTCTGTTAGTCACCCCATGAACTTTAATGGCTATAGTACAAGTAATATGGTGATTGTGGAGGAAATCAGTGTTCAGTTCTTAAGAACTTACATTATATTCTTCACGTCACCATCTCCTTTCTTTTCCTCTTTTATTTAAATTACATGGATCTTTCTTGGGTGCTATAATTGCATGAGCTAAAGATGAATCACAACATAGCTTGATAAGAAAATATCTACTTCTGGGCTAATTAATTAACATGTCTGGGAATTGTGAAACTGGTACCTTATAATGACTACAGCCAAAACGGATTTCTGAGCATAATTTTGGAACAATTTAGATTATTTACCTCTTTTTTCATGAAACCTTTTATGTGGTTTTGACCATGGTTTGTGTTCTATTGATTTCTGATATCATTTGTGCATCATGCTACTTATTTTTAAGAATATGAAGAGTTCCTTCTGACTTATTGGACCTCATGTGTAGGGGCGGTTGCTTACCTTCTCCTGTTGGCCGTATCTCTTCTATGCTCATATGAGCTTTGTGCTGTTTATGTCACAGCTGGCATGAGTGCTGTTGAGCGTTATTCACCATCTGGATTTTTTTTTGGTGTGTCAGCAGTAGCATTAGCAATCAATTTGCTTTTTATCTGCAGGATGGTTTTTAATGGTAACCATTGCTTTCCTTTATTTTTCATAAGTGTTTAATAGTCATGATTGTTCCGTGAAAGTTAAATCCTTCTCTTTCGTACAGGAACTGGATTAGATGTAGATGAATATGTAATAAGGTCATATAAGTTCGCATATTCTGATTGTATCGAGGTTGGTCCTTTTAATTATTCGCCTGAGCCACCTGATCCAAATGACATACAAATACGAAAGTCAAGCAGGTGGTTTAATTTTCTACATTTTCTTGTGCATTTAAATATTTAAATGTATTTTTTAGTTTCTTGGATTAGCAATTGTTCTTTTTTTTGTTTGATTTAATCATCGCGTTTGTCAATTCGTAGGATTTTTTCTTAAAAGTGGCCAACCTACACGATATTTAGTTATTTTGCTTGATTCGTTGTGATAACATGGCTTTTACTCCCTTTTTGAAGGGTTTTGCATCTCGCCCTTCTTTACCTTGGATCGCTGGTTGTACTACTTGCGTACTCTTTATTGTATGGTTTGACTGCGAATGAGGAACATTGGTTGGGTGCCATCACATCTGCAGCTGTGATTGTTCTTGGTACTATAACCTATACTGTGTTTAGAATGGCCGGAATTAAGGTAGTTTAGTTCATGTAATTCTAAGCTTTTTTTTTTTGCTGGTATCAGACTGGAATATGGGAGCTTGCTTGCTTGGGTTTAAGCTTCTTAGAAGTCGATTTATGGTGCTTTTTGTTGCGGGGACATCGCGGATTTTTCTTATCTGCTTTGGGGTTCACTATTGGTTTGTGTTAGCTCTTTATTTGTTCATCTCAACTTCTATGTATATTGCAATATTATGTTTCTTTTCTAATTCTTATTTTGTGAATATTCCTAGGTACTTGGGACATTGTGCTAGTTATGCTGTTGTGGCATCTGTGTTATTGGGTTCTGCTGTTTCTCATCATCTGTCTTTTTTGAATCCGTTAGCTGCGAGGCAAGATGCTCTGCGGAGCACTGTGATTCGGTTGAGAGAAGGGTTCCGGTGGAAAGGTCAAAGCAGCTCCTCTAGCTCTTCTGAAGGTTGTGGTTCTAGCGTTAAGAGAAGTAGCAGCAGTGTGGAAGGAGGACAACATTGCAATGCCATTGAAGCCATGTATAGAAGAAACTCTCATTGTGTTAGTGATACTTATAATTCAAGTGCGCATCTGGCTCGTGCCAACAGTTGTCGCGAAGTTACTAATATTGAAAAGAGCATAGACGGTGGAGAGCCAAGTGTAACACTGCGTAGCAATTCTTATAGCTCTGTTATTCGGGAAACTGATGTGAGCATGTCATTTTCTCGCAAACATATTGATCAAGGAAATTCACTTGTTGTATGCTCTAGTAGTGGTTTGGAAAGCCAAAGTTGTGAATCTAACAGTTCGTTCACAAACTTAACAAATCAGCATGCATTGGATTTTAATTTAGCTCAAGTACTACAGAATAGGCTAAATGATCCGAGGGTTACATCAATGTTGAAAAGAAAGGGAGTGTTGGGGGATCATGAATTAGCTGATTTACTTCAAGACAAAGGCCTGGATCCACATTTTGCAGTACTTTTGAAGGAGAAGGGTCTGGATCCCAGGATTTTGTCATTATTGCAACGGAGCAGTTTAGATGCAGAAAGAGACCATCAGGGCACTGGAGATGACATTGCCGAAGTTTCTGACAGAGCAGATGCGGCCTTGCCCAATCAAACTTCTGTGTCAGAAGAGCTGAGACGGGATGGGTTGGGGAGCTTGTTGAATATTTCTAGATTTGCGTTGAATCAATTAGCTGGTACTCCACAGCGTGCCTGGATTGTCTTAACATTAGTTTTCATCGTGGAGACAGTATTTGTTGCAATATATAAACCTAAAGCCATTAAATTAATTAATGCTACTCATGAACAGGTCATTGGCCTCTTTTTCTTTTTGTTTAAATTGTTTTATTTTCTGTCAATCATCCTGTTTGTGAAATAATTTTAGAACTTAATTGTTGCAGTTTGAATTTGGTTTGTCTGTGCTGCTCCTCTCACCTGTAGTTTGTTCAGTATTGGCCTTCCTGTGGTCTTTACAAGCTGAGGATATGGCCATGACTGCAAAGCCACGCAAGGTAAAATGAGATAAATACAGTTTTTTACTTGGCTGATTTACTTTTGTGTGAGAAAATTTGAGTACTCCCTGGCTAGTCAAACGACACTTCATTTCAGAAAGTGTATTTAACATATATGAGGAAAACACTCTTCACTATTATGGCTTTGAACAAATTATTGTTGTGAGTGATGAATTTAAAAATCTCCATGTAGGCGTATTCTTATGCATATTTGCTAAGGATGTTGATCTGTTTTGTTAAGGGTGACAAGCCACGAGATTAAAAATTAAATAGGAACGTGATTCTTTAAATTGTTAAACAATTTCCGTTAAAGCAAATGCCAACGTCAGAAAGCTACCAGGACAAGTATTGAACAATCTGCTTAAGTGCTATATATATTCCACTCGGCGAGGCTTTGCTTGTCACTAGGCTACATTAGGTGTAAGCCATACGTTTTACAATTTTAGCGTCTATCTATTTGGCATGTTTCATATTATCACTAATTACATGTACATCCTCGAGTGTATCAGTGGGAAGATAAATAAATAAATAAATAAATAAATAATTAAATAGGAACCAAAGATTAATCATCAGTATTTATTGATTTATTATGTTATTTTTTTTGTGGCGTTATAACTTACAGACATGTCTTTGCTTGCGATCTTTTTTTGTGTTATTTTCATGAATCAATGTTGTTACTCATTGATTCATTTAATTGTGTATGTATATATATAAATTTTTTAGAAATATAACTTATCTTGTTCTTTGATTATGATCAGTATGGATTCATTGCTTGGCTTTTCACCACAATTGTTGGTCTGCTTCTCTCGTTCTTGAGGTATGCCAAGTTATTGCTTTAGGACTCATCTCAGTTTATTTTGCTTTCTTCAATATATATGTTTTTTGATGGGTTCTTTGTTTTGAGATAGAGCTCCTGCACTTTTTTCAAATTCTTAGGTTTGGTTTAACGGCTTCGTGATGTCATTTCAAAGTTCCTATGTGTTGGGAAGACGCATCTGCTGTGTAGCTATAGCTCCTCTTCCAATCAATTCTTAAACTTGTAGATGCTCATGTGACTGATTTTTTTTTAAAAAAATCTCCATCCATAACATTCGTGTTTTTTTTCTTTTGGCAAGATAATCATAGCATGATGGATGCCTCTAAATTAGAAAGTTTTTTGTCATGGAAACATGATGTCACGGACATTTGGTATTTGGTGAGCCTTGCGGTTAATTGTTTTGATTGTTTCGACATATATGCTAAGGCCACTAAGGATTACTGAGACCAATTCGGAAGATCAGTGAGAAATCACATCTTTGGCTTGGTGCTGGACATTTTAGTGCTACTAATCAAGAAGGGGTAATCAAACCCTTAACATAGTGATTTTTGTTATCCTACAGGTGGAGGAATGCATTTATTTTTCCACTCCTTTTTTGTTTCTGTTGGGTTGATTATTGTTCTTTGTAACTAAAGTATTACTTGATGTAACGCTAAATTTGAAAATAAATCATTGCTATGTTTTTAGCTTTGCAAACTTAAGATTTAATGGAAGCACAAAATCTATTTCAGCAACTCACATTATAACTTGTTGTTACTGAAACGTTTAGGAAGTAGAATATTGCTTTAAGCTTTTGACTGTCAGGTTACCTTTTTAACTAACTAGGTTGGTTAGTGTAGAATCTTTGTCTCATGTTATTGGAATTCACATTCAGGTTTTAGATATTTGTGGATGTGATTTGGTTATATCGAAGTGCAAGAAATAAATAGTGGTGGCTAGTTCAAACATGGAGGTATTACATGGCCACAACACATTATGTTTGACATGATACTTGTTAAGACCAGCTGGGGTAAACTGGCTTTCCAATCACTTAGTTATGGCTTTAACTATGACAATTGTGTTGCAATTTACATCCGTATTTCATGAAAGAACAAAACGTTAAATTTGATTGCCCCTTTATTCGAGAATACTTATTGTTTAAAAAGATTGTCGCTTTCATTCCATGCTTGAACAACTGGCAGATGTTTTTACCAAGGCTTTAAGTTCGCTTTAATTTTCTAATCCTTGCAACCAGCTTGAGCTAATTGATATTAATTCTTCATTTTGAGTATTTTTATTCTAAATTGCTAATTTGTTGATTAGCCACAAGCATGCTTTTATTTATTTTTATTCTTATAATTAGGTTTACAAATGAACTGTGTCGAGCCGTGTACTATCTTATTAACTTTTGGTTATTTTTTAATTTTGAGTTGAGCTTGAAGGTGAATTGAGGTTTAAAACTATGTTTTAGCTTATTTGCTGATTTTCTTATTGAGTTCGTCCCCAATTAACACAGTTATGGTGCTAATGATTTAATCGTGTAGTTTTAATGCCCAAACTAATTGTATCTAGGGGTGTAAACGAGCCGAAAACGAGCGAGCCATGCTCAGTTCGTGTTCGGCTCGTTTATATTTCGAGCTCAAAAAGTGTGTTCGTGTTCGGCTCGTTT
>NW_018164478.1:2129287-2148939 GCF_001263595.1 Phalaenopsis equestris | reverse complement strand
TATATATATATATAAACTTGATGAGTATTATTTGGAGCCAAAACGAGCCGAACACGAACGAACACATCTTTGTTCGTGTTAGGCTCGTTAACTTATCGAACGAAATTAACGAGCCGAACACGAGCTGTTCGCGAACAACGAGCCATTTTGACAGCCCTAATTGTATCTGTAGATTTTAATCAATATTGATATGATTCACTAGGTTTTATTTGAATTGTTTGATGAAGTTTAAATATTATTAAATTTCTATTTTAATATTTATTCTAACAATTAATTTGATATTTTCATTTTATTTGTTTGTCCACTATATGAAAGGTTTTTTTATGTCATTAAATATAGAACAATTAATACATAAATATAAAATAAGTTATAGAAAAAATGATTGAACTGTTATTTGATGAAAATTTTATAGAGTTCGTTCTTAACGAACTTCTTGTTGAACAACAACGAACATGTTCATAAGTATAAATGAATAAGTTGGTAACTCGTTAGGTTTGTTCATTTATGTGATGAGCATTTAAAATTTTATTCAAACTTGTTCAATGTCGTAAATGAAAAAAATATGAATGACCTTTATATGAACATGCATCGAGCGCAGTAGTTCACCTACAATCTTAGTTATAGTTGTGAATGTTGTTTTCTATCTTTTTATGTTTTTTATTTTTGCATGTTTGTCTATATAGAGATGGTCTTCTCAGTTAAGAAGAGAAGAAATAGCAAAATTTTCCCTACTCTAAGAAGAACGGATACATTATTCTATGATACACCCTAGATAATATATTTTGCTCTTTAAATATAGAAAATCTTCCTATTTGGCATAGTACTAAACTAAAAAGATTTTTTTCTATCTACATATTTTACTCTTTGAATCAAAATGCTGGCCTGTTAAAGAGAAGCATAAGACTAAGTTAATTGTTGCTGCGATGAGAATGCTTGGGTGGATGATTGACTTAACACTTAGAGACAAAATGCGAAATGAATGTATCTGTGAAAAGGTTGGCGTAGCTCCAGTGGAGACAAGATTAGAGAGTCATTTTTGATGGTTTGGTCACATTAAACGTCGACTATCTGATGATCCAGTTATAAGAGTAGATGTTTTAGATTCAAATTATGTTAAGAAACGTAAAGGTAGACCTAAAAAGACTTGGACATATTGTATAAAAAATGATCTTAATTTATTAAAATTAAATAAAAAAATGACACTCAATATGACAAATTGAGGAAAATGATTCATGTAGCAGACCCCAATTAGTGGGATAAAAACTTGTTGTTGTTTTACATAGCTTTGAGTTTTTTGTTAGCTACTAGTGTGATCTATTTTGGAAGATTGGTCTCATTTAGGTGGTGGATTTTAGAACTCTTCAGATTCATGTATACAATTTTTCTGGAATTTAAGGACTTCATGGTGCTTCCGCATCAACCATGGATAAGTAATTATTGAAGGAAGATGTCTTAATGAAAAAAAATGTCGTAACGTCGGCATAGTCCTTTTATGTATGAACTGGAGCTAATATTTTATGATTTTAATATGTTATTCTGCCAGTGTTTTTAACTTGTCAACATGTTAATTTGGTGTAACGTGGCAACATTGGTGTGTTTTTTTTTTAATTGCTTGCATCTAATTGATTGGATTGTAATGAAAATTTTAAAATTGTTCGTATTTGCTGTACATTTGGAGAGAATGTTGCATGGTTCAACGTTGACTACTATTTACATGTCAATTATACCTATAAAATCCACTCAAATAATCATTTGTGATTGGGAGATACCATAGGTATGAGTATATTATTTTGCTCTTTCTTTGGCAGCCACTGAAGTGACCATAATGTCCGAAATGACACTTTGTATGCCATGTTGTTGGCCTTTGGATATATATATATATATATATATATATATTATTTAAAGGAATGGTCGGACGCTATTAGAGGAGCCCCAGCCATCCCCAAGTGGGCTAAATATTCGAGTACGACACCCTACACACGGGGGATTTGAACCTATGTCCTGAGGGGACTTACGATCTTCTAAGAGGCTGCTCTACCAACAGGCCACGGAACTCGCGCGCACGCGCGCGCGCACACACACACACATAGATATAGATATAGATAGACAGACAAACATACATACATATAATAGCATTTATAAATTGATTGCTATGCTTAACGTGCCATTTCTGCATATTGAGATTTCTCTGTTTTTGTTTTTTTAAATAAGGAACTTGATCAATATTTAGTGCAATTATTATTTTAATTTTAACTTTGGAGTTCTAAGCGTTGTCAAACAATAAGTAGTGGTATGCTGCTTCTAATGTTTATCCTACTTAGGTGGATGGGTCTAGTGCTAAATCAAGTGTCTCTAAAATCCACCATTTGTATTATAGTATTGAAATGTCGCTTTCCTATACTGCATTTTAATTGCAATGAATTGTGATATTGTTTTAACCATCTGCTTCTTTGTCCAGCAAATCATCTGTTATACTTGGATTGGCTTTGACTTTCCCACTTATGGTGGCATGCCTTTCTGTTGCAATTCCAATATGGATTCGTAATGGCTACCGCTTTTGGATTCCCCAAAAAGAGTACGAAAACTCTGGAAATAACCATCAAAGTCCAAAAAAAGAGGTCCGCACTTTCACATAGCATTGATTTGTGGTTGAGTATTCCCTGTGATTGAACCTTTAACTTTTTTTCCTGTGTAAAATTCATCAGCAATCCATTATTATGCTTTTAATTTATTCTTTGGTTAGAGCACACATGCAAACTTATTTCCGGTGAATAATGATTGAAACCGATCGTATGATATAATTTTCTTTAAGCAATATATATATATATATATATATATATATATATATGTGTTATATGGATGCATGCGATGTTGTTTTTCAACATTATTCATGAACTTTCTATTCCAACAGTAGTCATGAACTTTGTATTCCAACTGCAGGAATGACTACATATTCTCTAGTTTGGTCGTTATTGATCCGTTTGTCAACCAAAAAAATTTTGTGCATCCCTTGTTTGTCCTTTTCTGTATAATTTGTAAGCATTTGTGGATTTCAATTTTTTTTTGGTCCTCTGTTTTGAAGTTTTATCGTTTATATGGTAGGATTCTTGCTTCGCCTATCTTCAAGTTTTTAAAAAATAGTCAAGCTTAGATCGAATGAAAATTTTCGAACCTTTGATATTGGGTTGTATGAGTGCATTTGCTTAGAAATTGAAACTAGCTAGTTGGACAAGCTTAACATTTTTTCCTAACATAGGCTGTTTTCTATACTACATACTGTTGGTCAACTTTTTTTTTATTTTGAAAATAATTTTTGGTAAATTTAATTTAATATAAGAGGGATATATATATTTTTATTTTGAAAATAGTTGTGTTTTAATTTTTAGAAAATGTGACCGAATTGATCTTATTAGTCTAATAGTTTGCATAATCGTGTCTGATACCGCAAATATTACATATTTTCCGAAAGATAAGTGCATATCTCGACGATGAACCCAATCCTGCAAACTAATAGATTTGTGACATCCGTTTGGCTTGTGAACCTTTTATGTGTGACCAACAAGTTCTCCTACTTAATATAAAGAGTAGGTAGGGTTTATTTTATCTAGATTTCAAGTTCCCTATAGAGACGAGCACTTATAGTTAATTACATCTCAAATGACCAATGTCACTTAAGAAAACTCTTGATAATGGTCAGAGATTCTAGTCTTCAAGAATTCAAAGTTTAGGTTTTCATGGTAAGACGTGGAAAAACAAGTGAGAGTGACTCAAGTAAGAATAATTATTTTCAGGAGTCGAAGGGGAGTAAACGGTAGAGGAAGTCGCAGATCCTGAGGACAACCCTCGGTGACTTCCCAGACTATTCTATTGTGTGGCTACGTTTTGCAGACGATATTATTTGAGTGTTCAATTTTGCCAATTTTATTATTTGGGACTTGTATTTGCGTAATATCCGATCACGCCAATATCCTGCAGAAATAGGTGGGTTTACGTCGTACCGAACGACAACATTGGAACCTAGGGTGAGTTAGGACTTGCGCTGCACAATATGGTTGCACAAGAGCCTAAAAAGGGTTTGAGGATTTAGGTCACGTTGGGCGGGCGAGCTACCTCAAAATCTTATGGGTTGTTATTTAGATTAATGAAAGAGATTGTTGAATACGATCCTCTTGTTGCTCGATCCAAGCTCTTTGCTGTGCTGCCAACGAAGTCGACTCCGAGCCTTGTGCCGTAGTAGTAGCTCCAGGGTTCAAGGGTTTGAGGTTTTATGTTTCACAGTTTTTGGTGTCAAAGTTTGGTTTTGTTGTTTTTGTTCAGATGTCATATTTGGGGGAGTTTTAATTTAATTAGAGCGACACCGATTTGATTCCACGGTTTCCTTATTCCGACACCACTATTTTCACTTGAATTTACTTAGTCTAAATGAGTTGTTAATCCCATTTAGATTGGAGAATTTCTGGTAGCAACTATAGGTTGCCTCATCCGAAAGATTTTCATAAATCTAAAATGGATGAATTAAGGATGTTCACTAAGTTCAAAAGTGTATAAATTTTTAAAAATACATTTTTTTTTGTGTTTTATATGTAATATAAAACATGCATAATAAAATAAAGTGACAAATAAGCAGTAAAAAACATGCATAATAAAGTACAGTGACAATAAAACAGTAAAATCACTATAAATAAACTGTAAATGCGTACCGGACGTGTCTGCTGTTGCTGCGATGTTAGTATTATATGTGAAAACAAGCAGATGTAACTAATGATTTAATAAGCATATTAAATATGAATTTAAGTATGTAAAAGAACAGATAACACATGAAAGCTCGAAAAAGGACCTATAAAAATTTAAATCATGGTGGGCTCAGAGCTGGGCTGTGTACTTTATATTTCAACTTTGGATAGATGCTACAAACCCAAACTATCGAAGGAGGGCAACTCCTAACCATGATCAAAATAATTAACCAGTGGACCTTGGTAGAATTTTGTCGAAGCTTTATTTGGTTTTTTATGCATGTAGAGTTTATTCAGTAGACAAAAGTAATGTTGTTGCAAATAGAGATTTTTTTTTTTTAAACATATGTGGAAAAAACATATGTGGAAATGCATGTAAGGAGTTTAGTATCTGTGTGAGTGTGAACAAATGAAATAATCCACCAGTTGCTTGCTTTAATCGGGCTAGAATCACCTAGCTACCTAAGAGAGTAGCGACAATTTCGCACCCAAAATTGGTGAATAGTCTCATTGATTCTGCTCTCCCCTTTTAGATAGTCATCGAAAGAGATGCTATTATATCATTCATCCCTAGTACACATAAGTATTTTCATCATCGCCTTAAAAAGAAATAAAACGGGGGAGGAAGAGAGGAGATTGACCCTACTCCCAAAAATCGGCAGGAAAGAAGAATGGAACAACGAGTGGGTCAGCTCAAAATGATGTTTAAATCCTCATAAGATCTCGATCAATAGAAACCCAAAATTATAGGCAAATGTGCCCCAGAACCACCTCTAAACCATAAGCACGAGACAAAACTGCCCCTACAACACTTAACGACTCCAAACAGCAATTAACAGCTCCTAACAACAATTATGAAACATCCTACAACTTCAAACAACATTTAGCAACTCCAAGATGCTATTTAAGTGTCTTAAACAGCGATTATATGAACCAAAACGACATTATAAAATATTCTACAACAATTAACAGCTCCAAACAACAGCTTACAACATTAAACATCATTTTTCCAGCTCTCACAGCACTCCAAACAGCTCCTACAACTATCCTACAGCTCTCCCAGCACTCCAAACAGCTCTCACCACACTTCGGGTCATAGAGGAGCGGGGGGCGAATTTTTGTGGACAGCAGGGAAGAGGAGTTAATAATCTCAGGCCGAGGGAGCTCGCTATCTATAGAGCTCAAATTTCAGAGTATCCGTTACAGGGTATTAGACACGCAATTTATTAATTTCCATGTGGGGCAGATGTTTATTTGGCAAATAATAATCTTCAAATTGATTTCAATTAATGTCAAATTAAATGATTTATTTCAATTTCAAAATTTGAAATTTGAAATCATGTGAGCTGGGTGATTAGCCCACTTTAAGCCCAAATCAAACCTAAATTGAACCTGGGTTGAGTTTGGACCCACACCCTCTTATTAAACATTCCTGTGCATTAATTTGCGTGTCGTTTGCGCATGCGCGAAACTTTATCATAATGGGTGTTTTTCCTAGCTAAAGTCAATGTTCCAGACGTGCCCGCGTGGTCCGTTTCGCTATATGGGGTCAGCACGATCAGGTCAAAAATTCGTTAAATTTAATTCTCTTTGAATATTGAGTCGTGACAGGTCATTTTGAAAATTGGCATTGGTGGTACGATGTATGTAAGCCTTAACGATGTGACTTTTGATGTTTATGTGCGTCGAATGTGTGAAAGTTGAAATGAGTATTTCTAAGGCCTCATGATTTTATATGAACCCATTTTTGAGCCCTCTACATGGTTGTCCTTAGCCCTTGTAACTAAGAGTTGAGTGCTTGAGACTACTCATGCGAGGTCTTCATAATAAAATGGGTCAAGAAGTGGTTCGAAGTTTTATGTGAGGTGGGCTCCGCTGCTAATCCGCAAGAACGATCAATAGGGAACTCCTAAAGTTAGATTCTAGGTTCTAAAGGAAGAAACGAATATCTCACTGAAAATGAGGTCAACAAGTTAAAAAAAGTTGACCGACAAATTCTGGCGACTCCGTCGGGGATTAGATTCTATCCATTTTGATCAAGAGGTTTTGTCTTCATACATCGATAGTGTGTCCATGTCCCTTGTGGACCAGACTGCTGTTTTTTCGTTCACATACCAAGCTCATTTCTTTCTTGAGCCAATATCGACTACTCTTCTTGGATTCCAGGGCCTTCTGCTTAACTATCTTTAAGCAGAGAGGTTTAGGAATCCCTAGAGTTTAGTGGGGTAGACCCCCAATAGGTGTGGTAGGTTAGGGTCAGAGTGAGTCCAATGTGGAATGGATCATTTCCAATTTTGGATTGGGTCCTATACCTCATGATCACTTCATCTCTCTTCCGAGTTCGTCTTGTTCTTTTCACAAGTCACCTCAAATTTTACCTCTGAAACTTTTCTCGACAATGTTAAAACTTCAAGACCTAATCCCTAGACAAAACAATCATTGTTAAGGAATCAGACAAAATTTTGAACAAAAGACACGACGAAGCAACAACAAATTTAAATTTAAGTCAAAATCACTTGGATAAGTTTCGAAAGAAACGTCTAGTTCATGAGACAATTTTGTTAGCTTTTGTGCTTACATCTAAGTTATTTCACATCTAAATTTAAGTCAAAATCACTCGGATAAGTCTCATATTAATCCTCTTATTAGTGTTAATCAGTTCTGTCGCACATCTAAGTTCTTATTTTATGCAAAAAAAAGGTAAGCTTCTGTACGTTTTTACACGATTTAAATTTTTTATGTTTAACTTATCCTATGGATTGATTGTTTTATTCGGATATGTTTCCCTCTTTTTTTTTTTCTCGTTTCCCTAGCTAGTAATAAATAAATTACTATTAGGACGGTTTACCTGTTGATTTGCATGAAAATATGACACTCAATAGAATGCAATGAATAAAAAGGATTCATGTAGCCGACCCCACTTAGTGGGGGTAAAGGCTTGTTGTTACTGTTGTTGTACTTGTTGATTTGCATGCATGTATCTCAGATTTCGTGGATACTCTGCATATAAGCTCGTATAAATATTTTGTTTTAGAAAATTCTCTGTGCTGGTGTGATCTCATCAGCTTGAGTGTGTAGTTTCTTGCTCCTTGGTGCGGTTTGGGAGTCTTTTTAACCCCCTATAAAATGCAGCGATACTCCTTTTTTTTTTTTTTTTAAAGAACGTTATCTGCTGAAGCACAATTAGTCCCTTACACATTAATGTTCTTATTCGAACTCATCAACTCTAAGATGGGGCCGAAGCACTAGCTATTAGGTCATGGGCGAAGGACTACGTAGCAGCACTCAATTGCTAATCATCAGGCTTACTACTTGCTGATGTGGATTGAAGTTTTATTAGGATTTCGCTATGCGTAGCTTATTTGATGTGCATTTATATATATATTTTTTATTTTTGTGTAACTTGCTTTTATTACATTATTTGAATTGTAAATTGTAATATTGTTTAAGTTTTTGCAGGGTTTTTGTTCGTCTATGTGCAATTCTATCTTGTTTCTATACTAAAAATCTCTTTATTTATGTATTTTTAGGGCATTATTCTTTTTATCAGCACTATTATGTTTGCTGGCTCTGTTTTTGCATTGGGTGCTATTGTTTCTGCAAAACCGTTAGATGACTTGGGCTACAAGGGTTGGAGTGGAGATCACAGAAGTTTTTATTCTCCCTATGCTTCATCTGTGTATCTTGGCTGGGCAATTGCTTCTTCAATGGCATTGTTAATAACTGCAGTTTTGCCTATTGTTTCGTGGTTTGCAACTTATAGATTTTCACTCTCTTCAGCTCTCTGTGTTGGTATTTTTGCACGTAAGTTGTGTTATTTTGACTTTTCAAATATTAGTCGTCAGGTTCTAGTATGCTATGCCTTTTTTCCTTTTTAAAAGCGTTCTTCAGAGCTGTCTATTGGTCAAACTCCTGTAAATGATGTCTCATTATTGTTAAGATAAGCCCTTTGTAGCTAATTATTATACTTTTTTTATTATGCTTCAGTCGTTCTTGTAGCATTTTGTGGTGCATCATATTTAGAGGTGGTGAAATCTAGGGAGTATAACGAACCCTTGAAGTCTGATTTTCTTGCTGCTTTGCTTCCTTTGGCTTGCATTCCGGCAATATTCTCACTTATAATCGGCTTATATAAATGGTAAGTCGAATAACAAGGTGGGATTTTTAGTTTAAGTTTGTTTTTTACTCGGCAATTTGTGTGTTGCAAAAATGTTTTCAGGAAAGATGATGATTGGAAGCTGTCCACTGGCGTATATTTATTCCTTGCCATTGGATTTTCACTTCTGCTTGGTGCCATGTCAGCTGTTATAACCGTCATCAGGCCTTGGACGGTTGGTTTTTTTAAACCCAGAATCCAAAGCATTTGAATTCTGTAAAGTAATTGTGCTTGCCTTTGTGATTTTGCAGGTTGGGGTTGCATTCCTTTTGGTCGTACTTCTTGTCGTGCTTGCATTAGCTGTTGTTCATTATTGGGCTTCAAACAATTTCTATTTGACCAGGATCCAAATGTTTTTCGTTTGTTTTCTTTCTTTTCTGCTGGCTTTAGCTGCTTTTTGGGTTGGATTTTTTGAAGGTGACTTCAAAACTTGTGTTCTTTCCATGTTAACTGATGATTTATAACCAAAAGGATCATTCGGCTAAAGCATACTTTTTTTTTATATATAGGTAAACCGTTCATAGGAGCATCAGTTGGTTACTTTTCATTTTTGTTTCTCCTTGCCGGAAGGGCATTGACAGTAAGTTGATCAAAATGATTTGGAATGTTCATTGTATTGTTTCTTTCCTTGTAACTGTAAGTATTCTTTTATTTGGGTATAAACTTTATTTCTTTTTCTCAGGTGCTACTTTCACCTCCAATTGTCGTCTATTCTCCGCGAGTATTGCCAGTATACGTTTATGATGCTCATACTGATTGTGCAAAAAATGTCAGGTTCGATTTGATTTTAGAATATTGTGGCTAATCATAAATCTATAGATTTTTCCTAGCAAATAAATGTTTAATCTTATATATTTTTGTTACTTGTATTTGTGAAATTTCTATAAATATTAACTGCTTGGTAATTTGGCAGCCATGCATTTCTTGTGCTGTATGGTGTTGCTCTTGCAACTGAAGGATGGGGCGTTGTAGCTAGTTTGGAAATATACCCACCTTATGCTGGTGCTGCGGTTTCTGCCATTACCCTTGTTGTAGCTTTTGGATTTGCTGTATCTCGTCCTTGCCTTACACTTAAGGTTTATTCTTCTTACTGTTTTAATTTCTTCCTGTGTTGGTTCATGCTTCATGATTTTTTTGCATTCTTTTGGAATCTTGTATTCCTATAAAGCTTTTGCCTTATTAGCTCCTGTCTTCTAAAATTTGCATGCTGTTAGATGATGGAAGATGCTGTGCTTTTTCTTAGCAAGGAAACTATTGTACAGGCGATCACACGCTCAGCAACAAAGGTTGGTTTTGAAATTTTGAAAAAAAGGAAATAAAAATTTTACAACTTTTTACATACATTTGAATAGTGTGTCTTTCTGAGCTTTTTCTTTCCATGAGCATGGCTTAAATTATATGAAAGAACTTTTGGGTTACAGATTGGTTTATTACATATCTGGATGTTTTTTTTTTGTAGTCTTCATATGTTGATTTTTCTGTAATTACAAGAATGGGGTCAACTGAACGTTTGAAGACGTTAAAATTAGTTTTTTTCTCCATTATTTATTTGTTTGTTAAGTATAACTGTATAACATTTTCTCACTTTTGGTTGGTGTTTTGTTTTTTTTGATAAGTTCATTATGGCAATTTATATTCTTCTTAGCTTGATTCGTCTCATATCCTCAACGACTCTTTTTGTTGTTAACCACATTCATATTTTGTATTCTTCTTTTTTTCTGTACTGCTTGAACCCATAGTGAGTAAGAGATTGTTTATTTGCATTCGCAGTGAGTATTTGTTTCAGTTTTGTTCAATGTAATTCTGTTTGTTGCACTTCAAGACAGTAGCGATGGAACTGTATTTGGCAACTCAAGAATAAAATCAGAAGTTCTGATAGACTTGTTTCTTTTTTATGCAATTCTGTATTCTAAGTTCTCTTATTTTTGTAGTCTTGTGGTTTTGCCTGTAAAAAAATGGGCCCTACTTTTCTAATGAGGGCTCAGTTTGATCCGTGCAATGTTTCTGTGGATTTTCATTAGAATTTAGAAGCATTTTTAGTTAATTTCTGGGTGGGGTTTTGATATCAATGCATTTTGTATACAAGTTGCTAAAATTCTGGTCCTCTATCCATTGATTATGAGTCTGAATTTTTTGCTATTTTTAATTTTGATGTGAATTGTCTAATTTCTATACCATGGCAGTGTCTTGGTGCAGTATATTTTGCTACCTTGTGAAAACCTCAAAAGATCATTTGTAGTTTTCATTTTGTCTGGTTGTATTTGGCGTTCCACTTGAACTTTTGGAATATGATTTTTTTTAATTTGTAAGTGAAATTTGTCCTTTTATTTTGCATTTTCATCAGATAGTGGAATGATATTAGCATTCAGAGCAATTAGGCGGGTTATTTTTTTAATTTTGCATGATGATGTTAGTAATATAGGATGACCTATGCTTTTTCTTGTTTGATTAGTGTATCTTAAGAATTTGTCAAAGTAGCTTTGAAAATTATGTATTGTGAATCTAACTTTTGTTAATCCTTTCAATGTAGATTAAATTGAATTTTTTTTTGCTTCAGGCATTGTAGGCATTGTATAACTTATATTGGTTTTACCTATCCTTGTCATGCATCACCTAATACTAATTTTTTCATGCTTTTTTGGGCGAATAGACTAGGAACGCTCTATCTGGTACTTACTCAGCCCCACAAAGATCTGCTAGTTCTGCTGCTCTTTTAATAGGGGACCCCACCATTACCCGGGACAGGGCAGGCAATTTTATGCTTCCGAGAGCTGATGTAACAAAACTAAGGGATCGCCTGAGAAATGAAGAAATTACTGCTGGCTCATTCTTTCACAGATTGAAATCTGGTTTGATTTATTGCCGTCGGTCTCCTATAGATGTAGACTACCGGAGGACAATGTGTGCTCATGCCCGTATTCTGGCATTAGAAGAGGCTATTGACACGGAATGGGTGTACATGTGGGACAAATTTGGTGGTTATTTACTTCTTTTGCTTGGTTTGACTGCTAAAGCTGAACGTGTGCAGGTGATCTTGAGCTTTTGTTTATGAATATTTCATATTTTATTCAATTGTTTGTTATAATTTTCTAATTTTCTCATGCCATTTTTATAGGATGAGGTCCGCCTTAGACTTTTCTTGGATAGTATTGGTTTTTCAGATTTAAGTGCCAAGAAGATCAAGCAGTGGCTGCCAGAAGATCACAGGCAGTTTGAATTAATTCAAGAAAGGTTGGTTCTTGTGTGCGTGTGTTTTTCTAACGTAATTTCTTTCCCCAAAATAATGTTATTGTACCATGTCTTGTATAGTTATATAAGGGAAAAGGAAATGGAAGAGGAAATCTTAATGCAAAGACGAGAAGAAGAAGGGAAAGGAAAAGAAAGAAGAAAGGCACTCCTTGAAAAAGAGGAAAGGAAGTGGAAGGAAATTGAAACCTCTCTTATTTCTTCAATACCTAATGTTGGAAACCGTGATGCTGCAGCCATGGCTGCAGCTGTGCGAGCTGTGGGTGGTGATTCTGTATTGGATGACTCATTTGCTCGGGAACGCGTTGCAAATATTGCTCAACGCATTCGCATGGATCAACTGTCTCGAAGGGCTCTACAGGTACAGACAATTTAACTCATTCTTATTTCTAGTTTAACTTTTCAAGTTATCCACTTTATGCTTCATGTATTAAGGTCGTTTACTCTTTGAACGGCAATTCTCTATGGCCTGAAATAATGGTGAATATATGTTCTTGATTATTGTTACTTGCTTTTTCTCTTCTGGATTCCATTTTCTGACATGGGGGGTGAAATGGTCCTGATATTTCCCGGAAGAGGTTCTTTGTTATTCTTGGAAGTCAATTTCAACTGTTAACCTGTGGGCCATAATATCAACCTTTGAAGCTACTTTGTAACTTTATAACGGAGCATTTGTTGGAAATTTTGTATAATTTGTGAATCATTTGTTGTTTTTATATTCTTAATTTGTTTTTCTTGCAGACTGGCATATCAGGCACAGTGTGCATCCTTGATGATGAGCCCAGGGCTGTCGGTAAACATTGTGGACTGGTTGACCCTAGCCTCTGTCGTAGTCAGAAGATAAGCATCTCCATTTCTGCTATGATTCAACCAGATTCTGGCCCAGTTTGTTTAATAGGCACAGAATTTCAGAAGAATATTTGCTGGGAAATCCTTGTAGCTGGTTCTGAACAAGGTATTGAGGCCGGCCAAGTTGGATTGAGATTGGTTACTAAAGGTGATAGGTTGACCACTGTTGCTAAAGAGTGGAGCATTGGGGCTGCCAGCATTGCAGATGGGAGGTTTGTGATAGAAGAAATGAACTTTCTTTGCATATATTATTTCATTTGTTTTCAAGTATGATGGTTAAGCCTTTCTGGCTTTTTGCGAGTTTATAATAACTGATAATTTACATCCACAGGTGGCATGTTGTAACTGTAACTGTAGATGGTGATATTGGAGAGGCAGCATCTTACCTTGATGGTGGATTTGACGGTTATCAGAGCGGACTGCCTCTGCATGGGAGTGATGGCATATGGGAACAAGGAACAGAAATTTGGGTTGGTGCCCGACCACCAACAGATTTGGATGCTTTTGGAAGATCAGATAGCGAAGGTGTGGAATCCAAGATGCAAATAATGGATGCCTTTCTTTGGGGGAGGTGTCTATCCGAAGATGAGATTGGTACACTTCATGCAGCAACAAGCCCTGTTGGGTATGATTTGATTGATTTGCCTGAAGATGGCTGGCATTTGAGTGGCTCTCCTTCACGGGTAAAAAAAAAAAATGTCCGATTGTAATTGTTCCTTGTTCCTTCATTTGAAATTCTCCGTGTGGGTTCCTTGTTCCTTCATTTGGATTTTTTTGTGTTTTGTTCTTGTCATAATGGAACTATTAGGGATAGTTGAATTGAGATAGAGCCATTAAATTTTCTATTTATTTTCTCTTTCTCTCCCTCAAAAGCAAATGTGCATGCATGTTTTGTTAAATTCATATATGGGCATTCATGTAGGAAATGGAACCCTTTTAGCTTGAAGCATCAGTTGGACTTGCATTTCTTGTCTGTGTTATTTCTCTCCGTTGTTGTGTGTTCCATGTCAGTAAATGCCACATCACACAGTAAAGGCACATGATGGTCTTTTCAATACATGAATAATCCGACAATTCATGTTTGGATGGATTTACTACTGATAAGATAATATTGAACTGGCAAGGAAAAGAAATTGATGGATGCTTATATATTTCCTTTCATACTTTAATAATGACAAGCTTGTTATCTGGTTTTTTGTTGTTCTGCTTATCAGTTGAATGCTGTAATTGTGCGCTTTCACATGTTAATACTTTGTAATATTATTGTTAAAGGTTGAAATTTAGGAAATTTGGCTCAGTTCTCTAGTAGGGATATGTACATCATTTCACAATTTTAGCTATTCATTCTTTTTTGGAAACTCTTGTACTTTTTCTTGGAGAACTTTTTCATTTTATAACAAATCTGATGCAGTGCAAATCTTTTTAAAGCAGCTTAATCTTATGATTTCTTCTGATATGTAGTTCTGGTGATGTTGCTCATATCTTACATCATTGTTGTAGATTAATGAATGGGAGAGTGATGAAGCAGACGTAGAATTGTATGATAGAGATGAGGTTGAGTGGGATGGGCAATATTCCAGTGGGAGGAAAAGAAGGCCAGAACGTGAAGGAGTAGTAATTGATATGGATTATTACAATAGAAAATTAAGGAAAGCATGCTATGAAACTAATGAAGAAATAAACCAACGCATGTTGTCTGTTGAAATGGCTGTTAGAGAAGCTTTGCTTGCTAGCGGGAACACAAACTTTACGGATCAAGAATTTCCACCTAACGACAAATCTTTATATATAGATCCTGGAAATCCACCTATCAAGCTGCAAGTAAGGTTCACAATGCTGCACGTTGTCATAGTTTCATATTCTGTTTCTTATTAGCGTTTTATCACCAACCAGGTTGTTAGTGAGTGGAGGCGACCAACTGATATAGTAAAGGAGAGTTCCATAGGTTCAAGACCTTGCCTATTTTCGGGCACTGTGAATTCTTCTGATGTTTGTCAGGTATAACTCATCCTTCTTCCATCAGTTTGCTTTCTTCTAGAATTTTTTCGATGATTGTACCTACCTCATGCAATTTAAATTTATCAGGGTCGATTAGGCGACTGCTGGTTTCTTAGTGCTGTTGCAGTTCTTACTGACGTTTCTCGAATATCTGAAGTTATAATCACACATGATTACAATGACGAGGGAATTTATACCATTCGTTTTTGTATTCAGGTATTCACCTGAAATCTTATTCTGAATACATTATCAAGTCATATAGCTTATTTGTTTAGATCTGTTTATTTTTTAAGGAAACTAAACACGGAAGTAAATATAAATTTTATTTCTATTTAAATACATTGAATTAAATATTCTATCTGGAAGCAAGGTAAACATTATTAGTTGTGACGTGAAGTCTGTTCTAGGTTTGAATTCAATTATTTGACCCTTTTTTTGGGATTAATGAGGACAATATACCGCCATCAGGTTTGCACTTAATGTTTCCTGTTTCTCTCGTCAATCTTCCTACCATTGTCAATGTTAAAACGTTGTCTACCCTTTATGATTTGCTTTGAGCAGAAGTACTATAGTGTTGACTTGATTAGAAGCTTCTAGCTATATTTTTTGTTTTACTGTGTACTGATAGAGAGAGGAGAATTCTGTAAGAACTGGAGAATTCTGTAAGAACTAGGTAAAACCATGCAGATGGCAGTCATATCAGCCATTATTCTTTTTTGTGATTCTTTCAATTTAATCAATTGTTGCAGATAGACGAATTTTTATTGACATACTTTCATTATAAGAGCATACCATTGTGATTGGATGACTCGTTTTTGCTGCTGATGCGGGCGCTGAAAAAGCCCCGACACGGGGCGCTAAAGATGCCAATCAGCTGAACCGGCTGGCCAATTTTCTCGCCGGTCCAGGGCACAAGGGTTGCTAGTTGTGTAGAAGGGGCGAGATTACCACCTCACTTATGCACTTCTCTACGTACGGAAAGCCTTTAATGGTTATTTTTTGGAGAGTTCCCATATTTCCTCTTGTGGGGGAGTTTCCTTTCCTACTTTCCTTTTTTCCTCCAATTGGAGTCTATATATTGTTGTTGTTTTCAGAGACATAGGGCAGTTTTGGTTTTGCAGATTCAGATTCTTGTGTGAAGTGTTCCCCTGTTCTAGGGCTGTATCCGAGGACGTGACAGTGCTCCGGTTGTATCCTATTCCAAGGTGGTGTTGTATCTTTCTTTTTACCCTCACCTAGCCCTTCTCCTTCCCTCTCCTCCACCTCCGGCCTCCCCATATTTCAGCCCAGCTCCTTGTCGCCCTTTCCTACAGCCTACCCTTGTTGACCATTTGCCCGACTTGCACCCTAACACCCTACCGCCCCTTCCGTGCTCCGTGCAGCCTACCTTCGCTGTCCAGCCCTCCAAACAACACCCCAGCCCACCTACTGGACCCCCAAACATCCCTTCCTGACCTATCTCTCCGCCATCAACCCTTCCCCATATCGTCACTACTTTGCCGACGCCAACCCTCTCTCGAGTCTCCTCTTTCTGGCCGTAGCAGGAGATTGGTCTGTTGTTGTTTTTCCCTTTTCATTGTGTCATGTTGTAACCCTATTTTTATATTAATAAAAGTTTGATTTGTTTTTCGATAAATCTCGACTAGTTTTGGTATCATTTCACATCAGATCTAACCCAACTCTAGTTCCATCCTAGGGTTTACTGGCATCCGCCCGCCCTAATCCACATCTACCATTTTTTTCCCTTCCCAACTCTAATCATGTGACCACGGATAGATACATCAGGCTCTACTCAGAAAGAGATTCAACGAGAAATTCATTGTATTGAACAGAGACAAGCCGAGTTGGATGACGAGAACCAAGAAGAGCTTACCCTCGATCATGATTGGGAGAGTCGAGGGGAAGACATGGATGAGGATCTGAATCCGTTCCACAAGGAAGATCACAGTGATGAGGAATATCAGCCACGCCGTTTTGGTATCCAATACCAAAGGAGGGCGAGAGAAGAAGCCACTTATGGGAGTCAGCCGAACTTTGACTTCAAGATGGACCTCTCAGAATTTGAGGGAGGCATGGTCCCCAATGAGTTTATCGAATAGCTACAATCAGTTGACCGAATTTTTGATTATAAAGATTTACCAGAGGACAAACGAGTTAAGCTAGCTGCCATTAAACTAACAAAGAATGTCTCATTATGGTGGGAAAATTTATAAAGGTAGAGTATAAGAGAAGGCAGCGAGAAGATAACTAAGTGGGAGAAAATGAAAGAAGCAATGCAGAAGAAATACCTCCCAACGTAGAATCGCCATGACATGTTTCTATTACTCCAAAACTTACAACAACATAATTTTTCAGTTGAGTTCATAGCCCAGTTCAAGCACTTACAGTTGAAGTGCGAGCTGACATAGCCAGTGGTGTATACGATAGCAGGATACCTCGGGGGTCTGAAGCTCGCCATTAGCAATGTGGTACAACTGCAACCATACTGGATGTTAGGGGACGTCTAGACGGTAACATTGAAGTTGGAGAGGCAGCAGAAGCAAATAAGACAACAATTGTCCTTCAGACCACTATTTTCAGCTAAGCAAGCACCTGCAACTTCTACTGCCGATAAGGTTATCTCAGAAGGAAATGACAAAATCAGTAGGGAACTGATAAGACATATCAGAGTGGGTAGAAGCTAGAGAAAGGAAGCTGCTCCTATATAGTGCCGACCAGGAAGTGTTTCAGGTTCCATGACTACGATCACATTGCCTCCAATTGCCCAACAAGCGGAGTCATCACACTCACAGATCAGGGCGCCGTCGAGGAGGTCGATCAGGTGTCAGAAGATTGTCCAGAAGAAGAGCTTTAGCTCCACAAAGATGAGAGAGAAGCATTAGTCGTTCAGCAAGTAATGCAGTCCGAGCCAGAACAAGACCAATCCTGATTAAGACATTATTTTTCTCATCAAGTGCACCGTCAAGGGCAGTGTGTGCAGCTTGATCATTGACAATGGGAGTTGTGAAAATTTTGTATCTACGCTCATGGTGAATATGTTGGGATTGGACATGTAGAAGCATCCCCAGTCATACCCCGTAGATCAGACGGTAAGCATGTCGTTTTGTTATCAGTTTAAAGTGTGAAAGGCGGAAGCTTTATGGAGGCAACACTAGTTCCCTGGACCACTTTCCTGCAGTCAGTTAGAGATGCCCCTTAGCACTAGCATTAATCCTTCTGAAAGGAAGTGAGGAGGAGAGGGAGGTACCGACATTACTGCAACCACTGTTGTAGGACTTCAGGGATGTTATGATCGACAGTTTGTCAAAGGAGTTGCCACCACTAAGGGACATCCTATTAGCCATACGCCTTATATCGGGGTCGGTTTTGCCAAACTGACCAACCTACAAATTGAGATATGCGGAGTACGAAGAGCTATAGTTACGGCTGCAGGATCTCATCACGGGGTGGTAGTCTGAGAAAGCACCAGTCCATATGTTATTCCTACCCTGATAGTGTCAAAAAAGGTCACATCGTGGCGGATCTGCGTCGACGTCCGGGCCATCAACAAGATTATTATCAAGTACCGATTTATCATACCCTGCTTGGATTATCTCTTAGACCTGTTACACGGAGCCACTATCTTTTCCAAGATCGACTTGCCTAGTGGGTATCACCAGATACGAATGAGGACAAGAGACAAGTGGAAGACCGCCTTCAAGATCTGGGATGGACTTTACAAGTGAACCGTACGTCATTCGACCTGTCAAACACAACCAATACTTTCATGAGATTGATGAACCCGATATTTCAGGCTCACATTAGAAAGTTTGTTGTGATCTACTTTGACGACATTTTAGTATACAACCGATCAATGGAGGATCACTTGCATCACCTAAAGGCAATATTCGAGGTACCGTGAGTTGAACAACTATATGCTCATCCTAAGAGATATCACTTCATGACAAGTCAGGTATGCTTTCTAGGTTACATTGTATCTAGTGCAAACATTCAAATGGACCTCGCAAAGATAGTGGCTATTATCATTTTGGCTGCTCCACAGTCGTTCACTGAGCTGAGATAATTTTTGGGACTCGCTTCATTCTATCAGAGATCATCATGAACTTCAATACTATCACTTCCCCTCTAACTAAACTTTTAAAAGGGAAAGAATTTGCTTGGACGGTAGCGGCACAGGATAGCTTTGACAAGGGTGACTCATGTGCCCATACTAGCATTACCAGACTTCAACCAATTTTTCGAGGTAGAATGTGATATCTCTGAGCGGGAATAGAAGCAGTATTGAGCTTAGGGTTGTAAACGAGCCGAGCTTGAGCGAGCTCAGGCTTGGCTCGTGTTCGGCTCGTTCGAAATAGTTCGTGTTCGAAATCGGCTCGTGAACAGTGTGTTCGTGTTCGGCTCGATTTAAATATTCGTGTTCGTGTTCGGCTCGTATTCGGCTTGAAATTGGCTCGTTAAACTAAAATTGAGAAAAATAGATGTAAAGTGTGAGATTCGAATCTGGATCAAATCTATACAAAAGAAGACACTAACCACATTGTCACATGAGGTGTTATGATTTAAACTTAGACATAAATATATATAATATATTATTATATAAATAATATATGTAATATATTATTATATAAAAAGTTATATAATTTTTTTTCGAGTCATTTCGAGCCGAACAC
>NW_018164478.1:2115652-2129137 GCF_001263595.1 Phalaenopsis equestris | reverse complement strand
GGCTTAACGAACGAGCCGAACACGAGCTGCTTAACGAGCCGAACACGAGCTGTTCACGAACAACGAGCCAAATTGACAGCCCTAATTGAGCTAGGGAGGTCATCCCATCGTTTTTTCCAGTGACATGCTGAATGTGTCTAGTGGATATACTCGACTTATGACGAAGAGTTTTACGCCCTTGTAAGAGCTTTGAAGCACTGGAGTCATTACCTTTTGTCGAACGAGTTCACACTATTTACGGATTATGAGGCCCTAAAATTTCTCAACAGCCAGATCAAACTAAAGAGCCAACACACACCTAGGTGGAATTTCTAGCCTCATTTCAGTTTGTACTTAAACACAAGGTGGTAAGCCAGAACCGCATAGCAGATGCACTGATTTGTCGACATCTATCGATCACATCCATGCAGGCTTTGAGGTCATAAGGGATCTATATGAAGTAGATGAAGATTTCAAAGACATATGAGAGCAATGTCAGGAGAAACTTGCAAGACAGTATTATCAAACAGATGGATACTTGTTCCACCAGAGCCAGTTATGCATTTCTCAGTGTTCACTAGGAGAGGCTTTTGTTCAGGAGGGCCATAATGGAGGATTAGCAGTCACTTCGACGGGGACAAGACACTCACCCTTATAAGAGAGCATATTTTTTGGCCCAAACTGATGAGAGATGTGGAGCAACATGTTAGATAGTGCAGGATTTATCATGTGGCGAAGACAAGGGCTCAAAACGCAGGATTGTACACTCTACTTCCACTATTAGCGACATCGTGGGTGGACATCAGCATGGATTTTGTGGTTGGACTCCCAAGGACCCAAAGGAACAAGGATTCCGCAATGGTTCTTGTGGATAGATTCTCCAAGATGGCCTATTTCATACCCTGTCACCGGACGTTGGTTGCCTCTCACATTGTTGATCTATACTTCAATGAGATTGTAAAGTTGTACGGAATTCCCAGGACTATCACATCCGACAGAGACGTCAAATTCATGGGCCACTTTAGAAGGACACTTTGACCCAGCAACTCATCCACCGACAGACAGATAGAGGTAGTAAATTGGAGCCTCGGTAATCTCTTAAGGTGCTTCATGGGGAAAATTATAAAGCAATGGGATTTTATTCTAACTCAAATTGAATTCGCCTATAACCGATCCATCAGCCAGATTATTGGACGCACTCCCTTCGAGTTTGTGTACGGATGTAACCCGCTCACTACACTTGAATTGGTGTTGCTCCTGCCATCTTCAAAAATCAACGAGGATGCCATAGAATGAGTTCACGAATTCAGAAGCTCCATGAAAAAAATTGGCAAGGTGACTGCTAAGCAGAACCGCAAATATCATGTCCAGGCAAATAAATCTAGGAAGAAAGTAATGTTTCAGGATGACGACCTTGTGTGAATTTGGTTGAAAAAAAAAAGATTTCCCATAGGATCATTCATAAAGCTTAAGCCAAGAGCAGATGAACCTTTCAGAGTACTTCAGAAGCTGAATGATAACGCTTACATGCTTGACCTGCCTAGGGACTACAATGTTTCAACCACATTCAATGTCGTCAACCTCACACCTTAACTTGAAGAGCCTGGAGCTTTGAAGAATGAGGTCGAAGCTTCTCCAATCCCGGGAGACTGACGCGGGGGCTGAAAACGTCTTGACACGGGTTGCTAAAGATGCCAGCCGGTTTTGCTGGCCAATTTTCTTGTCGGTCCAGGGCGGAAGGATCGCGAGTCTTGTAGAAGGGCCAAGACTACAACCTCACTTATACGCTTATCTACTTATGGAAAGCCTTTAAGGGCTATTTTCTGGAACAACATCACCCTTCTTCTTGTGTGGTAGTTTCCTTTTTCTTTTTTTTTTCCAATTGGAGTCTATATATTGTTGTTGTTTTTAGAGACTTAGGGCGTTCTTTGTTTTACTGATTTCAGATTCATGTGTGGAGTGTTCTCTCTGATCTGGGGCTGTATCCGAGAAGGTGATGGTGCTCCGGCTGTATCCTACTCCAAGCTTATTTTGCATATTCCCTCTTACCCTCACAAAACCATTCTCCTCCCCTCTCCTCCACCTCCGACCTTCTCATATTTCATCCCAACAACTTACCGCCCTTTTTTACGGCCTACCCTTGTTGACCATTCACCCCACCTACACCCTAGCACTCTGCCGCCCCTTCCCTGCAGCCTACCCTCTTTGTCCAACCTTCCAACTAGCACTCCAGCCAACCTACCGGACCCCCAAACCCCTCTTCCTGACCTATCTCACCGCCACCAACCCTTCTGCATACCCTCACCACGTTGCCGACGCAACCCTGCTTCCGAGTCTCCTCTTTCGTACCCTAGTAGGAGATTGATCTGTTATTGTTTTTCTCCTTTCATTGTGTCTTGTTGCGACCTGATTTATATATTAATAAAAGTTTGTTTTGTGTTCTGATAAATCCCGACTAGTTCAGGTATTTTTCTTAGACTTCCGCTCTGAAAATTTATTTAGTGGTCACTACCTTTTGAAGAATCATTTTACTTGGACCACTTTGCATCGGTCATGATAGATATTCCACCTTTTCTAGATGATTAACTTTGGTTTCTTGTTTAGTATTTCTGGATTTAAAATGCATGGCCTTTCTTACATAGGATAATACTACGGTTGGTCATTATATTTTAGTTTGCTCTCATTTTGAATCTGTATTTGTGCCTAACGTATTGGACCAACAGAGATCCTTGGGTTAATTTTGAAACATGCGCAACATTTATTACAGGGCAAATTGTATATTCTTTTAGGATGGTTGATCTATATTAGCTTGTTTTGTTAATTTTAAAGATTTTCAAAGAGGTTCATCAGATCCATTACTTTTTACAATATCAAGTATTAAATGAGGAAATTGTGCTCCAATGCCTTAGAACATTGTGTTGTATTTTTTGCATTCCGTCCTCTTTTATGTTTTAACACTTTCTCATCTCTTTTTTTGACCTCATAAATTGTCATTGAAAGACTAAAATTTTCTTACAATTCTTTTGGTTAGAATACCTTAGTCCAACCAGCCTCATTCTAGTTTCGATTTGGCTACAAAAATGGGTAATCACATTTTCTCTTGAAAGTTTCTAAAAGTAGTTCGTTTAGTCTCTTTTTTTTTTTTTTTTTTTAACTCTGAAGAAATTTCTTCCAATAATTAGTTGTCCTGATAAAATTTCGCTGCCTTTTTAGGATTAAGTTCAAATGCTTAAATTTTTTATTGATTATCATCACCGTAGTTGTTTTGCACTTCCATTTAAGTCATCATAGTGTACTTTTAAATTACCAAATATGAATGATTTGAACTTTCCTGTGGATTTTGATATATAGATTTATTCTAATGTGATAATTTTCTTATTAATAAATTTAATTATGAATCTTAGTTCGTTTTCTTATTTTAAATGTTAATAAATTTAATTACGAATCTTAGTTCGTTTTCTTATTTTAAATGCCCACTTCTTTTTATTAGGGTGAATGGCTTAGAACCTTGTGTTATATCTTTTGTATATTGTTTTAACACTTCCTCATCTCCTTTTTTTTTTTTTTACCTCGTAAATTGTCATTGAAAAACTACAGCTTTCTTACAATTCTTTTGGATAGACCACCTTAGCCCAAGCAGCCTCATTCTAGATCCGATTTGGCTGCAAAAATGGATAACCAAATTTACCCTTTAAAGTTTCTAAAAGTACGTCGTTTAGTCTTGTTTTTTTTTTTTTTTTGCTTTTGAAGAAATGTCTTCCAATAATTAGTTGTTCTGATAACATTTCTCTGCCTTTTCAGGATAAGGTGATGATTTAAATACTTAAATTTGTTATTGATTTTCATCTAAGTAGTTGTTTTCTATGAAACACCGACATAGACACTCACACGACACAATATGGGGATACGACATAATTGAAAAAAATAGGAAACAACACGTCATTGATACATTTTTATATTTAATTAATTATTAATATAGAGTATTTTTTATTATTCTTTATTAAAAATATCACAATACAAATTTTGTAAGAATAAAATTTAACTTTATAAATTTAATTTATATCATCAAACCTCGTAGTAATGAAAATTAATTTTTAAAATTAGATATAGTATGTTTCAAAAGAATTCATCTAATTTATCTATTAAAATTAAATAAATCCCATGACTTCAAAGAGGAAATTACTAATGCTCGGCTTCGAATATTGGATTCAACTTCGATGCTCAATTTTGACGAATGTCAGAGGGAGCTTCAACATGATGAGAGATGGAGAGGTGTTGATTATGGGGTATAATTAAGGCTACATGTATTTTTATAGTTTTCTAATTCCTATGCCCCATTTTCTTGAAATCTTAAGCTCACTTTTGATCCGCTGTTGAGGTGTGTCATGTACGTGTTCAGACCTGAAAAAATTCAGACATATATTTTGTAGTGTCGGAGAAGTGTCGGAAAAGTGTCAGTGTCCGATACGTGTCCGACACAGGCACGACACATGTTTAGAAGTTTCGGTGCTACATAGTTTGTTTTCAACTTTCAATCATCGGTGTCATCATGGTGTAGTTGTAAATCTGCCAAAGATGGATGATTTGAACTTTCAGATTTTGATATATAGATTTGTTCCAATTTGATAATTTTCTTGTTAATAAATTTAATTACAAACCTTAGTTTGTTTTCTTATTTTAAATGCCCGCTTTGTTTTATTAGGGTGAATGGGTCCCTGTTGTTGTTGATGATTGGATCCCTTGCGAAGCTCCTGAAAAACCAGCATTTGCTACTAGTAAGAAGCGTAATGAGCTTTGGGTTTCTATTTTGGAGAAGGCTTATGCCAAACTCCATGGATCTTACGAGGCGCTAGAAGGTGGGCTTGTTCAAGACGCTCTTGTAGACCTCACAGGAGGTGCAGGTGAAGAGATCGACTTGAGGAGTCCACAAGCGCAGATTGATCTGGCAAGTGGAAGATTATGGTCTCAGTTGTTGTACTTTAAACAGGAAGGTTTTCTACTTGGCGCTGGGAGTCCTTCTGGGTCAGATGTGCATGTTTCCTCCAGTGGAATTGTACAAGGTCATGCCTATTCAGTGTTGCAGGTATATTTCCTCCATTTTTCCCTTTTTATTGTTTCATTTATTGTCTCTGATGGGTTTGTTTGTTAATAATTTAACTTGTATTCAATTATGATTAAGGTGAGGGAGGTTGATGGCCACAAACTTGTACAAATTCGGAATCCTTGGGCCAATGAAGTTGATTGGAATGGTCCTTGGTCTGATTCATCACCTGAGTGGACTGACCGGATGAAACACAAGTTGAAGCATGTTCCACGGGTAGATTTTTGTGGAATTCAACATTTTGAGAACTTCATTTTAGCCATTTAGGTTCAAATGGAATGTAGATGATTGAAAGGTCTATTATGTGCTGCTTACTTTCATTTCAATCCTTCAATTTCAGGCAAAAGATGGAATATTTTGGATGTCTTGGCAGGATTTCCAGATTCACTTTCGTTCTATATATGTTTGCCGTGTTTATCCACCTGACATGAGATACTCTGTCCCTGGACAATGGCGTGGTTACAGTGCTGGTGGCTGCCAGGATTATGACTCGTGGCATCAAAATCCCCAATTTAGGTTGAGAGCCACTGGTTCAGATGCAACAAACCCAATTCATGTGTTCATTACATTAACACAGGTTCTCTCTATTTTGCTCTTTTGTAGCTGCTTTAGTATTCTTATAGAAAGCACTAAACATCTTATTTGCTTTCTTTTACTGCATTGTTCGCTAGGGTGTTAGTTTCTCGAAAAAGGTTTCTGGTTTCAAGAATTATCAGTCTAGTCATGATTGCTTGATGTTTTACATTGGCATGAGGATACTGAAGACACATGGCCGGCGTGCTGCATACAACATTTATTTGCATGAATCAGTTGGAGGAACAGATTATGTAAACTCTAGAGAAATATCCTGTGAACTAGTCTTGGATCCCTATCCAAAGGGATACACAATAGTACCAACAACTATTCAACCCGGCGAAGAAGCACCATTTGTTCTATCAGTCTTTACCAAATCAGCAATAATCCTGGAGGCAATTTAGGGAAGTCATCTAAATTAAAGGCTTGCTAAAGGCTGGCTTTTGCAACCCTTAGATTTGAGGCTCTTGTAAGTCTCAAATCGCTTGGGATTTCGGGGACTTGAAGCCTGTGAGCAGGTCAGGGGGTTCAGGAATTAACAGAATGGTATGATTCTTGTTCAAATTCCCTGTTAAAATTCTTATTTAACTTTTTTTTTTTTTGTCTAGGAAAGATCTTTTGCATACAGTGGAATTTCTGAATAAACTAGTGCTTCCACTCTTATGTTTTGCAGGGATTTAAAAAATTAGGCTTGTTTTATTAGCGGGATTTTGCTTATGACTGCACTAGTATAATATTTAGTTATTCGTCATGATCATAGATGCCTATCATTATGGCCGTTCACGAGTTCTAACTTTATGCAAGTATTAAAAGCGGTGATGCTTTGTTTGGCTGAATTATTTTCCTATCATCGCAACTCCATACATTTGTACTGAAACCCTCAGATTTTCTCCTAATAATTTTTTTGCCTAGTGGTTAAGTCTTTGCAAAATTTTCTCTAGTTATTAAGGTCGCGTGGTTCTCTATTACCTTCCACTAATTCAGAGAGCCAGCTGTTATCCTCCGCATTTTGCTTTACATTCATCTCTACCCTTTTTAACAACAATCCACTCGAAGTTGAATACTAGTGGGTGATATCTAGCTGTGGTTGAGTCATCCAATCTTTTCTTAAAATGGAAGGTTTTGATTTCCAACTTGAGCCAAATTTGAGTTGAGTTGGCCTAAAGTTGAAGTTCAAGCAAATTCAAAAGTGTATTTTTCTTTTTTAAATTTCAAGTTGTAGCCACTCACTCTTGAGTCTGAGTTTGGCTACAACTTGGAGATCTTCTTAAGCTCCACTAATTGTTGTAAATGATTATATGATGATGGAATCTAAGTTTCTGAAAGCCATTAACTCAATTACAATATTACCTTAAAAAAGGTTAAATTAAAACTATATAGTGAACTTTGAACCATGAGATACTTATTAAGCAAAATATGGTTTCATTACTTTCCTTGTTTAATTTTTCAGAGTCTGTTTTTGGTTGATCGATTATAAAGAAAACAGTTATGCTAGATCTACAATCATAGTGCCTGTTCAATGACTGCATTTTTATTGGTTGATTTGTTAACTACAAATGTCCGCAATTCCTAAACAGGTCCAGTTTCAAGGTTTTGATTCTCTGAGCCAATTTTCATATTTAAGGCATAAAGCATGCAAAGGAGAACCAGCTCCAGTAAATAAGACTTCCATTTTTACTTCCAACTTCTCTACCGGTGTTCTGCATGAAGTTTTAGTCCCAGCTTCTGTGGACAGCTTGGATTGGCCCGAGACGGGGCTCTCGGCTGTCGATAAATTTGATTGGCCGGATCAGTTCAGTAAGCATATTGTAATTTGCTGTCAGGTATAGCAAACGGATAATATCATCGTTAATAATCTTTTTTGTTTATTATAATAAAGGGTTTGTGGCTGGAATTACCTTTTTGTAGAGTTCCGGTTACAGTTTTGTAATACCCCTTCCGTGATTTGCGGTCTTATTCCTAGGCTTTTTCAGCCAGTTATTATTATTATTATTTAATTTAACTTTCTTTTTTTTTTTGTATATTGTAATTTATTGGGAATCTCATTTGACATGCAGCCTGGTGCTCTGTTTTCTGCTTTGAATGGCTAATTTCTTATGACACTGCTTGCTTCAATTTTACTTGGCTCCAGCAGGTTCTAATGTATCTTTTCATGCATACCATGCAGTATTTATATATTTATGTATCTAACACCTATTTTCCTTACATACAATACAATTCTTATATATTTATGCGTCTTACACCTTATTGCTCACTAATATTTTAAAACTGGTGCTATAAATGGAAATATCAAATGTTTGGTGGTGGATATGTAAATACATAGGAGTCATATGGTATGTATTTAAATTTCCCTTCTAAATGTTAGTTGTCTTGATTTTTTTATGAAGTGGGGCTGATTGGTTGTAAGTAATTAGAATTATTATTTTTAATAATGTGAAATAAAATAATTATATTTTTATTTATTAAAGATGTTTAAATGATTGTTAAATAAAATTATATTTTATATGCTTCACTGTCCATCAATGCTAGTTCGTTCTTAATCAGTGACTGATCGAGTAGAATTGGTTTGTCTATAAATATAAATCACCACCTTAAAGACTGGCGCTATATTATTCATAATATGTACACGAATAATATAAATTAAAATTTTCTCAAAATATGAAAATTTAAAAATATAAAAGTCTAGTAATTGAAATTAAGTATATGGTTTAAATGTTAAATGTATTCTTTAAAAAATTCGTTAAGGATTGAATTTTTGTTAAGATAATAATAAATCTAAAATAAATAAGTGATTATGATTTTTGTTTTAGCTAGTCAGAATATTGTTTATTTTATTATAGATAAGCAATCATTTAATTAATGATTTTTGATCTTTTAAATATTGATAAATTCAGATGTTAATCCATTTAAAAAAAAGTTATATGTAATTAAATTTATTTTTTTTAAGTAGGTATACTTACCATAGCTCTTAAAATATTTTAATTTTTAATTTTCTAAATTAAATAAATTACTTTTAACACATTTAGCATAGCTAATACTTATTTTAAGTTTTTTTTTTTGTTTGAAACTAGTTGATTAATTTTCAATGTATCACAAATGTTTTATTTTAAAAAAAAAATAAAATTAAAAAACAAAAAGTATGCTGGTCCTAAACTGCCTTTAGAAGTTACAATTATGCTCGTGACTACAATAAAAAAAAGCAACAACTATCCTCATAGGAAATCAGCTGAAAAAACTTATTAAACTAAGAGTTTGTTTGGAACAGTTGCAGTTCATATAAACAGTTTATCCTGAAACGTGGCCAGCGGGGTTTGATCCGCGGCCCACGTTTAGTGCAAAAATCCAACCGTGTTTTCAGATAAGCTGTTGAAATGCTTTTTTCAAATGATGAAGCAGCGTTTTCAAAACGCCGCTGCAACAGATAAGCTGCCCCAAATACGACCTTAGTCGATACCATCTTTGGTTGGTAATAGTTTGGATGTTGCTAATGTTTTGGATTCAATTTTACCAAACATAATAATAAACTCTCACTTTGTGCATTTTTTGGCCGGAGAAAAATAAAGGCGAAAGGTAGAACAACTTTGTTCTCGTAGTTATTCAAGGATTGGTTGGTTCAGTCAGGAAGCAATTTGGTACGAAGGGCTAAAGTAGCGTTTTCAATCACAAAACTAGACTTCTTAGTGATGTGCACGAATCTAGATGCATTCTGGGCAGGAAACATTCAAATTTAACATAATTATTACAACAACTTTAGTCAAATTGAATGTCTTTACAAGATGAATCAAATGATTGAACACTTGAACTGTAGTTAAAAACTTCGGTGCATCAATTGGAAGGTCAAACGATCTCTAAATTCGGCTTTGTTGATAGTAGCGACTTAACGAAGCCAAGATAATCTAATTTCGAGGTCTTTAAGATAACTAAAATGTTAAAAAAACATAATATAATTAAATGAATCAATGTGAATCATCTGATAGTTTGTTTCGAAAGATTGATTAAATTTACCCAAAATGTTTCTTTCAAAATTAAATAAACCTCAATTCTTTACTTGAAGGAGGATATGAGAACAAGAGAGCGAGCTTGCCACTAAAGTTTCTTGAAGTTCTAGTGGTTGTCACCGGTCACCAAAGGTCGTCATTGACAATATGAGTTTAACAGTTTACAAACCTTAACCAATAATTGCTGCAGCTAATACTACGACTGTCATCAACTACAATTTATATAGCCAACTATAATTTCTATAGCCAGCCATGATTATTATCGTCATATTATGACAATTATAGCGAGACTATGACAGCTACAGTCTCAATTACTCTTATAGCTATATATTTTGGATTATCTCTAGCCAATTGTGATTCCAGCATGATATTGTAATCTCATCTTCTTAATCCAGGTGAAGAATGAACTTTAGTACTTCAGATTATATAGTGCATTATTGTAACCGAGCCAGACCTCGTAGCTTTTTCCCATGTCTTGGATTTTTCACATAAAAAGTACTGATATCTCCTTCTACTACTTTCATGTATCTATGTGTGCACTAAACCTTTGTGCAACACTATGACATTAAATTATCACTCCATTAACATAAATTCCCTAGCGCACAACAAGTAGCGTGCAAATTTAATGACCATAACATTCTTTAATGTTGTTTCAACCTATAAAAACAAAAAAATTACAAAGCAATAAGATAATAAAATTTAAAAAACAAATTAATAATCATACTAACTGAATAGAATTTAAAGCAAAAGATTTTTTAATTCACATCTAAAATAATTTAACATAACAATGAAACAATTTGTAGCCCTAGAATTAACCCGTTGGTCTCTATCTGTTTGATACCTTTTAAAGCGAAGACATGGTTAGGCGTTAATTGGAAATCATGGCCATCATGATTAAAAATCTCACTTAGGCTAGTTTTGTTCATTTCAAATATCCTTATTTTTCCCTTGTAACTAATAGCTCAAATAGTTTTTTGAAACAATTGCTGATTTTGTTTTATTTTTAAGAAAATAATATTCATAAATTATTTTTATAGATTTAATCTATCTACATTAATTTAAGTATTTCATCAATTTCTAAAACACATATCTTTATGTATTTAAAAGTACCAAATCAAACAAAAGTCCATCTTGCCAACCCAACACCAACCCTGTTTGATGTGATGCATCGATGTAAAATGAAAACCGAATGCACATGTAAAGAGCATTCGAAACATTGATATTGACAAATTATGCATGAAACTGATTTTTCGAACTATCCAAACGGTGTATTTACGTGTGTCATGATGAAATCATTGAGAATTTGATAAAAAAAAATGAAAATTATGAGCGTGGTTTTAATAGGAATTTTGATATTTGAGTGAGAATCTGAAACATGAATGAAAGAGGTGCTTGATTTGTAAATAGAAATGTTTTGGGTGCTCGGTAAGTAATCGCTCCCTTATTTTTAATAAATTCGGGCAATCTATAACATTTTTATAGTAGACTTAAGTAATTCGAAAACGGGAAAATTACATGCATAGCACCCAATTCTTATGGATTTACATATCTTATATCTAAACTTTTATTTTTACACACAAAGAACTTTATTTATCAATCAAATGATAGATTTGATTGGATGATAATGAGTGTTATTTTTAATATAAATATGAAAGTTTAGTGATGAGACGTATAAATATAAAAATTTTGGATGCTATGTATGTAAAAGCTCCATTATTTGAAAAATTATTTCATACGAACACTGCATTCATGCGGTGTCCAATCTCCACTGTTGATCACAGGGAAGATGTAATTCGGTGGGTCTCATTCAAATTTTTTTTTTTAAATCTATGATCAAAAGTGGAGACCGGACACGGCATGAATTTCTGCATTATTTAAATAACATTGAAAAAAATACATGCTTTAAAATTTTAAAGCATACAAATCTGTCTATTATATTTCTCTTAATTTTATTTTAATGAATCACTGTTTAGAATGACAGAGGCCGTCACAGAGTGAAAACGAAAGCGAGCGATTGCGATTGCTGGTCGGGGAATTAAATGAGGTGCGAATCCAAAACCCTTGTGTGCCTTTCATCTGCTTCCTAGCGCTTCTTATCTCTTTTAACCAATATAGGAGACCGTCGTACGCCACTTCTTCGGCTACAGAGCTCGCCGGAGTTTGCTTTCTGTACTATGACGTTCTTTTCTGACATTACTCTTCTTCCTCGCTAAATGGACCGCATCCGAACTAATGCAGATTTTATATTAATCGTGATGTCTGTGAATTAGGGATTTCATCTTGTAGTTGACCATTGGCTTGTTAATTAGCTCTAGTTTTACGATTGAATGACTCTTTAGTTTAATTTTTGGAAGCTAATAAATCTTAAACCTTTAATTATTACTTATATGAGTATGATTGTTCTATTACTTATTGTAGAAATTATATATGAAATGACATGTTTTGGGCTTCATCCACAGGTGTCCTTGGAAAACTCGCTTGAATTTGGGACTTAGTGTGATGAAATCTAATTTTCCTTAATGGAGGTGTCTCTTTGAGTTGCTCTATCATGAAATCAGGGTACAAAGCTACAAAAGTAAGTTTTAATAAATGATTACTAAAAGTGATCCGTGCTTGTTTGTAGTGGATTGATTACATTGAATTCATGTAGTGATGGTCAAGTAAGGAACACATTCATGTGAAGTTGGTGGCCGGTGTTTCCGATGTAGGTTGAGTTCTTGTGAAGTCATATTGAACGATTTTGGGTAAGTGGGTTGTTTCTGAGAAGTTTGATTAGCCTTTTGGTCAATATTCCCTATTAATTGGCTTTTGTCAGCTATGAGCTCATTGATGTGTTCAATATGGTCTAAACGACTCCACATATTGATCCAACTTAGCCAGCCAACTAGCTTTGACTCTGACTGATGCAATTTGGCAAAACTAATTGAATCTATTTTGAGTTGGATTTCTAAAGGTCTTAAAAATTGATTTTGATATTTCTTGTAATGATGAGAAAACTGCATAACTCTCCTATTGAATTTTTTGATTTGACATTTTGAATTAACACTTAGTAGCTTGTTGATTAGGCCTATTATTGAGCACCCTGACTTATGCCTGTAAGCAACCTTTTGAGAAAATTAGGGCGAAGAAAAACAGTAATTGACACAAATCCAGAAGAACACAGAGATTTAACGAGGTTCGGCAGAGATGCCTACGTCCTCGGGAGCAGAGCGGCGAGTTCCTTTCAATAATCAGAAAAGAGTTTACAGAATTCAGGGATACCTCCTGGGGTTACTAACAGGCCTATTTATAACCCCAGGAGTAAATCTAGGCACAATATGTAATTACAACATTACCCCTGTACCAAACCGCGGGGCTTTGCCCCCGCACCCCAACCCACGTAACTTCCCAATTTGGATAGATTCTTCCACTCCGCTTCGATCCAGCGTCTGTCCCGATATGGTATATGAGTCATACCATAACAAATCTCCACCTTGGCGAATATCCAGCCCCTTAGGAGAAAAAATACCTGGGAGTTACACCTGCACCACCGTGGGTTGGGCCACCATGCTTCTCTAGCAACTGCAAACATTCAACAAGTCCAAGCAATGCAAGAACTTGTTGATAGTAACTGGCTTGGTCAACATATCAGCTGCATTCTCATCAGTATGAACCTTCTGCAACAGTATCTCCCCAGAAGCAATCAACTCTCTGATCTTGTGATACCTGACATCAATGTGCTTGGTTCTCGCATGGTACACCTGGTTCTTAGCCAGATAAATAGCACTCTCACAATGCAACTGAAACTGAACTCCACCTTGCTCAATGCCCAGTTCCTTTACTAGCCCAGCAAGC
>NW_018164478.1:2114991-2115618 GCF_001263595.1 Phalaenopsis equestris | reverse complement strand
TTCAGTTGTAGATAATGCCACAATAGACTGAATTGTTGATTTCCAACATATAGGCCCTCCACCAAGAGTAAACACATACCCAGTTGTAGACCTTCTGCCATCCAAATCACCTGCATAGTCTGAATCAACATACCCCACAACTGAAGGATCGTTCTTCTGGTTGCCAAAAATAATTCCATGTCCTACAGTACCCTTCAGATACCTGAAAATTCACTTGATTGCTTCCCAATTTGCTTCCCAATGCTTCCCAATGTCGCCTTCCAGGTTTAGCCATGTATTTGCAGACTTGACTAACAGGATGAGCCAAATCAGAACGAGTACATACCATAGCATATATCAAGCAGCCAACTGCACTGGCATATGGAACATTAGTCATGTCTTCCATTTCTGTATCTGTCTTAGGACACTTTAGGACACTGTTCTGAAGAAAGCTTAAAATGATTTGCCAAAAGAGTGCTCACTGGCTTTGCATTGCTCATCTCAAACCTTTCCAGCACTTTCTCAACATAGCCTCGTTGAGATAAACATAATCGTCTTGAGTCTCTGTCTCGATGAATCTCCATTCCAAGAATCTTCTTCGTAGGACCCAAGTCTTTCATGTCAAATTCCTGGCTCAATAAAGCTTTC
>NW_018164478.1:2113235-2114835 GCF_001263595.1 Phalaenopsis equestris | reverse complement strand
TGTTTCAACCCATACAACGATTTCTTTAACCTGCAAACCAGATGCTCCTGTCCAGGTTGAGTGAACCCTTCTGGCTGCTTCATGTAAATCTGCTCCTCCAAATCACCATGTAAGAAAGCAGTTTTAACATCCATCTGCTCCAAATGCAAATCCCAAATAGCTACTAATGCAAGCACTGCCCTGATTGAAGTATGTTTGACCACAGGAGAAAAGATTTCATCATAATCTATCCCCTTTTGCTGTGAAAATCCCTTTGCAACCAGTCGAGCCTTGAATTTTTCCCTCTCTTTTTCTGATACTGCTGGTTTCCTTTTGTAGACCCATTTGCACCCATTGGTCTTCTTTCCCTCTGAAAGATGAACTAGCTCCCAAGTCCTATTTTTCTGCAAAGACTCAATCTCCTCAACCATTGCACCGATCCATTTTTCTTTATCATGGCTAGTGATAGCTCTTTGAAAAGTGGTTGAATCATCGCTGCTGATGAGAAGTGCACATGAGACTAAGTCTTCATAACTCAATCTGTTATGAGGTCTTACATTGGTGCTTCTCTGTCTATCTCTGACTAGATTGTAATTCTGTAGATCATCTGGAATAGAATCACCAGGTGTTGTATTTGAACTTTCATCTCTCTCAGAAGCTACTGGCTGGTGTTCTAAATCCATCTGCACTGCATCTGAACTGGAACTGTTTTCTGACACTTTGTCTTGATTCTGTTGTAGCATAAACTGCTCATCAAAAACTGCATCTCTGCTGATCACCATATTTTTTGCAATTGGATCCCAAAATTTGTATCATTTTACACCTTTCTTGTAGCCCAGAAAGATGCACTTCTTGGATTGTTCATCAAGTTTGGATCTTTCATCTCCAGGTACATGCACATAAGATGGACATCCAAAAATCCGTAAGTGATCAAATTTAACTGGATTGCCTATCCATACCTCTTCTGCGACCTTGCCACCCAATGATGCTCGAGGTGATCTATTGATGAGATAGCATGTCATATTCACAGCCTCTGCCCAGAAACTCTTAGGAAGCCCTGCATTCAGTCTCAAGCACCTTGCTCTTTCAGTTAAGGACCTGTTTATTCTTTCTGCCACACCATTCTGCTGTGGTGTCTTCCGCACTGAAAAATGTCTCTGAATCCCATGCTCCTCACAGAACTTCTGAAACTGCGAATCAGTGTACTCTGTGCATTATCGGACCTCAAATATTTGATCTTTCTACCAGTTTGGTTCTCCATCTCAGCTTTCCACAGCTTGAATTTAGAGAAAACTTCAGATTTTTGCTTCAAGAAATACACCCAAACTTTCCTGGAGAAATCATCAATGAAGGTAACGAAATAATGAGATCCTCCCAATGACAACTCCCTAGTAGGGCCCCATACATCAGAATGCACATAATCAAGAATTCCTTCAGTTTTGTGCTTTCCAGTCATAAAACTGACTCTAGTCTGTTTTCCAAGAATACAGAACTTACAAAGATCGAGCTTGCAGCTTTTAACCCCATGCAGCAGATTTCTTCTATGCAATTCTGCCATCCCACGCTCACTGAGATGACCCAGACGCATATGCCATAGCTTTGTACTGTCATTATCTGACTC
>NW_018164478.1:2111444-2112756 GCF_001263595.1 Phalaenopsis equestris | reverse complement strand
ATATGACCTGGCTCCTTGCACTTGTAGCAATGAATTTCCTTTTTGCCTCTAGACTTTGATCTGGAATTTCGCCTTCCAGATCCCTCCTTCTCTTTCTTCCTTCCACGATCATGCTTACTCTTCACATATAAACTGTCACCGTGAGAGCTTTCCCCTGCATTTTGCTTCCGTTGGTTGTGAGCCAACAACGCTGCAGTAATCTCATCAACTTTGATAGTCTCTTTCCCATATGTCAGAGTAGTCACCAGGTGTTCATAGGAAGCGGGCAACGAACATAACAAAATCATCGCTCAATCTTCATCCTCAATACTCACATCAAGCCGTGATAGGTCTGTGATTATTTGATTGAAGCCATTAACATGCTGCGCCAGATCAGAACCTTCCTGCATCTTCAGCCCATACAACTTTTGCTTGAGATACAACTTGTTCGTCAGAGATTTAGCCATAAACTGAGTTTCCAATTTCTTCCGAACTTCTCCTGGAGATTTCAGATTCATCACGTGATACATAACTTCATCTGCTAGGCATAGTCGTATCGTCGCTGCCGCTCGCTGTTGCAATTCTTCCCATTCTTCATCCTCCATGGCATCTGGTTTTGCTGCTCGCAAAGCCTTCAACATTCCTTGTTGTGCCAACAGATATTTCACCCTGGTTTGCCACAATCCGAAGTTACCAATTCCATCGAACTTCACCACCTCGAATTTCGCTCCAGAAAATGTCATCTGAAAATTGATCCTGCAACAAAACTTTTTTGCAAAAAATTCCTCTGCAAAAATCTTTAGAACAATTTTTTTTTTTAAAAAGGAAAGAAAAAAAAAATATATATTTAATTTTTTTTTTATATCAAATATTTATCCTTAATTAAAGAATTTAACTTAATTAAATTTCTTTAATTAAGTTTTAAACAAACTTTCCTTTCCATTCAACGGAGCCAACAAAGGAGTATATGCAAGGAATATTCTTGGCTTTCCTTTCCTGACCGCCTCCGCTCCTTTCCTGTTTTGCTCCACCAGCAGCGCTTCGAACCTTCCGCCTTCCTTTCTGATTCGCACAAAGGCACGAACGCCCCTCCTCCTTCGGCGGGAACTCTTCCTTCTGCCTTGCGAACTCGGCTCCTTCCCGCGCCGGACAACTCCCCAGCAGCCTTCCGCCTCCCGCGAGCCTCCGCTGTGAGCTTCGACGCCTCCGGCAAAATTTTCCTTCAGAGCGCCGACGAAAATCGGAACCAAAGAGCCGATCCGCCGAAAAAAAAACTTTCTCCGCCGAAGCCGAATTTTCCGCGATCCGCGATTTCTTCTCCCGAGCCGCTTCT
>NW_018164478.1:2075975-2111308 GCF_001263595.1 Phalaenopsis equestris | reverse complement strand
GAACCTGCGCCTGCGTCGTGCAAGATATGCCGCCCTGCGTCGATGAAAATTTCTTCTCCCCCCTCCAGCCTTGTCACTGATACCACTTTTTGAGAAAATTAGGGCGATGAAAAACAGTAATCGACACAAATCTAGAAGAACACAGAGATTTAACGAGGTTCGGCAAAGATGCCTACGTTCTCGGGAGCAGAGCGGCGAGTTCTTTTCAATAATCAGAAAAGAGTTTACAGAATTCAGGGATACCTCCTGGGGTTACTAACAGACCTATTTATAACCCCAGGAGTAAACCTAGGCACAATATGTAATTACAACATTACCCCTGTACCAAACCGTGGGGCTTTGCCCCCGCACCCCAACCCACGTAACTTTCCAATTTGGACAGATTCTTCTGCTCCGCTCCGCTCCGCTTCGATCCAGCGTCTGTCCCGATATGGTATATGAGTCATACCATAACACAACCCAAGGCATCAATATTCTCATTATGCACTTTTGATTCGAGCCTTCACCGTCTCTCTTCTTATTCGTTTCTTTTCTCTCTTCATTGCAACGAATTTAAAGAAATGTTTCGAGGTAGCCTTGAATTCTCTAGGCCAACGAAGGTCTTGTCTAGTCATCCTTAATGGATTTTTATTGACGAAGAAGTAGCCAAAAAGTGAGTTGAGGAAGGTTGGCAAATTACACTTGTTGTTGGTGGCCTGAAAACAAGGGCAAACAAGTCATCAATTACCCCTCTATGAGTGTTCAGGCCCCTTACCATGTTGAGGGGAAGAGGTGTTCATGTAAATGTGGAGAGGATTTCAAAATAATCTAATATATCAGCACCTCAATCCAAGTAGGTCAAAAATTAAACTACTACTACTGAGTATGATCTCGGCTAGACTATTTTTTATAGAACTACCTAAAAAGAATCTGTTTCTGTTCCTTGAAGCAACTTGCAGCATGCCACCATGAGGGCCAATGCTGCCAGTTGGCAGACATACTTCACGCTCGCAGGAAGCCATAAGAGACAACAACATTGACTTGGAAGGAGAGGCTTGCCAAGGCTTTGGGGAACGAGGGAGCTGACCCAACACCTCCGAGAATATCATTCTTGTACTTCGGCACCGAGGAGAAAAGAGAATCACTATTTTAGTTGCCCATGGTCTTTGTTCTTATTCTATTTTGGATGTCCGTGACATTAAAATTTTAAATTTAAACGATTGCCTCGTACGTGAGCGCTTTAGGTTTGATGTAAATGAGCCGAACACGAGCTGAGGCTCAGCTCGTGTTCGGCTTGTTAAAAGATATCACTGTTCGTGTTCGGCTTGTTAAAAGATATCACTGTTCGTGTTCGGCTTGTTTATATTTTGAACAAAAAAATGTGTTTGTGCTCGACTCGTTTCTTTAATGAGCCCAAAACGAGCTGTTCGCGAACAAATAATCATTTTGACAACCATAATCACGCAGACGTAGGATGTTGAGCGCTAGAGCGAGATTTAAATCTTATCATTTATATTAAAACAACATTTAAATGTAATTTAATATATTTTATTTTATTTTTAATTAATAATTTTAATTGATTATAAAATCTTTGCAACTTTGTAGTCAATTATATTATTTAAAAATACTGCTCATCAATTTTTTTTGAGCTAAGTCTTACACAACAAACAAATCCTTGTTCGTGTTCAGATTGTTTATATATCAAGCGCAAAAAAATTATTCTTGCTTGGCTCTTTAACTTAGCAAACGAAACGAGTTTCTTAATGAGTCGAGCACGAGCTCTTCGCGAACAATGAGCCATTTTAACAGCCTATCATCACGTATTTGTATTATTTTCTTTAGTAATTTGTCCTGAAAGATAGCCTCATCAATTGAACTATGAAAAAACCTAGATCTTAATTTTTAGTCTTATTTATGTAGTTGCAGTCATAATCACTAAATTGCATGGTTTGTCCAAACTGCACTGTTTCCAATTCCAACAGGAGTTTTGCATATTAACAAAACCCAGAGGACAAACAACGTCAAAGGATTTCTGGATTCCTTCTGTTAATAAGGGTTTATCTGGGCAGGTTGCTCGTTTTATACAGGGTATCAGTCTGGAGAATAGTGTTGATTTAAACATCATCGTTAAAATGATGAGTTTATCTTTTGATTTATAGAAGTGTTTTATGCAATTCTGAATCGATGGCTCAAGCTGCACGGTTGAACCTGAGGATGCAAAAGGAGATAAAGCTGCTAGTGGTTGATCCCCCACCAGGCGTTTCCTTTCCCTTTCTTTCTGAGATGGATAGCTCTTTATCCTCTTTGTCAACCATTGAAGCCCGTAAGTTCGATTTTCTTTATCCGTCCGTTTATTGCAGTTAAATGTCTTTAGAGGTCAATACCTATGTTCAGTTGTACTATTTTATTGCTGAGAAATGCTTTATTCCCCAAGTATTCTATAAAGAACTCATAGGTACTTGGCTATAGTGGTGGACCAAACAACTAGCTGATCAAAAGTTGATAAATTTGGTTTGTTTCAGTCTAGGTTTGAGATTTTAGTTACCTTTTTTATCTATGTTTGATTTTTGGTCAAACCATTACAAATGGGGAAGGGGAGGGGGGGCATTTACATACATCACTGAAACTTTAATATTTTCATTCATAATAGTCAAATCTTTAACATTACATCAAAAATAGCACTTTATTAACTTTTTCAAAGTGAAGTGCACCTTTTTATGCACAAGTTTTTGTTGTGAGTTATGTGTAATTAGATAGTTTAGTTGGATTGTGTAATTAGAGTGTTTTATTGGATTTATTTGTTAAACATCGTAATACCTATTTAAACATATATGTTGAATTAAATAGCATATTTTTTTATCAATAAATTTTTATGGTATAAGGGCTGGGATTCTGGAAAGCTTCGACTGGCTAGGACCAACTCTTAGACAGTTGAGTCTCATGGACAGAAAAGAAGCGGGGAGGCTTGCACGTTGCCAGCGATGGAGCGAGGAGTTTGGATCAACTGGCAGGGAGGTTTGAGTCCTTGCACGCAGCGATTCTGACATTGTTTCCTCGCTAGCACTCGACGTGTGAGCAGAGGAGGGTGAAGGTTTCAAGCAAAAAGGTTGCGGCGACTCTGTGTGAGGCTAGGGAAGAGAGGCTCGGCGACTTCTTGCGGACTCGGAAAGAACAGATCGCGGTATAGGGAGGAATAAGGATTGCAGGACTGTGCGAGCTAAGAGTTACGAAATTTCTCCGTCGTGTGTGAGACAGACGATGTAGAAGAAGAGTGGCAGTGGACATTGTGCAAGGAAGGTGTTTTCGATGATAATTTCATGAACTGAGAGGCGGAGCGTGCTGGGAAAGGAAGGCGGGGACGTCATGTGTTTGGTTCGCGTGAACAGGAGAGGCAACAATGAGGATTAGGACTTTTAGAATTCCTCTCATGCAAGAGGATGTCAGAGAGAAGCAGTGAAGGTTTCAAAGTTTGTATCGAGATCTGTTTTGCCTTGTTCGAGCGAGAGAGCTTCTGTTGTGGGACTTCTGTTGCTACCTCGCTCTCTTCTTTTTGTAATCTAAATTTCGATCCTTGTGATTGAGAATATCAGGTGACAGAGATATTATGGGAGGTAAGGGATTGTAACTTTTGGGGAAGATAGATCGTGAAGTTTGAAGATCTTGGTCAGGCTCATACAAGGAGCTAATGTTTTGACAAGAGCCTCTACCCAGGTGGTCTTATAGGAATGCGATCAGCTTTGGTTGCGTTGAGCTCAAGTAAGACTAGTGCTTAGGGTGAGATTCGCAGGTGTTAAACTGCGAAGAAGTGGGACACCTGAGCAAGACGTGGACAGTCTAGAAGCCGAGGTCATAATAGTGGGGGCCAAAGGGTTAAAAGAGGGGGTTACTGGGCAAGTCTGATGATAGTGGAGAATGAGGGAGAGACGAGTGGTTTTTATCGATGAGAATCACGAGTTATTGGAGATGTTGAAGAGGAAGCAGAGAGCGACATGTGATGTCACTGGGGATACATCTACCTTATCGTCATTCAAGAGAAGCACTTTTAGTTAGGCTCACGCAGTCAAAGGTGCTTGTGATACATATGCTCTTACCTCTATATTGGCCATAAGTTCACCATAATGGATAGTAGATTCTGGTGCATCTCGATTTATGGCAGGTGTCGATAGTGAGTTCTTTTCTTATACTTATTTAGCATTTCTAGAGAGCATTCAACCCGTGGTTGTTCAAGGTACAGTGAGGTGTACCAATTTCATGGCTTTGTGTAATTTTTTGGATGCCTTTTTTCCTTTTTAGTGAACATTTTTATCCATTAGTGTTATATACTCCAACTAAAATATGTTGTTTCATTTGATATTCCAAAAGTGATATTTCAAAAGAAGGGGACTGGCACGTGGCATAATAAACTCTAGTACTTTGATAGAGAGGGAATGAACTCAGCCTTGACATCCACGATTGAGAATGCTAGAGCGGGAGGATCTGAGAAGAGTGTGGAGGATGTATTGTTGATACATTATAGGCGCATGGGACACTATTCGTTCAACCTATTGAGTCGTTTGTATCCATCCTTGTATGAAAAAGTAAATAAGGAGAAATTGGTGTATGTTGCTTGTGAGATTGGCAAGCTCGCTAGCAGCTCTTATGTTAGTTTTGAGAATAATAGCTCTATTGTGTTTGATTTGATACATTCTGATGTATGGGGGATCTTGTCCTACTAGTTCTATTAATGGTTATTGTTATTTTGTTTTGTTTATTAATTTCTTCTTTCGTGTTACCTAGATATACGTGATGAAACAGAAGAGTGAGGTGGTTGCTTGCTTTGAAGATTTTCATAAGACAATTCAGACCCAATATCGGGTAGTTGTGAAGGCATTGAGATCTGATAATAAGCCAAAATATATCAAAAAAGCATTTGGAGACTACTTGTCAACACAAGGGATATAACACTAAATCACATGGCCATACACACCAACACAGAATGGAGTAATAGAGAGTAAGAATCAACATCTTCTAGAGGTAGACTGGAGCATGATGATGACAATGAATGTCTCACAACACTTATTGACGACCAGTCAATTGATTGAGAAGATGCCCTCAAGCATGCTAGAGTGGATGTCATGCTAAAAGGAGACAATAATTTGATCATTTTATTGAAGGTATTTGGATGTTTATGCTTTGTGAAAGGCAATAGGTCATCTGTAGGGGAGTTAGATCCTAAAGCTGTGAATTATGTGTTTGCGGGACATGCTGCTACTCAGAAGGGTTATGTATGTTGGAGCCCGGTTGAGAAGAGACTCTTTGTGAGTATTGATGTTTCATTCAGAAAGTTTGAACCATACTACACTCTGAAGGTAAATTTACCCTTTCGCGACTCAACAACCACTGGAGATATGAGGCAAAAGAGACTGAATAGCAGTGGTGATGGAGTGGTGCAAGTGGGAGAAATGTCATGTCCTGTGATGGGGGATGAATCAACCGAGGAGATGAAAATAGAGGATATCGAACCCAAAGATGGTGGGATTCAAGTTGAAGGTGAGCTAAGGGTGTATACGCGGAGGAAGAAGCAAACTGAGGGAACAAAATCTGCAGTTTCAACAAGTTCCTTATCATGGTCTTTCCCAACTCTTGGAACACCTAAATCATCCACTTTTGATTTAAAGCTCTTTGGTGATATTATTCTTCATCTATCTACACCCACCCCCAACGTTAAGGAGAACTTTCCGAAACAATGGGGGACATCCTCCCGATCATTTTGGGTTGCAAATTGACATTGCGAACTTTATTTCTTATTCTAATATCTCACTTTTGCATGGAGCATTCATTGCACCATTGGACTCTCTTTATACCCAAGTGATAGCAGGTTGCTATAGAAGATCCTAATTGGAAAGCGGCGATGCCTTAAGATTTTGGAGCTCTTGATAAAAACCGAACATGGGAGATTGTACCACTACCAGTAGAGAAGAAGATAATTGAATGTAAGTGGATCTTCACAGTAAAACAAACTCTATAAGGGAAGGTGGAAATGTACAAAGCATGACTTGACAAAAAGAATACAGTCAGATGTATGATATTGACTACGATGAAGCCTTTGCACTAGTTGTAAAGATAAGTACGATGAGGACATTGGCTTTTCTGATAGTAAATGGTGGATGGAGTCTCCACCAACTGGATGTGTAAAATATTTTTCTTCATGGAAAGTTACTAGAGAAGGTATATATAGAGATATCACTAGGATTCATTACATCCCAGATAGTGGGCAAGGTGTGTGGGCTCAGAAAGTCACTGTATGACTTGAATCGGTCTCTTCCAACGCAGTTTGATAAGTTTAGAATGACGATGGTTGGCTTGGGATATCACTGATCAATGTAGACCACTCAATGTTCTTTCGACAACATGAATGTCACATTACTATACTTTCTGTGTATGTGGATGACATAATTATCACAAGTGATGATGAAGCAGAGATTGCTCAACTAAAGGGAAGTTTGGGGAAGAAATTTGAATTAAAGGATTAGGGATAGATCATATACTTTTTGGGATTCAAGTGGTCATGGACTTGAGGGGATGGTCCTATTCCAGAGAAAGTATGTATTGGATCATCTTATGGAGACATTTATGCTGAGGTGCAAACCTGTAGTCTCTCCAATTGATCAAAATGTTAAGGTTAGTGCAGAGGCAGGCGAATCGGTTGATCGTGAGAGCTATCAGAGACTGGTGGGCCGCCTGATCTATCTGTGTCACACTCAACCCGATATCTCTTTTGTAGTAAGTGTGATGAGCCGCTACATGCATGATTCAAGAAATAGTCAAATGAATGCAGTGTATCAGATTCTAAGGTATCTAAAGAGTGCACCAGGGAAATGATTGATATTTAGGAAGAATAGGCATGTAAATCTTGTGGGCTTTTGTAATTCTGGCTGGGCAAGTTGTGTTGATGACAAACGATCCATATTAGGATACTACAAATTTGTAGTTAGAAACTTAGGGTATGTTTGACGCAGTTGTTGATTATTTATAGTCTGCAGATAAGCAGATTGTTCTGATAATCTGATAATCTGCAGATTATCAGAATAATCTGCAGATTATCAGAATAATTATCAGAATAATCTGGATTATCAGAATAATCTGGTCTGCTGTTTGGGGCAGCTTATTCATATTAGCTTATTGGTAGTTGAATGACATTCTTGCCCGTCTGCTAAAACTGTTTGGGACAGCTTATTCAGAATAGCTTATTGGTAGTGCAGAAACATATAGTGCAGAAGCATACAATCATCACTGATCAGTTCCAAAAGATAACATACAGTTCTCACATTCTCGTAAGTACCTGAAAAAATAAAAAAAAAAGTATAAAAACAAGTACAACTACAATGAGAAATATTAAAATATTTAATTTGAAACTCTAGCTATGTCTCTCTTCATCTGCACTATCAACCTCGGAAAACATCGCATTCCCATGACTGCTGGAAGGACTGCTGGTGGGATTGTCAGCCCACCGGAAGAAACCGCAACGAGCTGAAACACCCTTGGCACAAGCAACGAGCTGAACAACGAGCTGAAACACCCTTGGCACAACCATAGAACTGCATTCCAAAGATACGAGACTAACATGACGTGAGCAACGGAGACGGTAGTCCATAATAAACCAAATTCAGGATCGCAGCTAGCAACCCAAATCCAACAACCAGTTAAAATGCCAAAATATCGGGGTATTGAAAATGAAACATATCTCAACATGCGTAAAACCCAAAATCAGAGAATATGCCAGAAGCCACAAGATCCCCAAAACAACTCTCAAGAGGCGTAAAACCGAAAAATCAGAGAAAATTACAGAATCCACAGGATCCCCAAAACAACTCTCAACATGTGTAAAACCGAAAACCAGAGAAAATGCCAGAAGCCTCAGGATCCCCAAAACAACTAATGTCATAGATCTAAACTGGGCAACTCTCATCATATTTCCCCTGAAAAAGATAAAATTTTTCATTTCATGCATCAACACTACTCAGAGAGAAGATCAGAGAAGAAAGCATTCCACGGCTCACAGCTAGGGTAATCAAAATGATACATGATGATCAGGAACGAAAATTTTGAAAGGAAGAAGGTTCGATCTCCTCTAGGGCGACGAACCAGAAAGGAAACTAGCGATGGAGGAGGCAAGGGAGATCGAGGGCACCTCCGGAATTCCTAGGGCAACGCGGATGGCTAACGCTGGACGCGGAGCTCGGGCAGCGTCGAAGGAGTAAAGTAATTTAACCAACGTGACGCAGTGCGAACATGTTAAACAAATAGGGAGGCGGCGTTTTCAAAACACTGCCGCTCCCAATAAGCTGCCTCAAACGGGGCCTTAGTCTCATGGAAGAGCAAGAAACAGTAAGTTGTAGCAAGATCAAACCAGAGGCAGAATGCAGGTTCATAGTATTAGGAGTTGTTAGGATGATGTGGTTGAAGGCCTTGTTGGTTGAACTCAAATGAATCAAATTAAATGAAGTTGTGGTGTGACAATAAATCGACAATCAACATTACTTACAACCCGGTGCAACACGATAGAACTAAACATGTAGAGATTGATAGATTCTTCATCAAGGAGAAGCTGAATAATGGATTGTTGGAACAAAATCATGTAGCTACTGGAGAGCAGGTGGTTGAGTGCCTCACTAAAGGACTTAGTTCAGTGGAGTTAGCTAGATTATGTAACAAGATCCGCTTAGAGAATATCTTTCACCCATTTTGAGGGAGAGTGTTGTTAGTTATGTGTAATTAAACTGTTTTATTGGGTTGTGTAATTAGAGGATTTTATTTGATTTATTTGTTAAACATTGTAAAACCTATGTAAACATGTATGTTGAATAAAATAGCAAGCTTTTTCATGAAATAATTCTTTATTTTATAGCACCAAGTTGTTATAAATGTAAGTATCAAAATGTAGGTGTTAACTTTGTAAACCAATAAGAATTATGTGATACTTGTGTAAATTTATCAAAAAGAAAAAAAAACAAACTAAATTAGTTTTGTAAATAAGTGATAGGTTATTGGAGAATATAAAATAATTAACTCATATTATTTATATGTTATCTTGATCTATGGTATCATTTTCCCATAATTTTTAAATGCATATTTGTAAGTAAAATATTTATAACTATTTCTATGATATTGATTCAAGAATGTATAAATTCATATTAATCTTTGTTCAAAGCCATTTGGTTTGATTCAGTTTGGTTTCATATTTTAACGTTTCAGTTCTGATTTATTAATTTAAAATAAGGCTTGGTTTGGTTCAAATACAATTGAAACCAAATCAAACTGTGCTCACTCCTGCCCACGTAACAAAAGTGGATGACACAAATTCCATTGGTTCACCAATGAAACTGAGGCCAAATAGTTTTTTTATGAAATTTTCTTTTAAGGGAGCAACATTGATCTTTGTAGTTGCATCTACTTGTACAATAAAATTTTACTTCCTTAAATGATGTTTTATAGGATTAAGAGGGCCCGAAGGAACGGTATACAGCGAAGGACTTTTTACTCTTAAGATTCAAATCCCTGAGAGGTTCTGAACTTTTTGTTCTTCGCGCTTCATAATTTTAGAACAGTAATCACTATCTCCGCTGTGTTAAAAAATACAGGTATCCTTTTCAGCCACCTAATGTAACTTTTGTGACCCCTATCTACCATCCTAACATTGACAATGGAGGAAGGATCTGTCTTGATATTCTCAATTTGCCTCCAAAAGTAAGCCTCAGTGTAGCTGCCTTTTTGTTATAAACATTTACAATAATTAGTTAATCTGAAATTATACATACATACATATATGGAAGTGAAGCATACAAATACATACCACACAATTCTTAAGTATTTACATATCCAACATCCAAAGTTAGATATTTAATACTTTGGGGTCACAAAGTACATAAAAAGTTGCATTCTATTTTTAAAAAAATAACGATGATATTTTTTTAATGTTTGTAATGTTAAAGATTTGAGTTGTATGCATATAAATATGAATGTTTTTGGTGCTAGATATGTAAATACATAAAAATTTTGTTATGTATGTGAATGCCCCTATGTGGGAATGCAGGGAGCATGGCAACCATCTTTGAACATATCTACAGTAATGATGAGCATTGGCTTGTTACTGAGTGAGCCCAACCCGGACGATGGACTAATGGCTGAAGCTGTAAGTTGTGTAGTAGCATTGATATAAAGTGTAAAATAAAAGAAATCTATTTCATCAAAAAATAATTTTGCAGAGTAGGGAGTTCAAGTACAACAAAAAAGTTTTCGATGAGAAGGCGCGAGATTGGACTAGGAGATATGCTAATCCCCAAACTACAGCGAAGGATGTTGATGACAGCATATTTCAAAATCTGAATATGGTGAGGAACAGTTTCCTAGCATTAAATTCTTAGGAGCTTTCTAACAACAGATTTAAGTGGGATTTACCTTCACTTTTGCCTGACAACAAAAATGGCACTTCTAAATTCTTTTCTTCTCGGTTTTGCCTTAAATCTTGGATTTTGATTTAGTAAATTCAGATTTACAAGATTTGCTAAAACAACCGAAGCCGGCATTACATTTGTTTGTTTATATTTTGATTTGAAGCAAAATATGTTTGATTATGAAATGTTTGTTTTTGAAAATGCTCAAAACTCCTAAAAAATAAATTTGAGCCCAAACAAGCTCGTAGTCTTTTTCATAAAATTTCTCGCTCAACTGAGCCAAGATAACTGATCTCCAACAAACCGCAGGAGGCTAAACAACCCTCTTCTCTTTCTCTAAATCCCCACTCGGAAGTTTCAGCCGCGGAGATGCTCCCAGATGAGCCGGTTGAGGAGACCGAGGGAAATAGGAAGAAGCTTCGGCTAATGGGTGGGAAGCTATCACTGAAATCAGTAACACCATTCAGAATTACTGACGGTGAAAATACAGAGAATAATGCTCCGAATCAAATGCCTTCTATTGCTACTGGAAGTATTGAAGAAGTCAACGAGAACATGCTGAAAGAAAACTGTCGTGAAGTGGAGGAAGACCCAGCAGATATACGGATGATAATTGTTTCAGATAGTGAAGAAAGTGAGGAAGAAATTTGCAGGCCATATGGATCGAGGTCATCTCTCATGCAGAAAAGAACTGAGGGGAAACGGTGCGATTAATACCAGAATTATATGGGAATTTAGCTATACAGATACAACAGTTTTTTTGGCTCTTGTTAGAGATTTTGAATACGGCAGCCATGAATTCACATTCTGCTTTTGTGGTATGGATAGCTATATGCATTTTAGTAGAATTTAGCCTGCGGGCTTCTGTTCTTGATTCTAATGCTTTTGGGCTTTGAGATCACTTTTATTTTTTCATTTTATTTTATTTTGCTAATGTTTAGCTATTTGGTTAAAATATGATTGTTTTTAAAATTTTAAAAATAAAATATAAAAATATAGAAAATGTGTATTAAATAACATATTTTTAAAAATAAAAGAAAGAAATAAAAATAAATTTGATTTCAAACAATCTCTTAACCTTTGATAGTTTTGAATCCCAAAAAAAATTTGAGTTAGAAAAATTGTGTGGTGGGAAATTATTTTTTAAAATCAAATTTAATAGATTATTATATTTATTTTGGGAATAATATAATACATTTTTTTTAATAAATAGTTATAATTTCATCTCAAAATTAATGTAATGATTAGGGCTGTCAATTTGGCTCGTTGTTCGTGAACAACTCGTGTTCGGCTCGTTAAGCATCTCGTGTTCAGCTCGTTCGTTAAGCCTAACAAGCCAAACATGAACAAATTTTTAAGCTCAAAATGTAAACGAGCCGAACACGAATAATAGTTTGTTCACTCGTGTTCGGCTTGAAATGGCTCAAAAAAAAAATTATATAACTTTTTATATAACAATATATTACATATATTATTTATATAATAATATAATATAGATATTTATGTCTAAGTTTAAATCATAACACCTCCAGCTCGAAATGACTTGAAAAAAAAAATATATATATATATATATATAATTTTTTATATAACAATATATTACATATATTATTTATATAATAATATATTATATATATTTATGTTTAAGTTTAAATCATAACACCTCATGTGGCAATATGGTTAGTGTCTTTTTTTGTATAGATTTGATCCAGGTTCGAATCCCACACTTTACATCTATTTTTCTCAATTTTAGTTTAACGAGTAAATTTCGAGCCGAACACGAACACAAATATTTAAATCGAGCCGAACACGAACACACTGTTCACGAGCCGATTTCAAACACGAGCTCGCTCGTTTACAACCCTAGTAATGATTTTAATATGATTTCTAATAAAATTTTGATTAGGTTATTTTGAGCAAGATATTTTTTCTGTAAACGTTCACCACATGCCCCAGAATCATAATGTTTCTTTTTACTTTTTGCTGCTTTCATTTTTTTCTTTTTGAAATTTGCATGCCCTGCCACACAATTCCTATCCATGTACATATATATAACTCCGAATGTTTGAATTTTATATTTATAACATTGGACTCATAAATTTATGCATAAAAAGGGTTATTTCATTTTTTTTTTTTAAATAATGATTTTTTTAGTTTTATGTGATGCTAAAGATTTGACTTTTGAGTGCTACCTATGTATGTAAATAAGAATGTTTATGTGTGGGATATGTAAATACATAAGAACCGTGTGATATATATGTAAATGCCACCCAAAAGATTGGAATGATCCCAGCCATTCAAAACGAATCGAATAGCTTAAATTGATACTTGTTATAGGTGCCATTTCTGAATCTCCTGGCGCAACTAAATACTTAAACTTCTACCTGAATTATTTTTTTTTTCCCCACATTTCCATCATTAGTTTGAACCCAGTTGTTGTTAACTCCGTAAATCTGATTAATTAAAACTTCAGAAAATCCATTATTTGTTTTATTAACCAGAGAAAAATCCAGTTCTGGATATGATCGTGATAGCTGTAAGAAAATATATTTCTTAGATTTAACATCATTTGAATCTCACGCTAACAAAAAGTAAATGCATTACGCCGAACAAAAAAAAAAAAAAAAAAAAAAGAAAATTATTTATTCTCTCTTCTGCATATAAAAAATAGCTAGTAAAGTAAGTGTCTCGCATAATCTTTTTGCTCATGCTTATCTTTAACCATTAACTTACATACACGGTTCTCCGCATATAATATTTCTTCGTTAGAGGGACACTCCTAGCTCAGCAATATATGCCTTTTTTGGGAAAAAATATTGTCTGGAGCATGTACTTGCGGACTCCAATAATACGTAGTCCGAATTAAAAATATTGGAAAAAAATTTATTTTTTCACCAGACCCATCCCGAAGACCGCCCTTTGCATTAAAAAAAAATAAAAAAATCATAATACCAAAAATAATACTGTCGGTATTTTGGTGATATTATGATGATATTATAGTGATATTTTGGTAGTATTCTTGTGATATCCTAGTGGTATTCTCATGATATTTTGGTGATATTCTAGTGATAATATGGTGATATTATAGTGATATTATTGAGATATTATGATAGTATGTTTTTGTTATTCTGCATGTATACCAAAATCCTACAAGAATACCACTAAAATATCATCAACATATAATCGTAATACCACCCAAATACTACCATAATATCACTAGGATACTAGAAGAATGTCACAAGAATAGCATCATAATAACCCCATAAGAATATCATAATATCACCCCAAGAATATCACAAGTATACCACAATAATATCACAAGAATACCACAAGAACACCAAAATACTACCAAACTACGACCAGTATTATTATTGATATTATAATGATTTTTTTTCAGTACAATGGGAGGTCTCTGGGCCAGGTCACGTGAAAAAAATAATTATCTTATTTTTAATATGTAAAATGGGTTTCATCACTTAACAAATGAAGCTGTATTATTAGAATATGCAAATTAATACTCCTGACGCAAATTTTCTCTACATTTAGGGGCGCTACCTAGCTCAAAAGGTTTTGGCAGCTCAAGGGCACTCATATGCCAGAGGCTCTTGCCCAGCTTGGAGCGACTAGCTCGGACATAAGAAAGCAGTCAACTAAATTAGAGAAGCCTTTCAATCGGGTGACTTCACCTGTTTATTGGATGAACTCACTCATTAAGCAATGGAAGCCTTGCACACGCTCCGTCCACTGTACTTTCTTGAGAACTTGATAGTAGTGCTCACATGTCTATAATAATTCAATCATATGTTTATTTATGCATTTATTTTGCTTATATAGCTAATATTTACAAGCTTCTCTCTCTAAATTATCTCCTTTTTTTTTGCTTTAGCCTCGTAAATTTAATTAGTAGAATTTAGATATTTGAATCCAACAATTTAGACAACAATACATTGAAACTATAATTCAGAGGCATTAATTATTACAATGAATGAGTATAATTAAATTTGTTTGACGCCCGAAAAACAGAAAAGAATTCTCCAAAATTTTCTCTTCATGTTGTGCCAAGTGATAATTCTACAAGGGAAAGGGGATAAATGTTATTTCATTCATATAAATTAATATAGGTTTAAATTCATTAAATATTACTAAAAATTTGCCCCAAATTAAACCCCCATTCTATATTACATATCATATATGCGAAGTGTAATTTTTATGTTTTTACCTATTTCAAGTTACTATTTGGAATAAATGAATGGTCGTACAGACCATAACCTACAGAATAAAGAATGACTAGAGCACAACACTGACAAGAAGAATGTGAAAACTGAAAATGTTTGCAAATATATGATGTTAATTTTCTAGATTTCAATTAAAAAAAGTAAATATAAGAATGGCTGACCTTCTGGGATAAGATACTTTACATTCAGGAGTATTCACTTGTAAAGTTAATGCGTCTGCGCTTTAAGATGAAGCCAGCTAACAAACATTAATCTGCATTGCTTGGTTCATGGTCAATATCTTTTTCATGATTCTCCCTCCCAAATACATGTTCTGACTGTAGTTTGCTTACTAAAACCTTCAATCTGATTAGAACAGCACCAAAAAAAAAAATTTCATGTCAGTATGCTGATGAATGTTTTGTAAATATATATTACAATTATTATAAGAAATGAAGCAACAAGGCACTAATGTAAATGAATGAAAACAATATACCAACTATTTGGGTGGGGTTCATTTAAAAAACCTAATAAATAAATAAATAACTATTTAGAGTTGACTTGAGAATCATCCTCCATCCTTTTCTATTGAGTGTCACATGAGATGTCAGCTCTATTTGATATAATTCTTGTTCAGAACTTCTATACTTTAATATTTTGGGTTATAATTCTTCACAATCTTTTCACATTGATGCCATCTAATCGCCTTACAAATATATCACCTGTCTAACGTATACAAAAAAATCATCTAAAATAATTTTTCATGTTAGTTTTAGTTGGTGCTAAACCAACCTCCTCCCTAATAAAATCATTTTTTACTCTATCATTCCTAGTTATACTTCACATCTATCTTAACATTCATATGAAAAGGGAATGTTAAGTCTGAGGTGACAAAGAGGTAAATCTCTCACTTGAACATATTTGGTTCTTTTGCATATATGCATGTTGTACATGTTCATTTAACAAAAAGATTTACCTCTTTGTCACCTTAGGCTTCTTCAGGTAAGTCTTCCTTCAAAGGACTGACGAAGCATGATTTATTAAATAAACTGTATTCGGTTCTTTTGCATATGTACATATTGATACATGGTCAAGGAGTAAAATTAATTTGAAATCTATCAAGTGTACTTTCATTGGATAAAGCTCATATGAATTTGGGTACAAATTATGGGACATTACCAGAAGTTCATCAGAAGTAAGGATGTCACTTCCAATAAAATGAAATGTATAAGGATAGGAGTATAACTCGTGATTGCCCACTAGTTATTTCTACATATTCCAAATATGTTGAGATGGAAGACAGTGGTGATCAAGAGGGTGAAAATAGAAAAAGTACGAAATCAGATGAAACAGAGAGAGTTCCTCAGTCATCTGCTATTGAAGTCAAAAGACCCAACAGAATATCGAGATTGACACAGATGTACTCTCCTTTACACCATGTGTTTCTAATTGATAGTGGTAAACTAGAATACTATGAAGAGTCCGCTCAAACTAAAGATTAAAAGGGGTAGGAGTTTGTCGTGGATGATGAAATACAGTCACTGATGTCAAATCAAACTTATGATCAAACTTATGATTTGGCGATATTGTCAAATGACAAAAGAGCACTACACAGAGGTATTGTCAAATCTCTCACTTGAACGCAGTTGATTCTTTTGCATATGTCCATGTTGTACATGTTTTATTTAACAAAGAGATTTATCTTTTTGTCACCTCAGGCTTCTTCAGGTAATTCTTCCGTCAAAGGACTGACAAACCACGATTTATTAAATAAATTCTATTTGGTTCTTTTGCATATGTACATGTTGATGCATGGTCAATGAGTAAACTTGATTTAAAATCTATCAAGTACACTTTCATTGGGTATGGTTCATATGAATTTGGGTACAAATTATGGACAAAACCAGAAGTTCATCAAAAGTAAGGATGTCACTTTCAATAAAATGAAATGTATAATGACATAAGAGCTCGTGATTGCCCACCATTTATTTCTAAAGAGTCCAAACATGATGAGGTGGAAGATACTGGTGATCACAAGAGGTGAAAATAAAAGAAGTGCTCAATCAGATGAAGTAGAGGGAGTTCCTCGATCACTAACAACTGAAGTCAAAAGGTCCAACAGAATCTGGAGATTGACATGGAGGTATTCTCCTTTACACTATGTGGTACTAATTGATAGTGGTAGACCAGAATGCTATGAGGACTCAAACTAAAGATAAAAAGGAGTAGGAATTCATCATGGATGATGAAATACAATCACTGATGTCAAATCAGTCTTGTGATTTGGCGGTATTATCAAATGTCAAAAGAAAACTACACAACAAGTGAGTCTACATACTAAAATTGGAGTCAGATGGTAGTAGATGCTACAAGGCAAGACTTGTTGTGAAGTAATTTTATAAAAAGAAGATGTGAACTACAGTGAGATTTTTTCTCTGTGGTGAAGATGACAATTGTTAGAGTTGTGCTAAGCTTAGTAGCAGAAGAAGATCTAGATCTTGAACAAATGGATGTAAAAACAACCTTTTGACATTAAGAATTTGGAAGTTGAACTGTAGATGGTGCAACCGTAGGGTTATGAGGTTCTAGGAAAATAAAACTTGGTTTGTAAGCTGAAGAAAAGCCTTTATGGCTTGAAGGAGGTCTTGAAATATTGGTACAGAAGAATTGACATATTCATATCTAAAAGTGGATACATGAAGTGTCGGGAAAATCATTGTTGCTTCATCAAGAACTTTAGTAGTTGTTATATCTTGCTCCTTTTGTATGTGGATGACATTGATTACAGGGGCAGAAATGGAGAAAAAAAATTTGAAGGAGCAATTATCAAGAAAGTTTGAGATGAATGATTTAGGTTAAACCAAAAAGATTCTTGAGATGAGAATCAACATGGTCAGGAGTGCAGGTACAGTAAAGTTATCTCAGACAGAGTATGTTGAAAAAATCAAACATAAGTTCAACATGAGTGAGAAAACTAGTTTGTAATCCCTTAGATACTTCAAGTTATCAAAAGAACTATCACTTAAGTTTAAAGTAGAGCAAGCACAGATGATAACTTTATATGCTTTAGCAGTTGAAAGTTTGATGTATGTTATGATTTGCATGAGACCAAATATTGCATAGACAATGGAAGTGGCCAGCGGGTATATGGGTAATCCAGGAATGCATCATTTGGAGGCAGTGAAATGGATCCTTGATTATTTGAGAAAAACAATCAACAGAGTGCTTTCCTTTGAGAATTTATAGATTCATATGGCAGGACATTTGGGTGTTAGAAGAAGTACGATAGAGTATATTTTCACTTTGAGGAACACAACAATGAGTTGGGTTACAAGGCAACAGAAAATTGTTGCACTTTTAACTACATAAACCGAATAAATTACTATCACCGAGACTACTAATGAGATAATTTGGCAACATGACTTTATGATAGTATTGGGCAAAGAGCGAAGAATTGAAAAGCTTCAGAGTGACAGTATAAGTGTTATTTATCTTGTTAAAAATATTGTTTTCAATGTCAGGACAAAGTATATTTAGTTGAGCTGTCGCTTTATTCACTCGCCTCAAAGATGAACAATGTTCTTAAAGAAGATACTCTCAGTTGATAATCCTGTATATATGTTGACTAAGGTGGTGAATATCAAAAAACTGGAGCTATACTTGGCTTCAGTTGGAGTCCAGGTAGGTTGAGACTGAAGGTGAGCCACACTACGGTACAGGACTATGAAGGTAGTACAAATAGATGTATAGATCTGAAGGACATGTGTTGAGTACTATTAGTCTCCAAGTAGGAGATTGTTCAGATGTGGAACCCGGAGGAGCACCCATAGTCGTAGAGGAAGGGATTCCAACACCGTTGTGCATACCAAAACTGGCGTAACCATGCTAGTATTGGGTGTAACTATGTCGGACGACGTACCTATGCCAAGTAGCGGCGTAGGCACATCGTTGATGCTTCACTTCCTTCGATTCACAGCTTCAGAACAAAGAGCGCACTGAGCAATTACATCAATGAGTGGCGTAACTACGCCACATGCGGTTATCTTTACAGTTCGTATTAAAGTCCTCAATTTGGAGCGACGAAGATACATACACATGTTGTAAACTCTCGAAGGGCTTTCTATAGAAGCGGTGAAGTTCGAGAGGTGAATTTCTTAGCGTGTAATTTCTCTTGTGCAATCAAGAGAAGATATGGAACATCATTCTTCTAAGTTCTAATATTGTAGAGAGAAGATTTGATGGTGAAAATCTCTGTATTTTCACCATTTCATAGTGAATTATGTGGTGTGGCTCCATGATTTTTTTCTGTTCTCGGGTTTTTCTACATTAAATCTTGGTGCATTTGTCTGTGATTACTTTGTTGTGCATTTGTATTAGATATTTTGTTCCAGATTTCTTGAGTCCGTGTGATCATATTTTCCGCTGGGTAGTTTTGATTGTAAATTGGTTGAAGCCCTCAATATTTCCATTCCAACAACCTCCAACCTCATTGTTTGTCTAATGCTATAGGAACAAGATAAATTGTTAATTTGTGATTAAAAAAATCAAGGAAATACAAAAGCTAAGAAAATTGTCACTATATTAGAGAAACAACTAATAAAAATGAAATGGATGATTTTGAGAGCTTTTTCCTTTACAAGCGGAGTGTGTTTCACTACTTGAAAATGTGATTTAGTTCTCTGCACTTTTCATCACTTCACTTCTTAAGCATGTGGTTTTAATATTGTTCTTTTCAAGTCTTTTTGTAAACATATGATGGTGGAATGAAATCTCACCAATATTGCAATAGCTATGTTTCTTAAAAAGAGAATAGGGGCCCTAATAGTTGGCCGTATCTGCCAAATAAGATTTTAGAATGATGCATGATCAAAGTTTGGTCAAATAAAGATGCATATTTGTTGAAAGAAGAAAGCAAAAAAAGTAAAATTCAGACTGATGCTAGCTGAAACCTATAAAAACAGGGAATGAAGATTGGTTCAGGTGATTAGCAAATAATTATTTAAATATGGCAAGGGGCTAAAAATTCATAAGGGTATAGAAATTGTTATTCTTAATCTCATGACAAATAAAAGGAGAGAGATCACTAACATGGTGGAGGGTCTGAAATTGTACCGCTTTTGTCCAGGAAAATTTAATCTAATGTCACCTGTTCTCTGCCTTTTACGATGCCCTTCATTTGCTAATTGTGTTTTTGTGTGATATGCATCGAACTCAGATGTTGTTTCAGATGCATCACAAAGAAGATCCCGCTGCTCTGCACTACCTCCCATCTTCGCAGAATTGAGCAAGTTCGATTTGCTTTCCTCATTGGTATCCTTCAGATCTTCTGAACAGCATTTTTGAAGTTGTTTGATCTCTTTTGGAATATCATTCAGTGTTTCTTTACAATTCTCAACTGCTAACTTCAGAGAGCCTGTTCTTTTGTTAGGCATAGATCTACCCTTCTGGTCTTTAGAAGACAGTGGTTGAGTGTCATTTTGTACATTGATGGAAGAAACAGTGGGCTGACATTCAATCTGTAACACATCTTTCGCTATTTCGGAGCATTGAAGGCATGGCCTGCAACCTCCTACTTTAATTGATTGATATCTCTTGTTCTGAGGATAGCAATCATCATTTTCACTTTCCATTGGCCTCTGCTCAAGGTGTTCATTGGGACTCGGTAATATATCGCCTTCAAAATTTTCAGGAGTAGCAAGGTCTATTTCACTAATGATAAAATTACAGTTCTTGCAGTCCTCGCAGTCCTCGTTTAGAGAAAGTAAAAAATTCCTCTTCTTCATAGGTTCTTGTATAAAATTCTGCAGTTTGTTAGAGAAATTGTTAAGAGTTTCCTTGTCCGTGTAAACCCTTAATTGGTCAGTTTCAACCTCCTTTTCATGAGCCAAGAAATCATTTTCCATTTGGCTTCCATATTCTCCCTCCACAGCATTTTGCTTCAACGATTTATTCAATTTATCTTTTAATTTTCCATCTAATGATTCTCTTCCACTCTCCAACTCCTGGTCAAAGGCTTGTTTCTCGGATTGCAGAGCCTGTGCCACTAGGGGGGTTAAGGTTTCTTATTGCATAACTACCATTTTTTCTATACAGAGATGCGCATTATTACTGATAACATAGATCTTACACTTTCTCTCGTTGGAAGCTTTCGATTGTCAAGTAGATCTCTCCCTTTCTTCTCAAGCTTCTCTTGCTTACTTTCAGCTTCCTGCATCAAAGTAACGCACATGAAGATAGTGTAGAGAACGAGAATAGACCATCAATGAAGACAATACAAATAAAAAAACAAAATCATAAGGAACCTTCTCTTTACTAGCTAAATTTTGCTGTCTATGACTAATACCAGCTTCCATGTAGTTAGAAGCATCATTCATTCTGGAAAAGTTATGCTGGATCGCTTCAAATTTCTCCTGTATTTTACTAAATTCTTCTTTCTCGTTTGTTATGTTCATCTTCCTTTCACTGAGGAAGTCCTGCGATCCCTTCAGCTCCAACTCATGCTCCAGCAGACTTGGTTCCAAACTTTCCAGTGTTTCTGCTTGTTCAGTAAGCCGTTTCTCTTCTGTTTTCATTTTGTAAATTGTCTTTCCAAGCTGAAAGAAAAAATTACATTTGTAGAAAACAGATGGAAATTTTTATCTCTTTGAAACATGTAGTGCATGTAATTTTCATCATCAAGCAATTTGTCTGATGCAAACTGCAATAACAGTCAATTTTTATGAACCACAAGAAGAATGTGCTTCTATTAAAACTGAAGCAAAAAGAGCACACAAGAAAATAATTACTCTCCCAGTCCCCAAGAAGGAAGAAGTTCCTCAGCACTGCGAGTGTCCTTAAAATGCTAAAAGTTAAATGACCCTTCACCTTCTTCTCCTGGACTTTTTGAAGTTGTAATTCACTCCCCATTTTGTATATAAATTGGCGGCAAAACCCCTCTCATCTCTAATTTATTGTACACAGCAAATGAAAATTATATATTAATACGTATAACAGAGCATTCTCCCATTGGATAAACCTTCCCTTCATAAATTCATCAAAGCATGTCCTTCCTGGCTCTCTGACAATCCACTTTACAAAGGAAACCCATACATAATTATCATTTATACATGTCCAGAAAACAAGATTATTTCTGCAACGTTGTCGATTGTGAATTAATTAAAAAGACATACCAGTTTACGTATAGCATAAATGGCCTAAACTAAAGTTTTCTTTGGGCAAAGGATAGCAATGGAAAAGGTTCAAAACCAGTTTTTGCACCAAGCGGCTTCCAATTGTTTACCCTTAACGTACCAACATAAATATGATAACTGAATTTCATTACTAATAACTTCTTCCATCAATGCCAGCATCAAGGAGGACAACTATAGGCTCTCTCTAGGCTGTACAACTGATGAGGCTTGTTCGTACATTCAATTACATCATTTTCACAAGCCAGAAGACCCACATTTCAAATGATGTTACTCTTCCTGTGCAGCCTCTAAGCTGTTAAGGAAAAAATGTAATATATACTTGAAACCAAAAGCAACTATTTAAAAATCAAGTGTAACCCTCTAAGTGTGACAAAAAGGAAATACTACGCAAGAATTCCCCTAGAATGAAACCTGCAAGTTACCCTTGCCAACAGGCAGGATAAATTTTTAAGAAAGCTAAAGAATATTAGTTTTGAGACAATAGCATGCTGAAAATGATGACAAGGGGGGAGGGGGGCGGTGGAGATGGAGAAAAAGAGCAATCTGTTAGTTCCATACTTCTGCAACATGCTGCTTCTCAGCCTCTAAAGTTATCAGAATACTTCGAATACTTTGCTCCTGCTTTTGTTTTCCGGATAAGGTGCTGGGGAGTGCTGCACGCTCTAGTTCCAAATTTGCCCTGGCTTCTGACAATCCTTTCCAGAGCTCTTCAAATTTGGAAGCTTGCATCTTCCTCTCGATAAGGAGAAGACCCATATGATATTGGTAGTCATAAAGCTGGCCAGAATAACAATCAGGATTTCAGTAATGAATAAATATATATTTACTTGAACTGGTAGATGCTTAACAAATGAATAACTAAACAGTCCATAAACAAATAGGTGTAAGTTGAATTGAACAACTCAATTACAACTAATAATAAATGTGAAACCGATGGGTGTTGTTGAAATTGTTTTGTTGTAATCAGAAGAATTGAGCGAATGAACATGACATCATTAAAATAAGAAGGAAAGATGTCCCTTGTCAACTAAATAAAGTGAAAATTTCTGATTCTTTTGCAAATAATACATTACACGTCATAGAAAAAAAGACAAATTTTCTAACAGCATTTTGGCATCCATAAAAAACAACAGGGGAAAAGTACTGCCAATACCATCATACTTGAGTGAATAGTGAGCCGCCAAAGAACCAAAAAACCAAAAAAATAAAAAAAAATCAAAATCCCAGGTTTGAATTCAAATGGGCTGGACTGGAATGGCGTTATTTTACATTGCAATGCAATATGTCATATCACCTGTGGTATGATAGAAGGTTTCATGGAGTGAAATTAAGGAAAAAGGTTTGGCTGATTGTACGCAAACAACCCTTCTGCTTGGTGTCGCATTTATATGTATCCTTTGCTCAGCTGGATGGAAACTACAGACATTCTTACCAAACAGAAGACAACATAATCAGATTTTCCACTAAGGCAACCTAGAACAATATGACTTCAACTTAAGGCCGTCTGACCTTTAGCATATTTCAATCTCTGAAGAACTTCAACATAACGCAGTAGGTGAAATTGGCATGTCCTCTTCAATTCTTTGCTTGAAATAATCTTGAAAATTTAGTGAAGGGTTTTAGGTTACCATTCATTCTAAAGTAGGCTATATAGAATCACAATAGTAAAAAAATTGCCTTATGGTATTCACTCGATTTTTCGTTCTTTTTTCTACTTCGTCCTTTTTAACTTTACTTTGTAGCTGGGAGGCATGCATTCAGTTGTCCATCATTTTCTTTTCTGTAATTCTTGATTAATTCTAAATCTACTCAAGCGGTGGCTTTCCTACCATTGTTCCAATCTTCCATTTACTTTTATTTGGAAACGAAGAGGATAAATGGCCCATTCGAATTCTAGTCAACCAAATAGGCATGAGAATGCACATTTAAAATGGTGATAAAATAATAATGTCATTAAATTACTAAAAGCATGTAAAAAAGAGATCAATTGAAGAAAGATGAATTTTCCCGGTTCATAGAAACCTCCCTAAAGTTTGCATCTTTAATTTATGTTTGGGCGTGCAAGTTCCCATATGCCCCATAATACATTTCTTGAAACTCCACCACCAATCCTTCAACAGTGGGACACTGGCAAGCTTTCATGAGATCCCGAGCTTATCAGTGCAATATCAAATGCATGGGATTTAGTACAAAAGATCCCATTTGTCTCAAACATGATTCCACATTTCCAATGAATCAACCATGCAAATCATGCGACTGATCTTTCCAATGAAGTACCGTCTATCATTTGTTTATACTTTCTACTACACAGGACATGGACAAGGCTTATTACTTGACCACAAAAGATTCTTTGATCCAAATGAAGTATGTAAGTCCACAACCTTGGAAACAATTTTGAGCTTCAACAATCCGCCTATGTTACCCCTCTATTTGCAACCAAACCATACATTTTCAATTAGGCGCAACCTAGCCGTAATCTCTTTGTTTACATTTGTTTTTTATTAATAAACTAAAACACAAATATTATAGATCTGGTTGAGATCACTAGTATGCATGGAACTCAAAAAGATCTACAAGGAATACATTAGAACTCTATGAGCAAGGAATCCTATAGTGAGATCCATGCAAGGTCAGACCCCGATGATCATTTTATTCCATTGGACCGCATAACCTAACAAAGATCCTTTGGATGAGATTCATGCAAGGAAAACCTTTTGACTTTCTCCTATCAAAAATTCAAACCCATTCACTGATCTTGCATGAGACCATGTTACAATATCTCATGTAATTCATTATATCATTAGTAGTTTATTGTCAAACTTGTGCTTTCAAAACTGGAGAGTTTAGTATGGTGGTTTAGCGAAGGGAAATGTGTTTATATATAATCATAAACAAGAGATGAAGGGTGTGAATTAATCATCACCTTCATTATAAATCGTATCTTAACTATTTAGTTCAACTTTATGAGTTCTTATTTTCCATTTGTTTAAGTATTACTTGAGATGATAAGCATATTCTCAAAAAATCATTTTGAATAACTTATATTCATGTTACATTATGTCGAGCCATTTAATTTCCTCAACACTAATTTAATATACTCATTTAATAGTGTTTTTAAAGCATGCGAGATAAATATGTTTGGATGTGTGTGTCCAAAACACTTGAATATACTTTCAACTATTTCATAAATGACACTAAATCATTCAACTATTTTTTTTTTTTTTCACACATCTACCTTAACCTCATTTTTTCATACTTAACTTGGCGATCAAAAACTTATTTGCTAACATTCAAATGCCTAAAAGAAATTTTGCCTAATTAAAATTCTACAAAAAATTACACTCAAGTCTTCATAATATACCTATCAAATAAAATTCTTGAAATAATTTTTCATTGTTAATTCCCATAAGTTTAGCAATGATATTGGCATATATATCAGCATTTTTCTATACCCTAGATCAAAAATATATAAATTTATAACACTTAAGTATCAATTTATCATCTAATAACATTGACTTATAATTAGTAATATTATAATCATTAAAATTATATCATATATACAATTTTTGTTTTGATTTTTAGTCATTTAACTTTTATTTTTTTCCCTATGGTTCCAATTTTTTACTTATTTTAGCAAATGCCTCTCCAATTAGAATTATCTTTGCGAAAAGAATGCATAAAGCATTGTAATTGAACATCCTATACAAGTATCTTCACAACTATTATATATATATAGAGAGAGTCAATGCTAATCCTTGGTGTATAGCTATAAAAGTTTCGAGGCCGACTTCAAAGTATGAGACAATCTCAAAGTGGTAGCCAAATTTGATCAGCTCGTTAGGACAACTCAGCACATATGGTTCGGCAAAGTCGTTCAGCTAAATCTACAATTCAGTTGTACAAAACACTAAAATTTTGGCTCAGCCTGCTTGTCAAGAAATTCACCTTGTCCAATTTGACAAATATATCTCATTGGCTAATTCGGGAAGTCTAGGGCCATGTTTTGGATCGCTTTCTTTTTCAATTTTTTTGTTTTCAGTCTCTTTTGTCTTTGTTTTATTTCATGTTTTTCTGTTTTTAGAAAATGTGTTTGGCACTGTTATGATTTATATGTTTTTAAAAATATAAAATATAAGATGTGTTTGGTTGAGTATTTTCTATTTTTTAAAATAAAAACTATACTTTTTAAAAATATTAATTAAATTTTAATAACTAATAACATGTTAATTAATTTAAAAATTTTAATTAATAACAGCTAACATGTTAATTAATTTAATTTTTTAGCGATTAATATGTTAAATAATTTAATTATTTAACATGTTAATTAAATTTTTGGTGAATTATTGAAATTGTTTAATAAATTAATTATTTTATTAAGTTAAGGTTTAGTTAAATTGAAGTTTTAATTGATTTAAAATTTCTATAAGTTTATTAAAATTTTATGGATTAATCAAAATTTCAATTAATTTAATTAAATATTTAATTAATTCATTAATTAGTATTTAATTAGGTTGTTTAATGTTTTATTTAATTATTTATATATTTAAAGATATATTTAAATAAATTAAGGTTTTAATTTTATTATTATTAACTTAATTAAATGATTAATATTTTATTTGGTTTAATTGAATAATTATTAAGTTAATTAAGTATATTTATTATTAAATTGCGTAATTATGAGTTAATTAAGTTCATTTAGGTTCCATTTATATAATTATTGATTTAATTAAATGATTGTCAGTTTAATTAAGTATTTTATTAATTGATTGAATTTAAGGGTCTGTTTGGGGCAGCTTGTGCGTTTCAGGATAAGCTGCTTATCCCGCGGCCTGCGTTTAGTGTAAAAACTCAAACATAATTTTAGATAAGTTGGTGAAACGCGCGAACCAAACAGTACGGCGGCGTTTTGAAAACGTCGCCCGCACTTATAAGCTGCCCCAAACGGACCCCAAGTAATTTTTATAATTCCATTAATTTATTAATGAGTTAATTAAGAGAGTATAGGAGTTAATTAGTGGATTAATGATTTAATTTGGTTATGTTAATTTTGTTCAATGATGATTAAACTGATTTAAGGTTTTAGGGCATAGCTCTGAAAAACATGTTTTTGAAACAGCGAAAAAATAATTTATGTTTTTTGAATGTTTTTGAAAACACGCCTAATGTGTTAAAAACAAAATTTAAAAAAAAAAGAAATAAACAAACACTATTTTTTGGTTTGTTTTCTTCTTCTTTTTTTTCAAAAATATAAAAGATAAAACAGAAAGTGATCCCAAACAGGACATAGGCGACTCTATCAACTCACTATATAGTTAAACAACATCTCCTGTAACACTTTACACGTGTAACTATGAAATAGTATTATTCTAATGTATTTTTCTCTTTGATACAGCCACTTATATAATCTCTCCTAAATAGAGCCAACCCAAATCTATAAATACGAAAGGCCATCCACGGAATGGGGGACCCTTTTTCCACTTCCGAAGAAGAGAGAGATATGAAGCATTCTCTCTTTCATCTCCAATCTTATATCAATCTTCTCTAATTTTTTTATTCTTCTCCTGCACCTTGCATAGGTGGTGTGAGACAACTGGCAATTCAAAATCCAACACTTGTATAATCATATTATAATTGAAGATCCTTTAGTTACTATATAACTACCTTTAATGCAAGTTAGTGCTATATCATATGTATCTTTTATGAATTCAACATTCCTTTAGCATGCAACTTTCTTCTTTATTGTACACCAAATTAATTTTAGGTGCCACTCAATCATTCCTTCACAAAATCAACAAAAATCATAGAAGATCCTTTATCACCTATTTGTACTTCTTTATTAATTATTTAAGGCAAGAAATGCTTCCATGGTAAATCTCCCTAGCATGAAACTAATTTTATGTTTTACAACTAACATAGTTTTTCTAAGTTTGTTTGCATTATTCTCTTCATAACATTATTGAATGACTCATAAATTTGAGTTCTTTATAATCACCAAAATTTTGAATATCTTTGTTGTTCTTAAATAGCAATACCAAAATGATGCTTGGTATCAACTTAAAATTTAAGTTTTCATTAAGAGAATGTGTTAATCAAATCACTATAATATCCTCATAACTCTCCAAATATCACCAGTATAAGAGTACTTGTGATGGTACGAAATGAATGATTGAGAACCATCACCAGTATTAGAGTAATTTATCCAAAACATTACATAAGAGCAATAATCCATGTAAACAAATGGATCATGAGATAATCTAAGACTTCATTGATACATTGAGAGCAAAAATTCTACAAATACTGATAGGCAGGGTAAAGAATGAACCACAACTAAACGGAGAAGAAAAGGCAAAGGTTAGTTCAATAAACATGATCAATGTGTCATGCCTAGATCAAACTAAGTAAAGTTGTGTAAAACTAAATCATTCTTATTGGCATGTCTTTATTTTTTTCTTTTTTTTCTATTTAAGCAGCTACATCATTGAGTCATGAGTCTAAAAATAAAAACACAAAGAAAAAAATTATCTTCTTGGAACATGAAAATTAATAGGTTATGATGTTCCGAATTCACAGTAGTATGAAGCCTTAGTTATCCTGAAGTTTGAACAGAAACCCCAAATTTTTTTTAACAATTAAAAGTATTAAGAAAAAACATGCTCTTCCAGGACAAGGAAAAACAATAGGTTGAATATATTCCAAGTTCGCCGGATTACAAAGTCCTTGTTTCTGAGGTTGTCTGGTGACAGTTAATTAGGATTTAACTTAAATATTGCCTGACAAGAAAACTGTCCACTTTGAAATCCTGGATTTAGCAAATCGAGTTTCTTCTCAATATATTCCCAAATTTACCCTGTATCCGGATTTACTAAATCCTGGAATTGGCAGAATTTAGCAAATCCAGATTTACAGAATTTACTAAAACCATTATCAGACAGCCCCGTAATTTTACTAGGTACCCTAATTTTTTTAATAATGAATGAACAAGACCAATTCGTAGAAAAATTAACCCTTACTCCTAGCCCAACTAGCAGATCCAACACTCTGCCAGATGCCCCTACTAGAAACACCTAAACTTGAAGTTTGAGGAAAATAAAATGAATGTCTCGGCCATCTGTGCATGGATACGATGGTTATTTCTTCATGTTGCTTGTTGATGAAATTTAGGGAATCCTACATGATTGTTCCTTATGTCAGCATTAAGTAAGCACGTGTTATATAGTGAGAGTAGATGTTACTTGAAATATTTTGGATTGGTCATAGATCTTAAATGGATGGTTGCCTCTACCCCGAAGGCTAATTGAATTTAAAAATGCTATCTTGTCACATAAGGGACGAACTATAGGGTGGCTTTACTATTTTCCCACATAATATTTACGAAGAGAGTTTCTCATCATGCATGCCAGTTGCAAATTCATCATACACGCAAAAATGACGGGAACCAAAACCTTTGATGCTGACCCAGTAAATGAACCCTCTAATGTGCATCTATAATGGTCTACCACACTTGAATATAGGCCGACATTGGTCGCAATACGAGATTGACAAGCTTTATTTTCCTATTTTATGAAACTCACCTCCTTCTCAAGCTCCTCGATCCTCTCAACAAGCGCATTCTTCTCCTTCCATCCGAACCCAACATCTTCAGGAAACCCATCGCAGTCTAAACCCTTCCCCTCCTTGCCATCGTCGCTCCCTCCACGTGCATGAAAGCTGCTCTCCCCAATCAAAATCCGGCGAGGCAAATCTCTATTAACCGAAAATCCATTCCCCTCTTGCTCTCCAGCAAACATATTGCCGGGAGTTCTTGCAAATACCGAAGAAGTCCGACCGTTCATTCTTCCAATGCCCTATGGCGAGAAGGAGAAGCCAGGCGACCTTTTCATCTCCGAGTACAGCATCAAGAATCGCCGCCCTTCTAAAAACCACCCCTTTCATGGTGGTTAGGATAACCAAAAGGCTAATCACAGGAGTTGTCGAAAACGTAAGGAGACGAGGGAAATACGATAAGCCGTCCATCCTCCCGCGCATATGTGGCGTAAATTAGCGAAATTTACATGCTTGGCACATAATTCTTAGGTATTTACATATCCCAACCTAAACTTTCATATTTACAAACATACCATTCAAATATCACATGTGCCATTCACATCATTAAATATCAATTAAGTGACTGCATAGTCTAAGTGACTTGTATTTAACTCGTGTAACATTATTCATTGTTAAAGAATTAATTAAAGGGGGGTTTATATACAAACCACCCAATAACACTCTATTTACTCATCTAACAAATATTACCACTTTAAAAGCTTGAATATACCACTCCACTGAGCTCATGTTCATCTCAATTCGCTCCTCTCTCTTCTTTGGTTGATGTTAATTAGGGCTTTTTCTCATTCTATAAAGTAGTTAATCTTCTTTTTATGATGTTTTCACACCCATTCTTTGTTGTTGGACTATATTTTAGAGCTAGTGAAAGCGAATACTAGTTATGTTTTTAATCTTCTTACAAAAGAGTTTGCTCTTCTTCATTAAATTAGAAGAATTAAAGTTATTTTCTTATCCTTCTTCTTCTTTTATGATCCACTCGCCCATCACCCATTTTTTATCGCAAACATTTTTTATACCTCAACTTTTTATTAGATTCCCTTAATTTAAATAAATGCTTTTAGATTTTCAATCTGCTCATGAAGTATTATGTGCAAAGCTTGAAAAAATTGTGAATTTAGCATTATAAGAACTTGATTCGTGTTAGAAGATTCATGACGGTAGAATAAAAAATTACGGACTTGGCATTATACGAAAATTCAACACACGCTCGGATAAAAGTAAATAACTACTAGAGACATCATAATTTTTTGACCAAAACCCGTAAATGAAAAAAATCACAAGGACCGACTCAGTTAAAATGATTCATTATAAGTTTGTGATTACATATATTGACCCTTGTCTCACTCGCAAAAAAGAGTTACACTGTCTCTCGTATTACAACAATCGTCCACAAAAGAGTTCGTTGCCCCGCAATAGGGAGTGGTCGCAATGGAGAGTAGTCACTATAACAAGAGGAGAGTGACAAGCGGTAGTAGACGGTATTCCGCAAGAGGTTGAGCAGGAGGTGTTCGCCGCATCTTCAGTGCATAAGTGGCAATGAACTTCATGTATTTCTCTGAGTTTCAGTTCTCTTCTGAATCAAGATCTAAGTTCTTTTTCAAGAAAGGGGTAATGCTCTATTTTTAGAGTTTGTGTTGTAAATAAAGAAAGAATTCAGATCACTCTGATCGAATGATTTATATAAATTTTCTTCATTAGATAATGTTTGGTGAGCATTTGAGTGTCTTAGTGACGTTATGATTGAGTGATCTTGGGCTTGTTAGTTTCGTCTTATCGATACGCTCAATTTGACTACCTACATGTCAAATTTAAAATTTGTTTGGTCTTCAAATTATGCGCTGAAAGCTTCAAAAAATAGTTTAACGGCTTCATTTGGGCTTGATTTTACTCAGATTGGACAAATTTTCTTACCATCGGGTTCTTCTCGTCAAGCCAGTAAGTTTGACTATATGTTTGTTGAAATCAGAGTTCTTAATGACTTTTATTCAAAGTTTGAATGTTTCTTGCTAAAAAATTGCCTCGAGATTTATGTGATGCTTCAATATTTGTGTTGAAAGATGAAAATTTATTGATGACATATAAGAATCGAAGTTGATGATTTTCTTAAAATTATGCATTTAACATATTAACCAATGCCCTATAATATTCTTGCCTTTAGTTAGTTGCTCGTCCCCTTAGGAGATGTTGGTAGTTTACATTGACATAAATATGTGGTTTGTTGTGGATAAGTATTTTCAAAATCTATTTCATGTTGATTACACTTGATATGGATGAAAAAGTTGATTTATTTGAATTAGGCTCATTTCTTTCCACAATGGGCGGATATATTCTACTCAAATTTTGATATCAGAATTAACTCAAACCACAATAAGGAAACCAAAAATCATTACTAAAATCAAATAGATTGTTACAATAAAAAACACATGAAAGGGAAAATACAACACAAGCGGTCTGCAAACTCGCACTAGGGCGGATCCCAAGTGATGGTGGTGTCAGCGAGGGAGCTTGGAGAGATTGTGGGGAAGAGGGGGGTTTTAGGGCTATGAGAGAGGGGCAACAACGATCATAGAACAACATGGTAGCAAGATAAAGTAGTCCAAATAGTAGCAGTTTGTTATTTGGGGCAGTTAGAGAATAGGAAAACAGCAAAGGGAAGGCGTGTGTTGTGGTCGTGACTATGGGGGAGCAGGACAACCATGAAAGTGAGGATGAAGGGTTGGAACGGTGGTGACAAGGGGTATGGAGCCATAGGAACACTGTGGACTATTGGAAATAGTAGAGGGAGGGTTGGTAGTTGATCTGTAAGAAGTATAGCAGGGATTGTGAAAAGGAGGTTGTTGGAAAGAGGAGAATTGCATGAAAGATTGGCAATGATAGCTATCATGGGCGGTTGCAGCGAAGAAAGAGGCGTGGCAACGAAGTGAGGGGTGCGGGGAAGGAAAGTTTGAGGATAAATGATCCATTAGGAACGAACTACAATCGGAGCACCACTCGAACTTTGAAAGAAAGTCACCACGTTAGATGAGGTACAATCGAAGCACCTTCTCATATTTGGATATAGTCCTAAAAGGGGAACACCAGACACCTACAACTATCCTGACAAAAATATGATACAACAAACTAAAAAACTCAAAACATGAATCACATATATAAGCCCTATATAACTAGGATTAGATCCCTCTGTGGAAATGAGGCGCCAATCCCACATGGGAGAGTCGGTTGACCCTTCTAGATCCGAATCAATTTAGTTCAGACGAAGGACATCGTCGAAGAAGCCTGCGATTCCCTCTAGGTCGCGCCCTAGCTGACCTGAACTCCTCTACTCCAGACATTATTTTTGTTCTTTTTCTCTCTTTTTTTTTTGAAGGAGTCGTCAGCCTCTGGATCGTCCTATACTTCTATTTCGAGAATAAGCCGCTCTTCTAGGTCATATGAATGACTCGACAAAGAGAGGAACTGAAAAAGGCAGACATACGACAAAGTAAGAAATAAGAGAAAACAAAATGTGGAGAGTCAACATGCGGTAAACCTAGCAAGGAATTGTCAAGTATGTCCACTCAAACAAGATCAGGTGGAGGCACTTTAGACCAATATATGTGAAAAGAATGTCTAAATAGACTACCCATAACCAAAGATTCAAGTATAGGTGTCTGTTATGAGGTCACAAATGCTCCCTATGGAACATATCTCACTTGGTAAATAACTTCTTTAGAGTTTCCCAATAATACTCTTGATCCAAAGGGGTTTTTCTTGCTCGAAAGTGACAACTAGCATAGGGCTATCAAAGGAGGTTATCTCATAGGGAGAATGCTATAATGTTTCTAAGCTCTCGCTAAGTCATCAGGAAGAGAGCGAGTCTCTCACATTCTAGGTGGGTAGCGATTGAACGACATATGAAGCCTATGAAATAACCATATCATTTTGACGAGTGATCCCGATACGTCATAACACATCCGGTCATACTGACAAAGGACAAATTGTTGTATCCCAAATGAGTGACAGTTCATCAGCAATTAAGTCCTCAAGATGATGCCCACAAAGGCAAAAGAAGAGATGAGGTTCAACAAGGGTAGTCAAAGGAGTGGAGGAGTAATCCCAAAAAGATAAAGGTAGTCGTGTCAATGTACCATGACCCATCATCCCAAGCCACTAAAACCTTAAGTCTACCTGGCCGTGAAGGCAGTCGTCCCAACATGTCTTGAGATCCCCGATCAGCAATCCGTGAATTGTGTCATCCACAAGGGACCTCGGTATCCCTAAGGTCAAAGGAAGAAAACTCTATCCTACAACTATCTGTTGTAGCTCCAAGTGGTGGGACTTATACCTGCTGAAGTGACAATGAAGCCTCAGAAAAGAGAGAGGAAGGGAGGTTTAGCTAAAAAGTGGTAAACGCTTTGAAAAATAAGACTTACATCCCGAATGGGTCGAGGAGCCTTCTAGCGACCTAGACGCACTAAACAACATCCTATGTAAAAAAGTATGCTAGGCAAGTCAAGTTGAATAAACACATGAGCTCCTCCTCGGGACATGCAAATATGATTCAGTTATCTAGAGCAGTCCTTAGATTTTGTGGAGGCCTTATTAAAATGGCTCGGGTGATATCCATGTTATACAACCCATTTTAAAACCGGCTAGAGGGTCATGCAAGAAAGTAAAAGCAGGTTTTGAAAATCCTAAATTTTAATTTATATTATTTTTTTTTGGATTTTTATGTAGAGAAATTGACAATGTTATGGTTATAGAGAATCTAAATTTTAATTTTCATGGTATCCCAGTTCCAGAAAGAAACAAGAAAAAATAGTTCAAGCTTGCAGACAAGCAATAAACAATAAAAATTACTCTAAAGTATATAAAATATGTCAAATGTCACTGGGTCAACAACATATCATAGGAAAAGGAGGAAAAGTAGTCATACTCCACATATACATGCTCAGTCTTAAGTCTATACAAAAATATAGAAACTTTAGACTTTATGTATGGGACATGAGTTGTCGCTTATGGCCCTCATCATGTGGTTCGGTGAGTTATCTGCCTCCAAACACATGTTCGTACCTTATTTCCGGTACAAACTCATTTTAGGGACTCTATTAAATAAATTGAAGGATAAAATAAAATACTCGATCTGCATCAAATAGGCGTCAGCAAGGAAAGTCATGCAACTTGTAATGAGTTTTGTCTGGTGGGGGAGCTAAACAACACCTGCAAGCAAGAGGGTTAGTAAATATCATTACATGCTCCCTCTTTTATTGTATATGTGTGTGCATATAAAGGCACGATTCTCTGTAGAAGAACACCCTAGCACGCTACCATGCATATCAGGCATGCAATCGCATCAAAAACACTAAGCAAAAAAAAATGTTTGACTAGGGCAACCAATCCAGTAAAAAACAATAGCCAGACATCAAAAAAACAATCTAGCACCCCAAACCTAGACTAGCAGACTATCTAACAAAAAGTGCCATAATCAGCGCCTAAGTGCTAAGGGTAAAGTCTTCGACAACCTTATGACTTTGGGGTCTTGTCGGCACTATTTTTGGTATGGGGTTTGCCCGTAAGAAGCTGTCGGTCATCGAAATTGAAATCCCGTTGCCCGCTTCGAAAGGACATTTTTTTAAAAAAATTTAGTTTTGAAAAAGATGAAGTCAAACTGACCCCATAATTTTCATAGTTTAGATGAAAGAGCACTTTATCTCAAATCATGTATCTATCCCGAAGGATGAACGCAAGAATTGAGAATGAGGCTCGATCAAATAAACTAAAGAAAGTTATGACATCCGTTTGGTCTGCGAAACCAATGTATTGGCCGACAAGTTCCCCTATTTAATATAAGGAATTAAATAGGGTTTATGTTATGCTGGGTTCGGGAAAAGCTTCCTATAAGGGCAAGCCCCTATAGTTAATTACATCTTAGATAA
>NW_018164478.1:2051292-2069365 GCF_001263595.1 Phalaenopsis equestris | reverse complement strand
TGGAGGTGCCTCGGGGCGAAAGACCAAGTTAGGCATTTCACATAGAATTGGATAGATATCCGTTCTAAATGAACCATGGATTAATGTATTGTGAAGATATGGTGTACCCTAGTTTTAAGTCAACACCCAGGGTCAATCTTATAGCCAAGTAATCCTATAGGGACTCTTCTTGAATTCTCTTATAATGATCTTATCTACTAAATGCTAGAGGTTAAGATCAATATGTGGAATTTCAAGTTGAGTAAAAAGAAGAGTTTTGAATTTCTAATGGTGGGGTACCTCTTCTAATTTTCTATGACTAGTCAATAGGAAAGTCCTATGGCTAGACCTAGGCTACTAAAGAAGTTTTCTAGACCTCAACCAAAAGTGAGGTCAACAGGTCTCCACACTGGCCTCATCCTAAAGATCAAATGGATCTACAACACGTCACAAAGGAGTGGGTGACATTTTAAAACAAGCGACCTCACATATGACCTAACTTATAGAGTTTTAAAAGTGGGCGTATAATACAAATAATAGTGAAGATATTCATTTTATGCTTTTAAAATAACAGATCTACGGTGCTAGTCTGTATCACATATGACACGCGTTGTAACAATTGGATTCTTAACACATTCTACTTATGTCAGTCCCGATGAATGAATTAATTTGCATTGCTCACGGGGATCAACTCGACAAGCAATATTCATTAAGGCGTTGCGGCTGACACGGGGTCACTCACTTATCGAGTCTGACTCGTTATCCATGCATCCATACAAATGCAAATGCAGACAGTCATATGACAGAAGTGATGAGTATGTCGTGAAGACAGTGACTCGGGAAGGTGGGTGTGTTGTAGAGATAGTGACTCAAAAGAAAGGGCATGTCGTAGAGGCAGAGGCTCGATAGATGGGTGTATCGTGGTGTTAGTGAGGTCAGATGAAAGGGTGTGTCATGGAGGTAGTAACCTGAAAGAGTTGGCATGCTAAGGAGGCAAGAACCCGAAAAATGGGTGTGTCGTGGAGTCAGTGACCCAAAAGGAGGCAGAGGCCCAACGAATGAGTGTGTCGTGAAGATAGTGACTCGAAAGATCAACGAGCTGAGGAGGTAGGGGCCTGACAGTGATGATTCTCATAGAGAAGAATTATAGAAGTGAAATGAGTGTATGACGGGACAATCAAAGTGCAACATAAGCTAATGATAATAAGCATGCAAGATAACACACAATACATATAACACAAGAGGTGTTATGCTCAATCGCTTGGGGCATAGAACGCCACTAGAGAAAATTACACTTTACCGCAATAGTGGTTAGACACACTGCAAAAGGCAGCACATACATGGTATAGTGCACCATGCAAGAAAGCAAGCAAACACATGCACATGAAAAACATGCACTCATGTAAGTGAGCGGGCGACCGTGCCGAGGGAGCTGTTCGGACCAAAGTGATTGGTTAACCATGTTGGAGCGATCGATCAGATGGAAGTGGTCGATCGACCAGGCTGGGATGGCCAGTTGAAGCAAAGTGAACCAGGTTGTAGTTGTCGGTCAAGGCAGAAGTGATGTTGATCAACTTAGGACAGTCAATCAAGGAAAAAAGTGACGTCGACGGGTCGGGGAGGTCGTTCAAGGCGCAAATGATGCCAACGGACCAGGGAGGCCAATCGAGGCAGAAGAGATGTCGATCGGCTTGGAACAACCGATCGAAGCAAAAAGTGATGTTGACAGGTCAGGGCAGCCGGTCGAGGCATAAGCGATGTTGATCTGCCCTGGATGACCAATCGAGGCAAAAAGTGTTGATGATCGACCCGATATATAACTCAACCAACCCATAGGGTTCAACGTGCAAATGCGAAATGCACCATGCAATGCTCACACATTTAAACGGTGATTCAAAGCATATGATCATGCTTGATACCAAGCCACGCTTGTGCTAATGATCTTACCTGGGATACCCAGGGTTCAACATTTAGATTTGTGGCATAGCTACCTCTTGTTTTGGCATGACAATGTGAAGCTTCCCCCTCTAATTTCTCGTAAGGAAGTCCTCTACTGTCGTAGGGCAGACTGACTACAATGTTTTTTTTCGTCCTACGAATGCCTGCGATCTCATATAATGGGCTAGCTACAAAGATTTTCTCATTCTTCATGATAGAACTCAACCAACCCCTCTAAGGATGGTTGAGTGCGTCAAAATCGTAGGAAATTGGGATTCCAACCCGTGGGATCAAGGCCTAAGGCTCACAAGGAGGAATCACTCGACTCTGAATATGAATGACCAAGGCATGAGATTCTTAACCTAGGGCTTTCTCTAGGGAAAGCAACTATCCATCACATAGGCGGCACAACCGTGCCAAAAAATCTCAGTATACACATCAACCCCACATGGGTGATCGAACAAGCTGACATCTCCTTTAAAAATACAAAGAGAAATGAACGAAAGTAGACCCTTCACTTTGCCATAAAATATTGGAAGAAAATAAATCAAGTGTAGCTCCTTCATAGAATACTGAATGTAGGCAAATAATGATAGAGTCAACAACTTCAACTCCCCCTCAAGCTCAACCACGACAACATATTCAACCTTGAGTTTATGCCCTTACTCGTAGAGAGCAAGAAGAACCTAATGTTGTCGATGTTGATGCTAAGATGACCTGATGAGTATCATATTTTCTGGCACAAGATATGAATGTCATTCTAATATGTTTCTGTTTAAGAGGGATTGAATTATTTTAATTATGTTTCTTCTGTTCATATTTGAAATTATCCTTGTTATGTTATCTCGTTTCAGCTGATGATGGAACTTAGTTAGTTATCTTGTATGAGATATTTATTTTATTATATCCACTTTTCATCTTAATGTGATATATCATTCTTAATAAAATTTTATGAACAATTCATATATTACCTACACTAATTTGAAACTAAAAATAGAGATGCAAATTTTGAGGACAATAATTTATTAGGAGGGGAAGATTATACCCTTTATGTATAACCCAAGAATCATGAGTCGGGGAGGTGAGGGATTTTCACCTTTACGAGGAGAAACAAAACCCCGTTTCAAACCAGAACAACTTTGACACACTGGGAAACAAGCAATGACCGAATTAAGAGGAAGAGAAAACGATCAAGGCTTTTGAGCCGTTTGATTAAATGATTTGTGGTGTGCAGGGGAGACAATGTTGTTTTCAAGCGAAGAAATGGAATCAACGATGAGCATAAAACATGTGCGAGAGATGAATTGCTCGTAAGAAAGAGGCGGAGGTGAGTCGTGCCATGCTATTTTTTATGAGTTTGGAAGCGCCAATTCGTGAAGGTGATGCTCCTATAAAGGTTATATATATATATATATATTACACACACACACACCACACACACATACATATATATATTAAAATGATATAGATATGTTAATAATATAATAAGACAATTGATATTTGAAACCAACTTGAATGTTTACAGTAGAAAGTAAAAATCATTAAATACTTTTGCTTTGATTTACTTTATGTTTAACTAGCATGTATATTATTTTTTCTTGTTGTGTTGTTATAGTTTAGAATTAAGAGTACTCATTGCTTTTACAACTTACTAGTAATTTAGATCATCTTTTTACGATTACGCTTTTTGTGTTAGGATGAATAATATATAAGATAAAATCTAAAAAAGAATACACTGGCAACTTGTGTTAAGGTAAATTTATCATTTGTTTAATTAATTTTTTAAAATATGTAGTGGCTTTTTCACTTGTAATGGGATTACTAAATGTTAATTATAGACAAGAATAAAAAAATTGATTATAACCATCCGACCGTTTATTCAAATCATCAAAACATATAAACTCATGCATAAAAAGGTAAGTAGAATAAAAATGTGAATAATCAAATCAACTATAACTACAACAAATTTGTATTAAAATAATTATTTTAACGTATTTGATAATTAAATATTTTAAATCATATACCGACTTTAGAATTTAAACGTGACTACATTTAAACACAAATTATCGATTAAAAGAATGATATTGACTAACTTTGATGAACATAAACCAAAATTTGACATTGAAACAATAAAATACTTCTATTAGCTCCAAATCCATCTCTATTTCATTGTTTAATATTAGCCATAGCAATGTCACAAAAAAAAGTTTAAACATGTGATAAAACACTAAGGGCGCGTTTGTTTCGGTTGTGGTAGTATGAAATCTCAGTTAAAAAACTATTATAGAAAATTCATTACTCAAAAGATGATATTTTAGAAGTACATGATTTGACTCATCATAACCCCCTCACCCCATACAATAAAAAATGGATTCCAACTCCAATCTCAGATCTCTTTGTGAAATGTTCAAAATGTAGTGACTTTGATTGTATGGTACATGAAAAGCGAGTGATTTCTTTTATTTGTATGGTATATTAGATTGGAAAGGAAATCACTCGCTTTTCATGTACCATTACTCTATGCGTCTGAGTGAAAAACCCAACTCATCAAATAATGTCTTTAGAATATCCAATAATCCCTCGAGAGATCAAATTCAACTTGAGCCACCCTAATTTGATTTTGATCAACACATGTTTTATTTCGTAACATAATTGCCATATAAAAGCAATTACCAAAAAAATATAATGACCCTCAACTCCTCCAATACATTGACAAATTATTAGTATCACGATCAAGCTTAGAAAACCAAGACAATACAACCCATGATAAATATCTCTTAATAGTCTAAAACATGTTCACTTAATGCATACAATACTTAACCTAATCGAAGATCAGAATAGCACAAGTCCTCAACAAGCCATCATCGTAACCTCAAACAACACGTGACAGTCAACAAACCAAACGAACATCAAACCAATTAATAACAACATAGTTTAATGGATAACTCAAATGCACAAACCAAAACAATCTTCTGCATAACCCCAATAATCAACAACCACCATCATAAGACCGATAAACAGAAGGCATACAACAAACTGAAAAGAACAACAAACCGAGAAAAAAACAAAGAATGGAACAACAAAACCAAAGAACAAAAAACCAAAATTATACCATTTCTCATCACAAAACCAAAACACAACAGGCATTTTAACACCAATTTGTCACCGCTAAACCAAAGAACTACAAGACCAAACATAAACTAACTCATCCATAAAAGCTATAGCATCAAAACCGCATATCAGAATAGGTGGAGGAGAGGGAAGAGCTCAACCCTAACTTCAGATTCTCAACAAAAATGAGGAGAATAACAAGATGAGAAGTTTAGCTTTCGATATGTTTGGACGAGACAAACAACTGAACGAACAAGAGGAATCAAAACATGGAGAGAGAGAGAGAATGATGCATGGAAAATAGGTAAAAATGCAAGTAGAAAGACCGGTTGCATGCAGAAGTCACAGTCTCAAAACATAGATATTCGCAATCTACATTCAAGTTGCCCCAAACATACCCTTATCACTATAATATCAATGAAATTTCAAGTTCCCATCTTCGAGGCTACAATGTTTCCAATATATTATTAAAACCGTTTAAGCTCCCCCTTAAATATTTTATAAATAATTATATTATTAGACTTATTATGTTTTTTTTTTTGTAATATTAATATAAATAAAAATAATTTAGTTATCTATATAGCACAATATTATTATATATTTATAGATATGAGATAAATATTTACAATTTTATAAAACAAGTTATTGTCCAAATCATATAAAATGAATATATAAATAAAGTTGCTATTTTATTTTATATAAATTAATAATAACAAATTTAATGTGATTTAAATCATGTTTTATAAAATCTATCAAGTTTTCATATTAAATACAATATTATGTAAAACCTTCTACAAACTTTTTAATAATATAAATCTGTATGACGACAGAGATTCAAGTAGTGTGAATAGAAGCATCCTCAGACAGAAATCTGACACTGCAAAATGTAGATAATGATCGATACCGTTCATTATAGGTCGATAAACGGTGGATATAACATTTCCCGAGGAACGTTTCCCTTTTATTAAACTGGCTGTGAGGGCTAGGGCTGTCAAAACGGCTCGTTGTTCGCGAACAACTCGTGTCCGGCTCATTAATTTCGTTCGATAAGTTAACGAGCCAAACACAAACTAAGATGTGTTCGTTCGTGTTCGGCTCGTTTTGGCTCGAAATACTACTCATCAAGTTTATATATATATATATATATAAAGTAGTATTTTAAAAAAATCTAATTGACTAACACGCTACAAAGATTTATAAACAATTAAAATATTGATTAAAAAATATAATAAAAATTATAAATTAGATTCAAATGATATTTTAATATAAATAATAATTTTTAAATCTTGCTCAAATACTTATTGTTTTATGCCTACATGATTAGGATTGTTAAAATGACTCGTTGTTCGTGAACAGCTTGTGTTCAGCTCTTTAAACAAACGAGCCGAACACTAACACATTTTTTTAGCTCAAAATATAAACAAGCGGACCAAGACTCTTATTCTACTTGTTTACACCCGCACTTTTGACATTTAGCCAATAGTCGAGTCAGCCATTTAATAACATTTGTCGCTCCGAAGTTCCAGCGCTATTTCTTCTGTTTGAAGATGGCCGAAGTGGTGATGGAGACCACTAATCCATGTAAGTTCTGCAGATCCTGGTTTTGTAACTTTTCACTCTTCGTCCTTAATTTTTTCAAGATTTTGTATGAAATTTTTTTATTTGATTGGCGTACTTTTTGGCCAAACCCTAGCTATTTCCCCTTCCTAACACACTTTTGCTTCCTCTTTCTTAGCCACGGAGATGTCAACCGTTGCGGCGGAGCCATCGCGTGTAGGTGAGCTTTGAAAAATTATTGTTTTTGTGTTATCTGATCCGAATGTTCTGTTGTGGTTTTTTGTTTTTATGGCATAAGCTCTTGATTGGAAGTTTTGACGTGCATTTATTCTCATCTCTTGAGTTTTTTTATAGGCTTTTGATGGGGGGTGGTTCAGGGTTATTATTGCTAGTTTTCAGAAGTTGAGGTTGACTTACACCGACTAGCTTGTCGTGCTTTCCATCACGATTCCTCTTTCACGAACGTTTCAGAAAGATTTATGTATTTTATTTTGTTTTTGGTTATGTTTTGATAATCTTTTGCCTGTGAGATGAAACTTGTTAGTTTATATTTTCTGTTGGTGTTGTTTTGGTCAAGCTTTAAAAAGCAACTAAAGTTTTTTTGCTTTAATGAGACTAGATGCAAAGCCTCTAGCTGGGAAGATAAATTAAAATAAAAATAGTTCATAAACACACCATAAATCGTGTTTGGCACTGTTGGCATGCTTCATCATTTAAGTGTCCGCTGCCTAAATGATCTTCAGTCTTTTAATGCCCTCTTGTGTTATTAAATTTATCTTTTAAACAAATATCTCGTTTTCAAAACCTTTGTTTGGTTAATCTTTTTGAGCTGTCATATTTTGAAGTTGTATTTTTTTTATTACACCAAACATTATAATAAACTAAAAAAAATATTAGACATTAAGTCATGCAATCAACAAAAAACTAAATACAAATAAAAATAATAAAAAAAAAACAAAACTTTTAAAAGCAATAAAAAGATAGAACTAAAAGAAGAAATAAAAAATACTGTAAAAACATATAAAGGAATGTCAAAATATTGAAAAGAAAATTCATACTAGCAAGATACAAAAAATTTAGCAAACATATAACATAATAAATATTTTTTAAAAAATAAATAGAATAAAGCGTAAGCCTCACTATGACCATTAAAGTGTGAGCTTTGAGATAATTCTTGGGTGCCTCATATTGTGGTGCACTACGAATATTTTTTAATCCATGTTGTGATTATTATTAGAATTTACAAGTAAAATTTTTATGAGCTCCTTAATGATTTAATTCTTTCCTTTTTTTTTTTGAAAATTACTTGTCCATAATTTTATGGGTGTTTGGATGAAATTAGTATTTATTAGGTCCTGTAAGTCCAGATTTTCTAAATCCCGAGGACATTAAATTTTTAAATATGTTTGGTATGAAATCCATAATTTTAAGGTGTTTGGATGAAATTAGTATTTATTAGGTCTTGTAAGGCCAAATTTTCTAAATCCCGAGGGCATTAAATTTTTAAATATGTTTGGCATGAAATCTATTAAACTCGACTAATTAGAGCTAAGCCATTTTGATTTTTTGTTTCAAGGTTTAGGATTTAATTGGATATGCTTCCTACCTAGGAACCTAAAAAAAGGCTAGAAATTAGTGTCAAGCATGATAACAATAAAATATAATACAATGAAGATATTTATGTAGATTATAATTTATTAAAAAAAGGTATTAATAATTTAGAGTTTTATTGTTAATTACGATATTGATCAACTATTGTGCAACAATCTCTTCTCTGCATTTCCTGACTAAAATACTTAACCATGCTTAAGAATTTTGATATTTCAAGTAACAAACTCACCAACAAAATGCCATTAGAGCTCAAAACATTTGAATGCCTCTTATTAATTTCAATGACAACGACATAGAAGAAGAGGTAATTGCTAGCGAGGAGGTTGGGTATAGGGATGTTGCAATGGAGGGAAAGGCTGATAAGAGGCGATTGTAGGAGGGAGTTTGCCTCAAAGAGAGATCGCGAGAAGAGATTAGAGAAAATGGGAATGTAGAGAGGGAAGGCATTTGGTGGGTTTCGGTTGATGAATAGATTGGAGAATATGGAATGAAGAGAGGGAAAGAATCTAGTTGTGTCGTGATACTTCGTTACCGTGTTGTGTTGTTTTGTTAGAAATAGTCACCACAACTTTTTTAAAGATGAGATGTTGCTCAACAATTGCGTTGCAATGATTTTAAAGTTGTGGAGGTACATGTATGAGATGGATCTTTAACTGGATCTTTCCATCATGAACTAAATTTGCAATATTTTAAGTGTACTACCACATAAGGTCTTAAGGATATGGGGGTTGATAAAGAGAGAGATTACAATGATGGAAAACTCTTCTTGAAATTTTGTTGTATTGGGCATAAAGACATGGTGGGGTTGTTGATGCAATATAACCCGTCTTCAACACATATTAGAATACAACATTTTAGCTATCGTCAAGGCCATAGGGGAGAAAAGTAATGGCAGTGTGGGATAAGGATGGAGGCCAACTGCACATTGACATAATATTAATTGGCAAACAAGGCTTTATAGACAAACGTCTAGCTGTACCTCGAGCCACATATGTAGTTGATTCACTTTTTTCCTTGAGTTTATATCCAATTTTTGTTGATTCTTCTATTATTGAGTGGATGATACATAGCATTTGTAATCTTTTTGTCCTGCCTATATTTTATCATTTTCGTCCATTTAGGTGCCCAATTGCACTTTTGGGAATTCAAATCAAGAGGTTTTCTCTCTAACATCGGGCATTGAGCCATTTGGTGCTATTAATCACTTGATATGCATAGATTAATGGAGTAAACACAACCAATGCATTATAGCCATACATTTAGCAACCCTTCAAATTTTGGTTGAATTGCCTATTTTTGATTGGAGAGATAACGACTGTAATCTTATCTTCTTGACAATATTTTATCATCCTCTCCCCCTTTTTTTGCCCAATTGCTCATGGATTGATTTCCAATTTTCGTTGAATTGCCTATTCTTGATTGGATTAAACATCCTCTTGACAATCTTTTATAATTTTCTTTCCATTAGGCGCCCAATTGTATATTTGGAAATTCAAACGAAGAGATTTTTTGATAAAATCATGCATTGGGCCACCTGGTTCTATTAATCGCTCTAGAAGTTTAGATTAATGGAGTAAGCACAACCGATGCATTATAGCTAAACTTATAGTTGCCCTTAGAATCATGAGTATTGTAAAGCCAAATAGCTCGTAAATCATCTATCATGGTTTAATACAGGTCCATGATTCCATTGCGTTCTACGAAATGTGAGAAACATGTTAATTGTTAACCTATATCTTGATTGTCTTTTTTTACATTCAGATTGCTTTATGGAGGCTTGTTAGTTGACATGATTTGCAATGCATAGGGCAAGAGTACTTCCCTTTAAAAAGTTTTATTGGTGACCACTTTGTTTCTCGGTTATAATTTATTTTTCCAACTTTGACCATCATAAGCATGTTGCAAACTCATGTTAAAGTTGTTGGCACTTAGCTATTAATCATGCCAAAAAAGGCTTCACTTTAGGGCTTCAATTTTGGAAGAAACTACCACTCTCAAAGATGCTTGATAATGTGATCAACTTCGCATTATTGAAAATCAAGTTATGTCTAGACCTTTAATTACTTGATGGTTATAATTTCTTTTTTCAACTTTGACCATCATAAGAATGTTGCGGACTCATGTTAAAGTTATTGGCACTTAGCTATTAGTCATGCCAAAAAAGGCTTCACTTTTGGGCTTCCATTTTGGAAGAAACTACCACTCTCAAAGATGCTTGATAATGTGATCAACTTCGCATTATTGAAAATCAGGTTATGTCTAGATCTTTAATTACTTGATTCAATGGTTGTCCCGACTCACTTTTCTTGTTTAAAAAGTAGCGGAGGCAAGGGTCTAATATTTTTGAGTTTTGTGGCGATGATGGTTGTATATGAATTAGAATGCAGTTTATTCTGAAGTTTGAGGGAGTGGGAGTGATACTGGAGGAGACAACCCAAATCATAAAAATAATTTCTATTAATAGGAAAATCGGGTTATAACACACACAAACTGAAAGCAACATTACCAAAACATTAAATGACACGAACAAATACCTCAAAATTGTATACCAAGGGCGGTGGAGGTTTTCAACGTTGGGTGGATCGGGATGGTTGGCAAGTGTGGTGGGAGTGAGGAGAAGGCGCCGAATTGCTAGGATATCATCTATGAAGGCGGCCGGCGACAGGCGGATTGGTGCTGGAAGGTGCTGAACAACAAGGGCAGCGATGGGGAAGACCTGAGACAACTAGATAGCTGCTATATGGGTGTTGATGGGATGTCGGGAGAGTCCGAAAGGGGTGGACAACAAGTTGCTGCAGTAGAAAGAGCGTTGGCAGTGCAGGGGGAAGCTGTGGGGGTGGTCAACAACTAAGGAAAGTGGAGGAGAAGAAGTAGGGAAGATAAAATGGGAGATGCAATCACCATCTTAGAGTAAGATATAATCGGAGCACCACCACCTCCTCAGATGCAACCTTACGAAAGTAAGAAGGGCTTCCACGCAGGAAATCTAAAATCAAAACAAGAAAGACTACTAAACTTTTAGCAAACTAGCATACATATAGCCCTAGCTCGGCAGGAACAAGAAAGGAAAGAATAGGAAAGGAATGAGGAGAAAAGGGCTAGGCGACAATGTCGTCTCCCCCCAATCCCACTCAATCTGGGCAAGAGATGCGAAAGTAAAGGCCGCACGGGCCGCTTGATGCCGCTCGACCCTCTGGATGGAGCGGGTCACTTAGACCGGTCCCCTATGCTAGCTGGTTCAGTTGGATGGTTTGCTTCCAACAATCGTGCGGGAAACTCCTGTTCCTGAGTCCATGCATGGAAAGCTCCGCGTCATCTCCCGAGGTTGGGGGAGTTTCGACCTCATTTGTCGTAGCTTCTGGCTCTTCGTGGCATGGCGTCAAGTTCTCAGCACGTCAAACAAGTAGACGTGGTTGTTCCAAAGTACATTATGATAGAAGAGATATCCATATATCCTTGGCACGACTTTAGTTAGAACTGTAGAAGAGGGGTGCAATTGAGAAACAATTAAGTATTGGCTATATCATGCTAGGCGTAGTTATGGATTAACAACTAAAGCACTCAAATTTATTGAAGTCTATTTTTCTAATGCCACGATTTGGGTATAAAGACTTAAGCTGCAACAATGTTTTTGTAAGTTTCCATAGGAGTGATTCGACTTGGATGTTTTGTTTTATGTAATGGCTCAATTTGTGCTACCCATCATTTAGATCTAAGCTTGGTTGGTTTATGACCGGGATCACTGGGGTTCTCTTTGATGTGATTGCTCATCTAAATAATCTTGCGGTTCTAAGGATGTTTAAGAACACTCACTCCTCAACTATGAAGTTGGTGATGAGCCATATTAATTTATTTCATATGCGCTGCATCCATCGGCTGGATAGGATTACTTTGTGCTGTCGGAGTCAATAACTCATTATTAGTAATGATGAAGAAGAATATAGCAGTACAATATTAACGAGTTTTATGACTTGAGTAAATGAAAACTTTTCAGTTATTAAAGGAAAAAACAGATAAATCTTGTCACTATTCACTTACCTTTTTTCCAAAAATAATGTAATTGATTGTAGAGCCAAAAATGAATTCGAGGTAAATTGATTATATACGAGTTGGCATGCCTTGAAGAAATTATCCATGCCCATGGCCTATGGAGAGTAGTGGCATCATCCTCTGGGCGAATTGGATTGAAAAGATACAAAATACTATTGAGAATAACATTGTTATATGATGTTTAAGAGACATATAAAGATGTGTTCAAATATTCGTTAGAAGATGATACTTTGATAGGAGTTTTCTAACTATTGTTGAGTTGTAAAACAAGGAGTAAGGTGTTGGGGATGAAGTTTGTGTCAAGGGCATCTCCTTGTCAGGGCACAATTCGTTAGAACGCCCTTGATTGCTAATATCTACGAAGATGACGGTGAAGAGGAGGAGGATAACAAATTAGAAGAAGATGAATTATAGTAATAATACAGAGATAAAAGAAAGTTGTTTCTTGGAAAGCTCCTAAAGAGAAACTTGCATGAAAAGTTTTCCGCAACACCTCATTCTTCTTAAAAAGGCTCCCATCTTGAAATGGTGATGAGTCATTCTTAGAGAAGTTAGATCGCCATGTTTTTAGTTGCTTTTTTTTTGTTATAACAATCAACATGGAATCTTATCACGTCTTAATGAATAATTTTCATATAATTATACTCATTAGAGGACCACATATATGATTTGATATGACAAGACATTGCACAAAATTTCATGCTTTTAACTTGCCTCTTTTTGAAGGTTCGATTGATTGGATTTTATCCATGCCCCAAATGACTTGCCTACTTTACTTATCTACATGAGTTACTTTTCTATCCAACTCGATGTTTCATATCCTATTAGTCTTGAAGTTTCTTTTATTTTTTATTCCTGCAGTTGACAATAAAAGTTAACAATCTTGTGGTTTTAAAAAATTTTGATGCTTTGGACACTTGTTGATGAGAGAATTTTTGTTTGTTGTTTTAGGTCAAATTTTCAGAAGGCTGACTGATTGTAAATGAGACAGTGCTCAAAGATTTTAACCTCTTTTTGTGAGGGCTTTTTGATTTGGGGTTCAAGGTTTTCCATAAGCGCAAGCTCTTATGGTTAATTACTCATTCTGATAACAAAATATCACTTTCGATTAAGGCTAGTCATTAGCGTTGAATATCCAATATATAATAACAACAAGCTTAGGGTTTTATTTATAAAATTTATTATCTGGAGCTTAAAGTGAATGGTGGGGAAACGTTGATGAACTTGATTAAGATCGCTTGATTCCATTGTCTAGTGTAATCATGGTCCTTGATTTATTTAGTCAGAGGAGGTAGTCGAGCCAACTTGATTGATAAATGCTTGCTAGCAATCATGAGTTGCATCATCCAAGATAGATCTGTGATGGATGTTTGTCTAAAAAGATAAATTTAAGTCGATCTTAGCTAACAGAAAGATCTTTGCTAATCAATTGTACACATATGGTTGACACCTCGAAGGATAAAAAGCCATTGAGGAAGATGGGTGTTGCGGTTGTGACCATAATATAATAGTACTACTTTGGGGTTACTACTAAGTCAGAGGACTCGGGCTAAACCATGCAAACAAAGTACAAAATAGACATATTGCATGAATGCAATTTTTGTGGAGCCATTTCGTTTTTGATAGTATATTTAATGATATACTCGATGTGATATTCATTATTTTTAAGTTGAAATTAATTAAAAGTTTGGTACCCTTGACAAGTTGTTACGGAGGGCGGATAAAATTTATTTTGTCTTTTAAATGATTAATTTAAACTTGTATATTTTTGTTGGCTATTTTTAAAAATTGATTTAAAAAATTAAACTCCTATAATTGAAATTTTCTATCAACTCGGTCATCATCATAGATTTGAATATTTAAAATAGTTGCGTTTGAAATTTATTTGAAACTCATCAATTTTGTTATCTTTAGAATACTGATCCTATCAACTCCAGTCCTAATGAAGAGGGCAATTAGAATGATTGATTTGGGCTTGCAAATTTTTATATATGTGATTTGTACATCATTGAAATTTATTAGACTTGTCAACTTTGGTTCTTTGTAGGAAGAGGATCATAGTTGTTAGGTGAGATTTACAATTTTACCCTATAAACGAGGTGTCTCGTGCGGATTTATAGTTTGGGATTTTGCACACATTTCAACATTCCCATATAATGTATTTTGTCATTAAAGGTATTATAACATGAGGTTTAGTGCATTTAGAATGAGTAATCACATAATATTTTATGTTCCTCCAAGGGAGGATATAATATTTGAAGAATTCGTGAGATGCCAATGCATATTTTTAAATATTCACACATTTTTGAGGTCTCGAATAAGACAATACTTGAAACACAAATGCAAGATTTAAAAAATTATTTCGAATTTTAAATGCATGCTTGGATCGCACACAAAATTCTATTTTGGGTTTTTAATGAATCATTTTCTATTCGCTAATAAACATTACGAATTCGGTGGTGATTGAGCATACAAACTCAAAGTTTAACATTTAAAATGACATGTATATGTTTGAATTTAGCCCTGATTTATGCATTCGTAATAAGTCAATTTGTGAGTACCTAAGTTTAGCTCTTGATTAAGCTTAGCCTTAATTTATGGTATTTCATATTTAAGTCAGTTAGTTCACCGATAGACATAGGCCCAATCAAGCTTATCCCCAATTTAGGATGTTTCATATTTGAGTTAATTTGTCAGCTCCTAAGCTTAGTCCCAATAAAATTTACCACAATTTATGTATTTAAATAGATCATGTAAATATTTATTTGCATTACACTTGGATTCTTATTTGTTCACTTTCAAATACAATCCGATTTGAAACTTTAATTTACAATTCATGTTTTCTTTTATTTTTCATTTTTATATCATTTCAAACTCCGAATAATTTATTTTTTTTAAAGCATTTGCAAATCCAAAATCATCATAAATTTCGGCAGTCTCCCGACTTTTTCCCCGTTTAGGAGGCTGCATCAGAGTGCCTGACCTGCACAGTTGTCTATAAGATGCACTGGTTAGTGTCATGAGACACTTTGACCCTAGGGGGTTTTCTAATCCACTGGTCTATAAGACGAGTGTGGGTCTATATGACCAATAAGATTGCTAGAAGGAGGAGATCTTGATGAACTGGTTAATCTGGTTTGGACATGTTGCCTCATGACTCATTTGTATGCTAAATTCAACATTCTTAGTGCCATCATAATTGCCACAACAAACAGCAATTTGGGCTATAAATTTATAAAGTTTTGGGTCTATTTAGCTCTCTAAATAACTTGTGAAATATTGTTGGTTAACCATTTGAGGTATTTTTGAGATCCAGAATTTTTGTAAAAATTCATGTTTTATCTTATCAACGGGTCTTTTAATGATCCCAACAGTAATAATATTCTTAATGGCGCTGTACCAATATGCAGCTAGGACTGTAATCAAGTTGAGTATTGTCATTCTCAAGATTTTTTATAGAATTGTTCTTTGCTGAGCTCAAACATGAATAAAGTTTCAGATTCTTTTTAAAGCTTGTTTAATTATTTTCAGCGAATCTTAAACTGCATTCAAGCTCTAATAGAGCTCAACTATAGGTAAACAAGTGACTGATATGTTCATATTTTCAGCCATATAATAGGTTTATGCATATTTGTTCAAATGTTTAATTTAATTCAAATTTATGTTTAATTTTTAATGAAATAGCATAATTAGAAGTTAATCGCTTGAAATGCCTCAAGTTTAATTTGCTTTTTGGTTGAATTTCATTTTTATGCTTCTTTGTAAAGTCTTAAATGAAATGACTGTTTTTTTGTCCTTGTAAAAAGGAATTACGTCATATTTTACATTAGGTAATATATTTGGGTGGTGTTACATGAGATGATCATACTGCCTGTACTCATTGAAATTCCCTGCCTTTTGTAGGATTTAATGTAAAAGAAGACATTACTATAGAAAGTACGGCAATTGCGCATGCTGCCTCTACTCATTGAAATTCTCTGCCTTTTGTAGGATTCAATGTAAAAGATGACATTACTGTAGAAAGTACGGCATTTGCGCATGCTGAACCCTCACCAGACAACTCGGGTCCACCCAGGATTGACTCTGACAAGGAGGTCCTTCACGAGAAAGTAACTAAACAAATCATAAAAGAGGGTCATGGACAAACTCCCACAAAATTTGCCACTTGCTTCTGTAAGCGTTATATAATTTTCTCTTTATAATTTCCATGTAATGTTTTTGCAATTAATATGAAAGTCTTTTGTTATGCTGAATCACCAAGAAACACAAATTTTAGAAGTATTGTTTATAGAATACCATTTCCGTTCTACTCCCTGGTGCTTGTTTTAATTGGTTTTGCCATAACATAAAAAGTTGTATTTAACAGCATTGTAGTTTTTCTCTCGTAATACATTCGTGAAAAAATTAGAATAGTCGGCAGTCTGTTGTCTTATATTGCTTGTTACATTGGAGTAGAGTTTTGTGATGTGGCAGTGCACTATAGGGCATGGGTGGAGAAAACTTTGCACAAGTTTGAAGATACATGGCAGGAGCAACGGCCCGTTGAACTTATCATAGGAAAAGGTATATCTGCATCTTCATTTTTATTCATTTGCTGCTTCAAAAACTCTAATGTGACATGCAATCTGACATTGTCATCTTCTCTAACCCCAATAATTTCAAAAGTCTTGGGTACATTTTAAGTGATGGTTGTGCGAGGTGCTTGCTTGAGTGAACTAGGAAAAAAAAATTATATTGCTTATAACCATAATTTTTTTATTGATTATAATTCATATTCTTTACCCAAAAAAACATGCTAAAGGCAAACATGACAAAGCAATGAGATTTGAATGACAGCTCATTAAGAGATGCAAGCACAGCAATGTAAGAAATGCTATTGTGCCATTCCTTAACAGTCCATCTTTTTTTCATTTTTTGTTGAAAAAACTATTGGTGTTATTGCTTAAATTCTTCACTCTTGTTGATTAATATCAGAGAAAAAGCAAATGGTGGGATTAGGCATTGGTGCTGCAAGTATGAATAGTGGAGAACGTGCTTTGTTACATGTTGGCTGGGAACTTGGTTATGGGGAAGAGGGAAGCTTTTCTTTCCCAAATGTGCCACCATCAGCTGATCTGCTGTATGAAGTTGAGCTTATTGGCTTTGATGAAGTTGAAGAAGTACGTCTCTATTTTTCGTCTGAGAGTTGCATGCTGATCTGTCCTGCTATTTGCATGGTCATGTGCATTTTGACGAACTTGGGTTTGAAATATCTAATGATAATTTTAATTGACTTTGATAATTAGGGGAAAGCTAGAAGTGATATGACAGTTGAAGAACGGATTGGAGCAGCCGATAGGAGAAGGATGGATGGTAATGCTTTATTCAAGGAAGAAAAGTTGGAAGAGGCAATGCAACAGTATGAAATGGTAAAGACCTCGAATTGTCCAGTTTCGTATTATTTTCTTTTTCATTGGTTTCTATTATAACTTCTTCACAAGAAATGAATAGAGTTTCTCTTGCTGTTAGGCTATAGCATATATGGGGGATGACTTCATGTTCCAGTTGTTTGGAAAATTCAGAGACATGGCTTTGGCGGTGAAAAACCCATGCCATCTCAATATGGCTGCTTGTTTGATCAAGTTGACACGATATGAAGAAGCCATTGCCCAATGTAGCATTGTACGTATGAATGTTGAACTTTTATGGGATTTGCATCGATGAATTTTAATTTTTCTAAAATTAGAAATTTGTGTTAATCGGAAGTGCTACTGGAGTTTAACCAAAGAGAATGATTTGATCTATCTTTCTATCTCTCTCTCTCTCTCTCTCTCTCTCTCTCTCTCTC
>NW_018164478.1:2044213-2051129 GCF_001263595.1 Phalaenopsis equestris | reverse complement strand
TGGAGAGAGAGAGAGAGAGAGAGAGAGAGAATTTTGTTATTATTTTTTTTTTTTCCGTGGGCTCAATGTTATTCTGGTTCATTCCTCGGTCAGTTTTTCTGCTGGGGTATGGAAACATTTAGAACATTCTCATCTTGTAGCAGTTTTATATTTTTGATTGTTAGTATGATTTGCAAAGTGCAACCTAAAGTTGATTCACATAGTTTTAAGTAAATGATCTTGCTTGTAGTTTGTAGTTTCTTACACTCTCACATCTCTTGAAGAAGTACATAACTTTGAAGGTCTAGAAAGGTTATATGAGGTAACTATGCTGGACAAGGTTTGACTAGTGCTAAATAGCACCTGAACTAACAAAAAGGTTATTAATGTTTATGCAAATTCTATTGCTTCAAAGTGACAGTACTATTAGCTGTTTCTTTGACACAACTCGGTTTTAAATCAAAACTTGATTATCTTGTTGAAATAGTTGTTTACTTCATTTTTATTTGAAAATTTGTCACTTTAATATATTCAAAATATTAGTCTTGTTAGCTCTAGTTCTTACTAGTAGAAGGAGACTGTGATTTTGGCTTTCTAATATTATACTTACTATTTTGCTCTAATTGATATTATTAGACTTGTCAACTTCAGTTCTTAAGAGTAGGATTAGATTGTGTGATATGAATTTGCAAATTTTATACTTATTTAGATTTTATTAAAATATTAGACTCATCAACTCCAGTTTTTACATGGAATCTGACTGGACTAGTTTAATGGATGTTGTAAATTCTATTATTTGTGATTTGAATATTATTGAATTTTTTTTTTTAGATTTATCAACTCTAGTTCTTAAGAGATGCATGATCAGACTAACTGAGTGAGGCTTACAATCGTGCCCGTGCCCTAAAGACATTGCAGCTCGATCGAGAGCATGCATACTTTAACTATTTTGAGTTTGATTTCAAGATAGAGATTTTATTTTATGATAAGCGTAGATTTTTTAACAAATAAATTTGTATACTTTTAGAAAATGAGAGTAACTGGAGTGAAAATTTCATTTGCACCCGCACAACATTCTTAAATCATTGAAATTTAAACACTAGTCATTTTGATGGAGCACATGATGGTTTTTAAACTTGATTTCATGTTAGTCCACGTGACATTCTCAGGCTATTTGAAATTGAAATTTGCAGATTCAAATAATTTCATTTTAATTTGCTAAATTTTCAAAATGAATGAGCCTAATTCGTTGATATGATTGTCGAAGCTTGTTTCTTTTAATATTACAGATTTCAAATACATTGCTATCACTAAGGCTAGCAAGGATATGATTTGACTACAGTGCTTTATGACACAATTGAAAAATGTGTAGGGGATTGAAAAGTTTCATAGTGACTATATGAGTTTAGTTAATCTTACTTAGAATGTTATTTTTCATGCAAGAACAAAACATATTTAGCTGATGTTTCACTTTATACACTCTCTCCTAGAAGATGGGCAGATATTCTTGTGGAAAATTTACACAACTAAAAATATTGCGGACATGTTGATGAAGATGATGATTATTGAGAAACAGAAGCTATGCTTGACTTCTGTTGAAGTCCATGATGGTTGAGGCTGGGGGTGAGCCTCACCATGATAGGTGACTATGAAGACGGTATAAATGGAAATGCAGATTGGGAGGACATGTGTTGGGTCATCTCATTTTCCAAGTGGAAGATTGTTGTATTGTGGAGTCTGAATGCACCCACAACAAAATATGCTCTTAGCATGGACTTGGCGTAGCTATGCCCGAGGTGCAACTACACACAACGGGCATAGCCACGCCTCAAAGGATCGCTTAGTATAGTGATTCTTCCTGTGCGGGTGAAATAATTATGACTTCTCACAACATGACGTCTCACAACATGATCTCACCTCTGAGCGGTTGGTCCTAAAACTGTTTCTTAAAGTTGTATTTAACCGCTGTGTGGTTTGGATTTCTACTTGATTGGAGCCCTATAAGTATATTAGATTCCATCCCAACATATACTTACCCAGATTTCTATTTAGATCCGAAGTCTATGTATCTTTTTCAAAGTTAACATGGAGCAAGCTTATATTATTTCATGACGCTCTTTAAAAATAATTTCTCACTTGTTCTCATTTTGTTAAGTTCTGAAGGTATATTTCTATCTTAAATTTATGTCTTTATTTCTAACCAAGCTTTTATTTTTCTTCATTTTTAATGCATCTTACTCCATCAAATTTAATACTTATTTCATTTCATAGCTATTCTATGTATCTCATTTTATCTCTTCTACTCGATATCCCTTTTTTTTTTAACTCAATATCCTTTTTGCAAGACTTATAGTTTTCTTATAAGGGTAAATTTTAATAGCATTCAAGTTTTGCCACTTTTTAAAAGCATTTTTCTCTTTAATGATTTTAATGCCTCATCATTTCACCACCAAATTTTTTTATCCGTGCATATTATTTTCACTCTCCTAAACTTTTTGTTATAATCCTCTTAATGAAATTTGCAATCTTATCTCACAAGTTACATTAGGGTTGACTCAACTAAACAATTTCATTTAATTTGCCTCCTTTGGCAACATGAACTGAATATTTTATTTGCTGCAATTTCATCACCTTATCCCAGTATATAAATGTATCTTTATTTTTTTCTATACACCTTTATTATACATATATCTATAACTACTATTATGTTTTATGTGGTTGATAAAGAGAAGGTTTCCGCTGATTCGTGAAGTCCAACTGATGAACTTGCTGTACTTTTTTTTTGTAATAATTTTGTTGCTTATTCTTAGAATGTGGTTGATTCCAACAGGCTAGGCAGAACATCTGCTATTTGATAACTAAAAAAGGGTGATATTTTGTAATTCTTTTTTTGAGTTGGAAAAGTTTTGCTCCCCAAGTATCCTTCTACAGAAACCAGTGCTCGAGGTAAAAAAACCTAAATGGTGTCATAATTATTGCGTTCAACCATTGTCTCTCTAAAACCTTTGTTTATTTTTTCTTGGTTTCTGATAGAGTTGATGTAATGTTTGTTTTGTAAATTCCCTGTGCTACATTGAATTGTCGACTTCTGATTATTATTACTACTTTTCCAGATAAATACTTGCTGTTTTATTATTAAGAGAAAATTACATACCTAGCACAGAATTTTTATGTATTTACATATCTCACACCTGAAGTTTCACCTATGAATATAGTAATGGTTCTACTTTTGATGTGATATTAAAGATTTTTGGTGCCGTGTGTGTAAATATTAAAGTCTAGGTGTGAGATAAATAAAGGCATAAGAAATATGCCATTTATGCTTACTAAAATTCATATTTTGTGTGATAAAAACGTTTTGACTACTATTCCTTGAAAACCAATTGCATTTTCAGGTGCTGACGGAAGATGAGAATAATGTGAAAGCATTATTTCGGAGAGGAAAAGCTCGAGCAGAACTCGGACAGACAGATGCTGCTCGAGAGGACTTCGAAAAGGCAAAGAAATATGCTCCCCAAGACAAGGCTATTATAAAGGAACTTAAAATTATTGCAGAACATGAAAAAGCAGTGTATCAGAAACAGAAGGAACTTTACAAGGGGATTTTTGGGCCAAGACCACAACCAAAGCCGAAGCGTAGTTGGCCTGTGCGTTTCTGGCTGTGGCTAGCATGTATATTCTCCTACCTCTTCAAGTTTCGCAAACAAAAGTCGGAGTGAACTAGTTGACTCGGTGAGTTCTGGTTACGCACTACTCTTCGTGTAAAAATTATTAATTAATGGTTGTTTTGCTTATTATATTTGATGGGAATTTGGTAAAATTGTACTTTTTTTAAAACTATTTTCTGAGGTTTAATGGTTTTTTGGCTGAATAATTAGAGAATAAGAGGGGGATGGAAAGGGACAGCATGAATGGGTGGATAGAGAATGATGTGGGCGAGAGGGAAACAGAGTGATTATGGGGACATTTTGAAATTTTTTTTTGTCATGGGCATTTTAGGTTTTATTATTTTATTACGGTTATTCTAGTCCTTGACATCAAGACTTTTAGCAGTTAGCGGAATGAACCATTTGTAAACAAATTATTTGCACTTTGTCAATAATTTGTTGGTGTTTTCTAATTTCTTTCATCTATTGTTACAACTATTTAGAGGGCCAATAGTAGTAATTCTTCTTTCTCCCTCCTGGAAAAATTTTGTCCCGGCTCAGGACCTAGTTCTATGTGCGGGCTTGAATAATATATTGCCACACGTGTTATATTGTAGATATTATTTCAGGGTTATTGAATTGAAATCTTAGAGATTGTTTTAGGATTATTGAAGAGAAATTTACATATTCTATTTCAATAACCCCAAAATAACCTATAAATAACTCCAAAATAACATATTATTGAAGAGAAACTCATAAATTCCATTTCAATAACCTTGAAATAACCCCTAAAATAACATTCGTGGTTTCACTTGCTATTTTGGGGTTATTTAAGTGAAATATATGAGTTTATCTTCAATAATTTTGAAATAATCCAGAAATAGCTCCGAAATAATCTCCGCAGTGTTGTTTTCGGGGTTATTGAAGTAGAACTGCGGAGGTTATTTCGAGGTTATTGCGGAGTTTGCGGTTTCATTCTAATATTTTTTTTAGGTAGGCTTGATATAACACACATGACAATATATTATTGAAAGTTTACTATTGAAAGTCTGCAAGTAAAGCTACGTCGGGAATAGGGATAGAAAATTTTCCTAACCCCACCACTATTCTTTCTAACCTCCCAATTTTGTCTGAATTTCCTACTCTCATCCTATCACCCTATTTTAGAATACAAGACATTCATTGTTGTGATCCATTTAATATGATAAACAAAATATTGCATCAGGTATTTGTTTACGCAGACGTAGGCCGCTTTAGTGTTTCAGGCTAATTATACCGTTCCTAATTTTTTATTATGAATATAGTGGTTGTATTTCGCATTATATTTTTACGTTAGTTGAAAAAGTTGATAAAATTTAAATTTATTTTTCGGTATTATCAATCAATTATTAGGTAAAAAAAATTTTCATTAATATTTGGTGTCAAATGAATGCTTAATTATAGAGTTAATCAAGTTTATATAAAAATAAAATTAACTAAAATCTGTTTTATTTGAGCTTTCAAAATGATTCAAGCTGGCTTGCAATCAAGCTAAAGTGAAGTTTGAGCCAGATTTATTGTTCACAAGCCCATGTTTAGCTGTACGAACTGAGCTTGAGTAAGCAATGACTTAGCTTGACTCGACTCGACTCATCTTTAAAATTTATACATTACACATGTAATGCATAAGAATTAAGTCAAAATCATGCATAAGAGTTGAGTCAAAATCTTCCTATTTTATGTTATGCATTCTTTCTTTTACGGGTGAAAATTTTAAATTCATCTTTTCAACTATATGTAGAGTATTGTATGTGTAAAAGTGAGAGTTTAATTTTGAGGTGTGAAATATATAAATGTATGAGAATTGTGTGTTGTGAAGGGTGTAAACGAGTCGAACACGAGTTTGACTCGTTGAAATATACCATTGTTCGTATTCAACTTGTTTATATTTTGAATAAAAAAAAATGTGTTCGTGTTTGACTTGTTTGCTTAATGAGCTGAACATGAGATGTTTGTGAATAAATAGTCGTTTTGACTCATAAACACGCAACCGTAGGATATTAAAGGTAGGGGTGATATTTAAATCTTATTATTTATATTAAAAATTATTTAAATATAATTTAATATATTTTTATTCTATTTTTTTCTAATAATTTTAATTGATTATAAATCTTTGTAGCATTGTAGTCACTTAAATGGCATCCACAGTATAAGACCTCTCAGCTCTATGGTTCAAATCCCTTCTCACATAATTGGCCTTAAGGAGATGTACTCAAATACCCGTCTATTGCATTCTCAATGTCAGTTGTTAGTCTCCTGAGGCCGGGAGTTTGAATTCCATGTGGATAAGACGTGGTTCTCTGATTATTAAATACATTAAAAGTGGTCAGAGGCGCTCTGATCATTTTTTTTCAAAATATATATATATATAACTTAATTATTTTGAGCTCATGATAAATTTAACGAATAAATCCAACAGAAACTTCTTAAGAAATCAAAACAATAACTTCTTAACGAATTAAATAAGAATAGTTTGCCAACAACGAATAAATCGAACAGAAACTTCTTAAGAAATCAAAACAAGAACTTCTTAACGAATTAAATAAGAATAGTTTGCCAACAACGAATCATTTGACAGCTCCAAGGCTGCGTATGTAATTTACCCATAAAAAATTGCAGGTTGATATGCAATTAGAGGGGTTTTGAGTGTTTATTGCCCCAAAATCCCTCTTCGGGAAGCAAGCAGGCTTCTATGGCGACGAAGGTGTTTTTGAGCTTGTGAAACCACAGCTGTGAATCTTTGATTTCGTTTTCAGTTTTGAGACAATAACCACTATTCTCTTCTTGTGTCCACTCATAATGTAATGGCGCAGGACTCCGAGAATAGGTTTCAGAAGATCATGGACAAGCTCTATTACGCACCCAGATCGAGGCTCTCTCCACTTAGGTCGGTTTGTTCTATTGAATCTTTCACTGGGGTTTGATTATCTTGATACTTTTCATGCTCAATTTTTTTGTTTCCTCCGTCTTTCCTTGCTTTGAAAGTAGGCCGAGAGGTGGTGATGTGATTGCAAGCGAACGTCTGGTTGCGCGGTCTCTCGCACTGCGAGGACCGGTGGAGAAGTCGGCTCCTTGCCGCCCATGGGATCGCGGGGATCTGATTAGGAGGTTGACGACTTTCAAGGCCATGACTTGGTTCGGGAAACCTAAGGTTAGTTCGCTTTTACTATTTCCCCTAAATTTTATAAGGATTTTGATTCCGTAATTTCATTATTATTTTTTCTTGTTTGTATTTCTTCCGATGATAGAAA
>NW_018164478.1:2037200-2044185 GCF_001263595.1 Phalaenopsis equestris | reverse complement strand
CTTCCGATCCTCTACTTGTCCATGAATACCTAATAAGTTCGGAGTTGATTCTTTTGCCATATTAGTGGAAATTCTGGTTTCTTTACTGAATTTCTCTCATGCCTGAGGTGTATTTGCAAGATTTATGCCTGAATTTTACCTTTACATGAAGGGTGGAATTTAAGAAACTGAATTGAAACTCTCTGGTTTGGTATTAAGATAATTTGAGCTCGTTTGATTGACAAGAAGTGAAGTATGGCTAATCCTGAATTCCATTGGATTTATGGAAGGTTAGATACTGTTCTCCGTAGAATTCAAGTTACAGGTTTAGTAGGATTAAAGGGTTGAACAATTAACGCTGATTTAACTTATCGATGGGCTAGGGTTTATTTTTGTAGTAATCATGATACGAAAAGACACTTGCCACCATTAGGATATATTAGGAACAAGAGAGATTTGGAGATCATTGCTTGAACCATAAAGCGACAATCTTCTATAGCTGCTACGAAAAAATACTGCGTTTGAGTCCGAACGCAGAGTGTCCGTCCGAACAACAGATGAGATGCATGGATCGCGCGCATGATGCATTAGAGGAAAAAAAAGAAAAAAAAAAGAGAAGCCTACCACGCTATCCGTGCATCGCGTCTGTTGTCCGGTCATTCGGGCTCAGACTCCGAACACAATATTTTTTCAGCTGCTACAACTCTCCAAAGGAAAAGGGGAACACATAAATAGAGGGAATAGATGGTTCAAATCCCTAAGTGTTGAGCAAAGATACTAACCTCACAAATCTTGAGAAGCCAAATTAATCATCATGCGAAACCCATGTCACATAATATTTTATTAGTTATGATTCCTGATTGGTATGATAAATAATAATTCTCCCCCTTATGGCCTTAGCACTATGTAATCTCTTTAATCATAATTGTTGCTTGAACCAAACAATTGCAAGAGACATAATTAGTATAAATTTTAACGTGTACCATTGAACTTGAAAATGGACAACAACAAAACCTTTATCCCACTCAGTGGGGTCGACTAAAGGAATCTTTTTTCTCCATTGTGTCCTATTTTGTGTCATATTTTCATTTAGTTCTAATAAATTAAGATCATTTTTATACAATATGCCCAAGTCATCCTAGGTCTACCTCTGCCTTTCTTAACACAAGTCGAATCTAAAACATCTACTCTTCTAATCGGATCATCAGATGGTCGACATTTAATGTGACCAAACCATCTAAGACGACTCTCTCTAATTTTGTCCATCATTGGAGCTACACCAACCTTATCACGGATATATTCATTTCACATTTTGTTTCTAAGTGTAAAGCCACTCATCCAACTAATCATTCTCATCTCGGCAACACTTAATTTAGTTTTTTGCTTCTCTTTTAAAGGCCAACATTCAACAACATATAACATTGCAGGTCTCACAACCATCTTATAAAATTTTCTTTACCGTGTAAGCGATACTTTTCTATTTAATATCCCTATCAATATCACCATCACTTTGAACAATAGAACCGAGGTATCTAAAGTGTTCACACTTTTTAATAATTTGATCACCCATGGTTACATTTCTTTCATTAGAGCTACTACTATTAAAATTACGTTTCATGTATTCAGTTTTAGGGTCTGTTTGGGGCAGCTGAACTTATCCAACTTTTGCTGATAAGCAACTTATCTTGATAATCTGCTGATGAGCAACTGATCCGGATAAGCTGGCTGATTGTTTGGTTTGTGCATTTGGAAAACAGATGATTCTGGATAAATGACAATTCTGCTCATGTTCTGGATAAGTTGTTTAACTGTTTGCTTTGTGTGTTTTGTAAACAACTTATTTACAGATTTTTTTAGTTGAATGAATAATCTGTCACGCAGAATTTGTTATTATTTTAAAAATTTAAAGATAAAATATTAAGACAAGAAAATACAAAAAAATTGAGTTACATTTATATAACACAATAATTTCCGATCACATCAAACAAGCACGTTTACATATACAAAAGTAAAATGCACATTCAAATACTAATATGAAGTATAATAACACAAAAAAAAAAGAAAAAATAACATGTTAAAATGACAATGAAAAGAATTATAATGTTGACTTTAAAATGTAGCAACATATCATGACCCATGCTGCCGGCTCTGACACTCAAGAACTCTGAGCAAACCTGTCTGACTGAGATACCGTAGAAATGGAAGCACTCAAATCAGATGCGGTGTTCTGAAATTGTGATACTGACGAATTCTGAGCAGCGGTGTCCAGCTGGGATATCATACAAACAAACTCCTTGTCAACCCACCTGAAGAAAGTGCAGTCTTTGTGCCCACCGTGGGCACCTGTAAATCATGTTTCAAATCATGTTTCAAATCTTGTTTCAAATACTTTTCCCCATGCCATGAAAATCATGTTTCAAATCTATTTACACAGGAGCAGGTCATAGCAAAGCAGTAGGTACTTTGAAGCACCCAAATGAAGCAGCAGGTAGTTCGAAGGAAAGAAGATCGTGTTTCAAATACTTTAAAGCATGTAATTTCAATTTTAAGCACCCTAGCAGCTGGTAACTTTCTTCCAATCCATGAAAAAACGAACAAACAACTAATAACAACATGTTTCAAATACTTTTCTCCATGTACTTAAAATTGAACCAACAACTGTCAACCAATGCAACAGAACAAATGAATCAAATATATAAAGGGATGCTTCAATAAAAAAGGAAATAACAGGAACCCCCATCTGTATTGCAGAAAGTGTAGAAGCAGCAGGTAATTCGAACCCATAATTGTTAGTCATCCCAGATACAGGATAACCACAACTGTAAGAATAGGATAACCATACCAAAATGCAAGAGAGATGTTGTAACCAAACAGTGATGCAACCCTATCTAAAATGCTTGCCCATCTTAAAAACTTCCTAGATACTGGAACCAAAATGCTCCATCTCTTTTGCAGTAAAAATATAATTTAAGAAAACTAAGCTTTGAAACTACAAAACAAGATTATATTCAAGCTACCACCAAAAAAAACTCATATCAACTCATATGAATACAACACAACTAATGAATAGTCTCTAATTCATATCTCAAGCTCACTATTAAGATTACAACCACAGTGATGTCCAAGCAACAACCCATAATTTATAGCATTCATTTATACAACCTCCAGCTCATAATGAGCGTCTAAACAATTGAAATGTCAAAGTGCAGCAAGTACTTCCTATTTCATCTAAAAACTTCATTTTTAACATCCCATCGATGTTAACATAAGAGCAATTTCATCCCAGATATAACAACCATATATAGCCATGTAAAAGGTACTAGTTACTATGGCAGTAGCTATAATGAAACCCATATATAGCAACCATATATATATAGTAGCCATGCACTATAATGAGACCCAACATGTTACAACCCAGATGCTCAGACAAATGCTTGCCTGCCTAACTTTAAAAACAGATAACAGTAAATGTCTAACTTTAAAAACAGATAATGAGACCAATATATGACGGTCGAACGACCTAATGTTACAGAATTCCATAATATGAATCGAACATATACAGCAGCAGTTCTTATGGCATAGTAGTTCTTATGGCATAACCCATATCCAACGTGAAGCACCGCATGTGGCCATCCAGGCTGCTTCAAAGGGATGCACCGTCCATCCAACAAATACTTTTTCCATCAAAGTCTTCTCCGAACATAACCCATAAACAAACCCATAACTCCCAAAAAATTCTTTTCCATACTCAAACGAAAAACAGAAGGCAGTGGTTGCCCTGAAAGAAGGGTCATCCAAGCTGCTTCAAAGAAAGACACCATCCATCCAGTTTCGATAACCAAACAACTAAGTAAACATTTAAAAACATATATCCAAACTGTCTGTTGCGGTTCTGAACAAAAATGAACAATGAATAATGAATATTGGATCATAATCACCTAATAATTAACATGGAATATTGTCTGTTGCTTAGGAATATTGTCGGTTGCTTAAGAAAGAAATGAATCCAGATTTGGAATATAATCAAAAACTCATAAAATTAATAGGGTCATAAAAATGTGTATCCCTATTTGATTAAAATATTACAACCATCAAGTTTTGAATAAAACAAATAATTTGAGCAAACAATAGATGTCACAATCGTTTCTATTGATTGACTTATGTCATCTGCTATTTGTTCTCTCATAGTTGTCATCTCTGAAGCACCTTCACCATCTGGGGTGTGTGCCTCCACTGAATCAATTTCGATTTGAGGTATGTTACATCCCACATGGTATTCAAATGCCTCAGGTGGGATCTGCAGTAAATCTTCTTCAACGAAGGCAAATTCTGCATTCGTTCTGGAGTGATGCCATCGAATGAAGTTGTGTAGTGTCATTGTGGTTTCTAATATCTGAACCTGTTTTAAAAATGAATAAGTTGACATATCACGTAAAATAACTCATTTTTTCTTCCAGACCCCGAATGATCTTTCGATGACACCACGCAAGGATGAATATATTTTGTTAAATATTTCTTTTTTGCCTCGTGCAACTCCGCTTGATCTTGCAAAATCAGGGATATGATATTTCGTATCCGGATATGACTTCAAATATGATATTGACCAAATAATATTTTCCTGTTTATTTTTTTTGTTAGTTAGCAAATTTAAAAAAAACTCATATTCCCAAAAGTGAAACTAGACTGTCACAGTTGGTGGTAGATAAGGGAAACCATATCTTCAGTTTCTAGTGACAAAATTGAAAACACGACTATTGTGTGCGCTACCTTCCCATCTAACCATTACGAATGTGAAACACATGTTGAAATCACACATTGTCATAACATTGTGTTGGGGATCCACACCGTCCGATTTATGTAACATTCTCTATGCCAGAAAGACGTGCATCGACATGTGTTCCGTCTGTAGCTCCTATGCAGTCCTCTGTTGCACGAAATACTCAATAAGAAAGTCACATGTGTACCATTATAGTAACCGAAATTTATGTTAGGGAATCACCTTGAAACACGACATGTATCAAGGGTCATTTGCAATAAGCGTGTGGATGGACTGAAACGATGGATCATCTGGCTTGACTATTTCATATGCCAGACTCACTAGCGCATTCAATATAACTGAGAAATATCTGCTGACAGTTTCTGAGGAATGTTGAAACTGTTTCACAGCTCCTCTAATGGATTCATTCTGGGATAAAACGTATAAGGTAATTGCCAACACCTCTCTAGCCGTCGTTCTTGATGAACTATGCAATCCATGAAGGGTCCGAAGTTGATTAAGCAGGTCCAGAAATATTACTTTCGTCATATGGAACATGTTCGCGAAACGTGTAGGATGACCGCGTAATAACTCTCCAACCCATCTATCTCCAATATGACTCGACGTCATACATGGGTTTCAATCAACATATGCATGATAGTAATGGTATAGCAAGGTAAGAATGAGAGCAACAATGCAGTTATGATTAACTTGTTCTTCATCCATATAAAATCTGTAAAATGATAGATTTTTAAACAACATAATAAATAATATGTGACAATTGCAACGATACATATACGACATATTCATGATTGAAATAATAAAGTACATAATACGATCAAAGCTAAACAAAGGTGCGCCTATAGAAATAAAATTAAAAAGAGTCCATCACATAAATATTACAAAAATATGACAGTAGAAATAAAGATAAAGTAAAGAGTAGTCAATTGTTAATGAAAGATCGCAAGTAGGCCAGTCGGAATTCTGGGTCCAAAGTTGCAAAGAACTGTATGCGAGTTGAGTTCTCTCGCAACTTCACGTAGTTTACATACATAGCTTCGTCTTCCTTAATACCAGGATATGTGTTAAGGATTTGAACGCACTCCGAATTGTGTTGTCCTTCGTTGGCGCGGACCTTATTTTACAGGTTTCAAGTAATGTCTAAATAGTACCTTTAATAAATGCGAAGCATTTTTTCTTTTTTTCAGGTCGGGGACGTTTTGTCATGCCAGTGAATTGAACATCTGTGTGGATTTGGCTGAGACATTCTCCCGAGTCAGCTACATGCTCGGTTTCCATATCCTGTGCTAAGCTGGCGAAGCCTTGCTCATTTGGGGTGAAATCATGAGCTCATGTTGCTACAACGCCAGTGAACATACAATCCAACTTCTCCCCCAAAACTGGTTCAATGCCAGTTATTTTGAACTTTTTTGCTGCTGACACTGCCTGTAGCAACATAAAAAATGAATTCAATAGTAAAATAATTTCAAGGTGAATATATATGGAAATAAACATGTACTTACCTCTAACTTTTTCCGTCTATCATTCCTCAAATGCATCAATTGTCCGCTTTAGTGGATCCCATCCCAATCCAGTTGATCATCTTTCAAACTCTTTCCAAAGTTTTCAGTCCTTTTTTAATTGATTCCACTTGTTTTTGAGTTTCATCCGATCGTAATCCCTTACGGTTATTTTCTTGAATTTACTCGTGAGATCTGCCAACCTTCCTTATTAAAATAGGTAATAGGTCTATTTCTCAACTTGACCTCCCTCAGAAAAAGATCACAAAATAAATTTGTGGTCTCTCTATTACACATGACCGATGATCTAGACTCTTTAGTTTTAATCATTTTTTACTGTGAGACAGATGGATGGTAAAACGACATGTATGTAATAAAAGAAATATACCTTTTTGCATAGGAAAGATGACATGTAGGTTAAAATTGAAAAATGATGCATTGTTAGCTGCAACATCAAATAAATTATATAAAAATAAAAAATGACAAATATGGATGTTTATGGATTAATGAAATGAAGGCTTCTTCAATGGAGTTTCCAACACTGTAAATATTCAGCACCTTCAGAATGAAGGTTTCTTCAATGAAAAACTTATAAGAGTACTAAACCAACAATGGCCAAATCGATAAGTTTTTGTTTGGATTGATGCTCTTCTTGTATATTTAATTGACATCATCAACAACAGAAGATATTCGATGAGTCAAAACATGAAGAAAAAAGAACACCAACCAT
>NW_018164478.1:1983285-2037100 GCF_001263595.1 Phalaenopsis equestris | reverse complement strand
ACTTATCGTAAGCTTTTTCTAAATCAATAAAAATAGTATGTAGAGTCTCCTTATTATCTTTGAACTTCTCCATCAAACCTTTCAATAAATGTATATCTTCCATAGTAGACCTGCCTACCTGCCTGGCATAAATCCAAATAGAAATCTTTATAATACGTCTTAACCTATGTTCAATTACCCTCTCCCATAATTCTAAAGTATGACACATCAACTTAATTCCTCCATAATTGGCATACTCTTATGCATCCATTTTATTCTTAAAAATGTAGACCAAAATACTCTTCCTCCACTCCTTAGGGATCTTTTTAGTTTTTAAAATAATAATAAAGAGTTTAGTAAGCCAAGAAACTCTCAAATCTCATAATATTTCTACATTTCAATTGGGATATCATCAGATCCTATAGACTTTCCACCCTTGGTTTTCTTTAAAGCCTTTTCAATTTTTTTATTAATGCGATGGTAAAAATGAAACATTTTAATATTATTAACGATATTAAGATCACTAAGGTCGATCTTATTTTCCGAAAATGGACAATCCACAAAATTTTTGCACTTCTTAAATAGCTGTCTTGTTGCCCTAATTGCTGCAATGGTGCACTTGAAATAATGACAAACTTTGCAACACCAATATAATTCATTTGATCATTAGAAGATTTCCCATCATCTCATGCTCGAATTTGTTTTGGAGTTTGTTTTTCCAAACTATATTTTAATTCTATTTTGCATTCTGAAAATGTAATATTCCAATATTATTTAACACGTGAGCATATGAGTCAAATAAATTAACTTACCTGGAAGGACCTTTTACCGATCAGTTCCTTGATATGTTTTCCTTTTTCTTCATTACATGCGGGGTTCAGGAGAAAATATAATCAGTCATATTGGGTTTCTTTAATGCTGGGTTGTGTGATGAATTGGTTACATTTTTATTGAAATATCAAGAAAAATTGCCAAGGTGGTGTACCTGGATAACAATTTCCTGGTCTGGCAATTTGCTAGAAGCCTGCTTGTGCTTTATTTTGCTTTCCTTGTAGCTTCCTCTAGTTTGTGTTGTTCAGTTAATTTGTCTTCCATGTTTTTATCTATTTCTTAGGTATGGATTTTTTTTTCCAGGTTATTAGTCCTTTAAACTGTGCAAGGAGAGGTTGGATCAACGTTGAAATGGATGTCATTGTTTGTGAGGCATGTGGAGCGCGACTTTTCTTTTCTACTCCACCTTCGTGGGCTATCCAGCAAGGTGGCAAGCAGCTGTTTTCTTTCTTCTGTCCCTTTTCATTATAGTTGAACAACTTATAACCATATATAAATTCTGCTGGAACAAGCACTTAAACTGTGCAATCAAGAAAAAATGTTTAGAACTACTTTAATAAGTGAGCCGCTTAGGACCTTATCAGATATAATAGATGCCATCTTTATAGTATTAAATTATGATTTTCATGGTTGATTATGAAGTTTTAAGTATGGGAATGCCTCTTTTGTGCATTTAGTGATCTTCCTAATTTATTGTTCTCCATGCTATTCTGAGTTTACGACCTTTCTATTTTTGCAGTTGAAAAGGCTGCTGCAGTATTTAGCTTAAAATTGGACAATGGACATAAGCTATTGTGTCCATGGATTGATAATGCATGTGATGAATCATTGTCATATTTTCCATCTTCGCCTTCTCATGTTTTGGTAGAGGGATTCAGAGAACGTTTTCATGCTCTTTTACGGCTAACAGCACTTCCTGTTATTTCTTCAACGTTTATTGATTGTATGAGTAGTCATCGGCTTGATCATTTTTTGTCCGCTCCATTTTGTTCGTCAATCACTTTGAGCAGTGGAATTAGGCTAATTGATGATTGTAGAAGCAAGGATCAACTCGATACGACTGAAGACGGTGATTCCCATGGTTACTACCAGGTTTGCATGCTTAGAAGTACTTGAATATTATATTTGTTGCAAAATGATTTTGCACTTTGCAATTGTTTTTTATTTCAAGCCATATTTGTGAACTTATTAATAATCTATAATCGATCTTTGTTGACTGTGGAATCAAAAAAATATTTATTGACTTAAAACTTTACTTCCTCCCGCCAAAGACGCCCGCGTGGAGGTCAATAACGGTTCCAACTCGATCTCAGTTACAAACCCACTCCAAAACTCTGCAGCACACAATTACACAATCCTCTTTTTCTCCGTTCGAAGCCATCCTGCTTCATAAATTCCCTTGGCACTCCTTTCCCGAGATCCTTCCCATCTCATTCTCCATTATTGTTCACAAATCAAAACCCAGAGCAAAGTCGGAGGAAAAGCAACAAAAGAATCGCGACATACAAATACCTTTGAAACTCTCCACTTGTTCCTGCCCCTCACGCAAGCCGAATTCTTCTTCCACCGAGATGAAACCAAAGCCCTTGCACGTTTTTTCGCCTCACATGCGATCAAGCCCGTCGTAATTCCTTCCACGTCATTGCCTCTTCGAGCTACTAGATCCTCAAACCGAAGCCCCTGCCTGTCTCCCCTATTTTTTCTTCTCTCTTTCTCGTGGAGTTTGCATGATCCCTGCTCCACTCACGTTGCCTCCTCTACTCGAAAGCCTCCCTGCACTGAACTTTGTGTGATCCTCTCCGCCCTAGCACGAAACCGAAGACTTCTTATTCGAGTCGAAGCTTGAGTTGCTGCTTCCCTTGCCATTCAACAGAATTTCAAACTGAGCCTCTCTGGCCTTTCTGTACTCGGCCCTCCTAGCCTTTCTATTTTGAGCCCGTGTACCAACCTCGAGCCCAGCTAGCCAGCCAAGCCTTCCCCAATTTATTATTATTTTTTACTTTTTATCTTGTATACATATATATTATAAGAAGAAACCCTTTTGTCCTCAATCTTCGATCCAGTCGTTTCATTGTTGTCAACATTGTTGCTTCGCTGGAAAAGGTTTAAAAATGGGGCAATAAGGTAATTTGTTAAATTATCCATGCGATGAAGCTTGAGAACCTGTCCTGGGGAATTGAGTACCGTTCAGGGAATTTGTAAACTCTTCCCAAAAAACTTTTTAAAAAAATTAAGGGATTTAAGTACTCATTGTGGGAAACATGAGTACCTTTTCAAGAAATTAAGTACCATAAGGGAAAGTGAAGTATCTATTCGGGGAAATTTGTGCTTGTGATTTGATCTTTTGCAGATACATTGAAGGCTTATAGCGCCTTATGGATAGTGGGTTAAATATTTTGCTTTACTCCTCGATCGCATTCTCTTGCGATACTGACCAACACATTTGATAAACGGCTGGGCAAGTTGGCATTCTTCCGACACCTCTTAACGGGGGTTGAGGCCGGGAGGTTGCCAAATTTTTGAGTAATTTGGACTTGCAAATAAATTAAAGATCTTTAGACTATTTAAATTGGAAATGACTCAAAATCTTGAATTATTTAAATTTGCAAAAAGTATTTTAAAATTTAGGCTTGTATGACTTAAAAATATTTTAAAATTTGGTTTTTTAAACATTAGACTCCTAATGGTTTGAAAATTAATTTAAATTTGAGGTTTTAAATTTAGGCTCCTAGGATTTAAAAATTAATTTGAAATTGGTTTTTTTTAAACTTAATCCTCTATAGTTGAATTATTCAAATTTGTGTTAATAAAGATTTGCAAATGATTTAAAGTATATTCATAGACTATGAATTATTACGAATCGCAAGATTAGCTTAAATATGGAACATCGTATTACGCCAGTAAATGCATAATATAACTTGTTAGCGAATAGAAGACGATCATTTTAAATTTTGAAGTGAAAATTTTTAGCTTAAAATCATAAGAGTTCTAAATGATTTCAAAGTGTATAAACTTCATGATTATTCCTTAAATTAAGTATAACGCTTTGAGATCTATGAAAATATTTAAAAATTTGTATGAGTGAAAGTTTTGATATTCTCAAGTTATGCATGTTTTAGAACATTTACATAAATGAGTCAGTTTTGCATAATTTCAGAGTTTTGCATGTGCCTCTCTAAGCAAGCGTCATCTCAAATTCATATCTTAAAAGATCATCCAGGTCGCTTCAAGCATATAAAATTCTTGAATTATTCAAATTTACAAAATCATAGCCACATGGGCTCCAAATAGAATGCTAAATACTTTAATAAATAGATTAGGAATGTTGTGCGGTTTAAGACTAAACTTTCACTTAAATAGTTGACATTTTGAAAATCAATAAATCGCGCATCCCTGTCTAGTGGGTGGGATTGTATGTCTCACCCAACTAGTTTGGTCATTCTCCTTTTAAAGAGTTGACAAGTCTAATTTTAAAAAATGTCCAAATCACAATTGTAAGATTTTACAAGTTCAAATGACCTAGTTCAATTTTTCTCTCTGTTAGGACCGGAGTCGACGGGACTAATATGCTAAAGATGTCAAAATTGATAAATTTCAAATGAATCTTGAGCATAAAAGTTTTAAATGTCAACTCCCTGATGTGGCCACGTTGATTGTGCAATCGGAGGGGTCAATTTTAAAATTAACTTTGAAAGTAACAAAGCAAACATTCAAGTAATTAATAACTTGAAAAATTAAAGCAAATCACATCCATCCTCTGCAACAGTTTATCGATGGTGATAATTTTGATTGACTTTGACTCACAGAAGAGCTAATGTCACATCAAATATATCATTATATTCACACTAAAAGTAATTTAACACCAGTAAGGACGTGACCTGAGTTTCTTGTCTGCATGGTTTGACCCAAAGACTCCATAAAATAATTGCTACAATTAAAACCTTCTGATTGGGTGGTAGCCGCCAAATGATATCATTATATTACGGTTGCGACCCAGCCTGTATGTTTCTCATTGATTTTCTATTTTTTAAGTTGTGATTTATAATGATACATCTGATTGACACAAAACCTTCTGTCAGCTAAGGACTACTTAAATTTATCTTCTTAGACAAATATTCAGTGCAAATTTAGAAAGTTTTCTTGAATTATGCAAGCCATGGTTGTTGATAATACAACTCAGTCGGGCTGGATCGACTACCTTCTTTGACTATGTTGATTAGGGAGCATGACAACTTGGAACAACGAAACCATGAGATTTTCATCGGGTTTGTCATAATTTCCCCCATAATTTGTTTTAAGCTCCAAGTGATAAATTTTATAATTTATAACACATGTCTAATGCTACTATATGCTGATTATTTAGTGTTAAATGATGCCTTAATCGAAAGTGCTCTTTTATTATAAGGAGGGGTAATTAACCATAGGGGCTTGTGCCTATGGGAAAGCTCGAACCCTAGATCAAAAAGTCCTTGCAAATTGAGGATGAAATCTATGGGTAGTATTTTATCTATTATTCTATCTATCTTTTGAAAATTTGACCCTCAAAACTCCTTTAACAAAACAACAACAAAGAGCTCTGAGGCTTTGAATTTTTGGAGCCTACAAGCTTAAATCGACCTTCATTCTCAAAAGATTTGAGCCTTCATCCTCTCTCACGGAGTTTAAAGATAGCCTTGCGTAGCCACTTTCCAAGTACTTAGAGTAGACAATTCCCATTTTTTTCTTTTATGTATGTTGCAAGCTACAACGATATGCCTTTTTTTGTCGTAAGAAAAAGATAGATTACAGGACAAGGCAGTAAGTGTTTTTGCTGTTTGATAACAAATGATATGGGATGATGGATGTTGGTGTTGTTCAATAAAGGCAATGAACGATGGTGGACATATTTATTTTGCGATGATGGATGTTGACATTATTCGACAGCGAGCATCTATGGCATTCAACAATGATTAGCAATGGGCGTCATCATTAGCGGTCTCCAGTTGCTGCCACTATTCGATTGCTATACATTTCCATTGCTTACATCAAATAATATTAGGGTTTTAAATGAACCGAGCGTTAAAGAAATTGTTTGCAGCGCTAATGAAATAAAGCTCATTCATGGTTATGTGATTGAATAATCAAATTAACTTTAACACGTCTCAGTTGCTGAATGAATAAGGTCAACCAACCTTTTTGCTCAAGAAGGTATCCACCCAAAAAGCGACTTATGAACACATGATTTTGATGTGGTAAGGATCGTTTATTAAGTTTGCTTAATCAAAATTTGCTAAGATGAACATGCTTGACTTGTAAACGAGCAACTTGATTAAAGCTTACTAATTATACTATGAATAAGCTCAGGCCAAGCTGAAACCAAGATCGAGCTTGAGCATTATCACAAAAGCTCAAATTGAGCTCGAATCAAGCTTAAACAAGCTTTAGATTAACTAGAGCTCAAACAGTCTCTTGATTGGCTCTCGGTTTGGCTTGTTTGCAAGCTTAGCTATTAGTTAGAGACCTCTGCCAATACCTTAATTTTCAAACATAGTTGTATCGTCCAGAGTGCTTTTCATATATTTATACTTCTTCATTCATAATCTCTGGCATATTTAAATTCCCCCCAGTGTTTTATCTTTTTTTTTTTGACACAACCTTCATATTTGCACTCTAATGATCAAAATTTTTTAAGTCATAAAACTTTTTTGATCTCATCGTATTGCTGTCGTATTTGGCACTAGGCATTGACACCATTAGTTAGTTAAAAAGATTTCCAATTTTCATGCAGTGGCACTTGCTAGAGTGCGAGAAACTTAAAAAAATAATAATGAAAAGATTATGCACCTAACATCCATGTGGTTCGATCAAACTAAGTCAATATTTATGAGAGATGAACCCCATTTGAAAAACCAACAGGGGCACAAATAATAAAAGCACTGTTAAGTATTCTTCTCAAGTCAATGTACACTCAATTTTGCCATAAAAGAGAATCCCATATCTTTCAAGCCAAACAACAAAAGACAGTCACACAAGATATAATGAATAAAGAATATTTAATTAAATTGATGAATTCTTCATTTAAACTATCCTCCAAAATAGCTTCTCATTGAATCATCATAATATTTTTGGCACCATCATATCTGCACTGTATCGAGATGGTAATTTAGGTTTACTTTTTTTTTTTGTTTTCTCATTTTTTTTAATTTCTCCCTTTTCTTCGCTGCTTTCCCGTTAAATAACAATTGTGCACCTTCCTGGCTCATATAAAATGCCGCCAATTCCCACGCAACAAACTTTCGATTCTCTCAAGTTCATAAGCAGCAATTCCTCACCTTTTTCATAAATTTATAGGAGTTTAAAGTTTGACTTCTATATTTAAATTTAGTTTTACTTTGTCAGGGAGCATGCACTAAGGCGAATTAAAGAATGGCTTGTTACACCAGCGGCTAAAATATTTTTCATAAGCCAAATCGACACTACAATATGATCATATGATGATACTAACTTGATTCAAGAATTACACGGAATCAATATGATTTTTACGTAACCTTGGTTTTTTCTAATGTTTTTCTATGAGATCAAACGCAATAATCCTCCCAAGTTTACGAAGATATGATCATGGAATGAAAATAATCAATATTTTTCGAAGTAACGCCTACACCCATGTGTGTTGAGCCTTGAATTGAAGATGTAAACAATGCATCCAAACACCAAGCCAACTTATCTGCACCCAAAATAAAATAAAAAAAAACATTAATTGATCAATAAAAAATTAATTATGTTTTTATTGCATTCAATCTTTCCTCCGCTTGGTGTTTTTTGCTATCTTTGTTTTTGAAACCCAAATTCCAGCAATGGATAATTTATTTATCACCAAGAGAGAGTACTAATAGAAGTTGTTGGTTTTGATCTTTCACTTTGATTGGTGTGGCAGGTTTTTTAGATTCCTGACCTGGCCAAACCTTCTGTATAGGAATACATAGAGATAGAGAAAAAGAAGGCTGATGACTTTTGGCCTAACACAGGACTTGAGAGCTGGCGGGCATTGGAACGAGAGAGGAAGAGACATGACAGAGTTGGAGGGGAATTAATGCCATGTGAATTGAATTGTACTCAATTTATTTCAAAGCCTTGATATAAGCAATATTCCAACCAATTCACTCCATAGTTAAGAAATTAAAAAAAAGTCATAATATTTCAAATCTAGCCCAATGATGGGAATAATATAACTCGTTTTTACTCTAAACAATTTATTTGATAGAAAAATTTCAGATCTAATTGCTTAGTGATTTTATTTGTTAATTAAAGGGAAAATAACTAAGAGAATCTTCCATGAAACTATTCTCTACTTGATTTCAGCTGCTGTGAAGAGTGGGAAAGTTCTGTGGTATGATACTTGAGATTTATCTTTATTCTCATATACCTGGAATAATTATCCACTCCTTTTAGAACAGTGTTTGTGAAATTGAACTTTGATTTTTCTTGTTTAGCTTAATTTGTTGAATTAGTTTTTGAATTTTGTATATTTTTTAAATCGTGTTAAAAATCCTCCCTAATGGCTAAGATTGTTTGGTTGGTTTTAACTTTATTAAAAACCTAAAATGAACTCAAGCTTTTGACCTTCTTACTTTTCTGAAAATTATGTTTAATTTTGGATCCATTTAGCTTGAATTATTTTTATTTTATTTTTTTAATTTTCTAAGTCTCCTTTTTTTAAGCATCTTTTTGACACATTAAGCTTTATTTTTACATGTTTATTTCAGTTCAAGTGGTATGAATTAGGGCTTTAGAGCTGCACAGTTTATGGACATGAAGACTTAATATATGGCGAGGACCAACCACTTGGCCTTTCAATGCTAATATATGCTTCACGTATTCATTGTGGAACTAAGCCAATAATCGCACTTTCATTGAAACAATCTCTCTCTCATTTCAGGGCTTTCCTTACTAATAGTTGACTTTCTTTCGAACAAAAATTTCAAATTGATTGATTATCAATCTTGAGAAGATGTATTAGGAGTCACCCAATTATTAACCATATTTATGATCGAAAGCATAAAAAACATATAGGAGTTTCAAATTTTGTGAATCACTTGATATCATGCGAAACTTATGTTCTTATACTTGTTAAGAAGTGTGAGCCAAAGAAGACCAAAGCGGGGGCTTCATTTACTAGTGGCCAAACCCATTTTCATCCCACAAGCTTAAGCCTAACCAACTACTTTTTATGCCTGCACGGACGTACTTTTCCCTGATTAATATAATACTAACCTAATACTCTCATGCTGCTTAAAAAAACTTAACTTGGAGCCATAAAAGAAATGTTTTAAAACATTTAAACCTAATTTTATTAAAGAAAAAGGAGATTGTATAATTTTTCTGAAAATGCAACGCATGGAGCTCCTATTAATGCTCAGTTTTGGGAGAGGAGGTTGTGTGCAATGATATCTTTGCATTTGCATCTAGAATAAGTTATAGCAAACATTTTTGCCTGATTATATTAAAAAAAAGGACGTCTAATTATAGGATGCTCCTGCCTGAATAAGCAATACAATAGCTATGCGGGCCTTGCTACAATTGGTGAGACGAAGAATCACTATCTTGCCTGGTTTATTCTGATCGAATCACATTTTTTCCCAAGGCATCAGTTCAAATTAAGGATAGTTTCTAAATCAGTGCAAAGGTTTTGCTTTACAGTTCGTGATGCAGACATTTTTAGCTTGTGCAGTGCTCTTCATTGCTGACCACAGTTTTCATGACGAAGGGCCATTGATGGCATCACCTGATCACCCCGATTTTATGTATTCAAACTAAGATGACTAAAGCCAGGTCTAGGGTTTTGGTTTATAGCTCCATGAATATATGCATCCACTTGTTCTTTTCCTTACTGAAATAAAATTAAATTTTTTTTCTTGTTTCACTGGCTTTTCTGATCTTATTTTTCCTTTTGCTCTTGCTGAAATAATGTTGATTAACAATTTACAGGCACTGAAAATAATAAGCTTATGTGGATGGGAACCTCGCTTGCTTCCATATACTGTTGAATTTGAGGGTAAGTGTGGTCCATCTGCCAATGCCATCAATCCACTGGAGTCTTCAGAAGAGATACCTTGCGAACCAACACAAAATATCACAAAATCCTCATCAAACAGTCACAATGATGTTCCACATGGTGAATATCTATATGATCAATCATCTACAGTCTTAGATTGTCGGTTTTGTGGTGCCTGTGTGGGTCTCTGGTTTTTCAAGACAGTACCTCGTCCTCTTGAATTCTTCAGGATAATTATAGATGGTAGTCCTCAAAGTGAATCAACTACTGGAACAACAGATTTTGGCAGAGGAGATCACAATGCTGATAAAGAGAAGCCATTTTGCTTAAATTTAACAATTGCAGGTGGTCCTCCGCCAACCAAACAACATTTTCATCCAAAAATATCTTTTCCCGCTGTTAGTAGGCATATGAGAGCTGAGTTGTCATATAATACTTGTTTAAGATTGAACCAAGGTTCATCAGGGAAGGAAGACAATGCTGGCCAAGAAGAGGAATTTAATGGTCATCATGAAGCTGGATCACTGGCTGTTGGATCCTTGAAGCGCAAAAGAAGTGAAACTGAAAATTTGAATTCTCAAATATATTTGGAAGGAAATCATGGTGATGAGGGCGATGGACTTGCTGGTGAAGTGGGCAGCGAACATACTTCCGAAGAAACCCTGTATAACACTCCATTTACTGATGCTAGAGAATCAAATGATTTGGTTTCAGTTTCAAGATCAGAGGAATCAAACTTTGGTGATAGACCAGAAAATGATCATTGCTATCCTTTAGTGCCTGCTTCTTCTGTTGCTAATGTCGATTCATCCACCTGCTCCAAAGCTGGGGAAGAGGGTCCTTGTTTCCCAACAGCTGACGGAACAAGTTTAGACAAACAAGATTCAATAGGATCTGCGAGGAAAGTATCTATTTCTGTTGCTCGGGATGATGGTCTTGATCATTTATTCGGTAAGAGTTTTCTAGCTTGCATATTTTATGGATATTAATAATATGATTGTTATTCTTATTGAGATGGTGAATGAGCATGTTGTCTGTTGTGACTCTTCACTGAATACCGATTGCAGTTTCATGTCGTCGTATTTGCATTTAAAGTGTTGTCATCATGGTACTCCATAGACTTGCTTATTCTATTACTTTCAGGTGACATGTAGGCTGCTGTGGCAAACATTCTGATCTGGCATGAACGGCTGAGCCATCTTTTTGGGAATGGTTTTTTTATAAAATTCGATAAATTTCCTTAATTTTAATAAATTTAATGGGCTATTACATTATGTAATAAATTATAATGTTGATTCTGCTGGGAAGTTTAATATAGGAAGGGGAAAAAAGAGTGAAAGACAGTTAGGAAAGGAAAAAAACCACCTAAATTTCTCATTGTTGATGCTCGATCTTAAATGCATCTTGTTATGTAATCCTCAAGTGCCAAATCTAATCCTTGAAGCAAAGAGAAGAATATGCTAACCGAAAAATCAAAATACTATGGTTACCAACATCAAAAATTACTTGGGTACTATTTATAATCATGGAATTAATTTAAAGTTATAACTCTAGCTAAACAAATAAAAAATATTTAAGTTTTCTTGATTGTAATTTATGTATTAATTTCCAAAAATTATTTGAAAGGTGATTAAAGATTAAATAACATAAAAAATACACCTAATCCGTTACATAAAGTTTCTCATGATGTTGGACTGGTGTTCGACTTCCCATAGTATTATAGGGCCTTCACTATCTCGGGGCTAAAATGAACTATGCTTTTGAGAGTTAAACTGCTAGAGAAAATGTTTTATTGCTGAGCTAGTAAAATTTTTCCCATGAGAAACTCACACATTAGAAAAAGAGCAAAGAAATGGAGAATCAATGTGTAGGAATAGTTTCTTCCCGAGGCAAAAGAAATGCGCAGTTATGAAGATTCAAGCAAACAAATATAATATGAGGAAATCAGATGTATAAATTGAAATGATATTTCGAACCTGGCCAGATATAATATTCTCATAAGTAGGATTCGGCATTTCAATAGCCATAAATAGTTGTGATCTTGGCAATTATCGCTCTAATATTTTAATGATAGTAATTTTTAGAATAATCAAATATAGTAACATTTAGCTCTGCTAGTGTCAAAAGGCAAGAGATTTAATATTTTTGTTTTCGTCTGATAAGTTTTTTTTTAATTTTATCTTCTCACATTCTTTAACTTATCCATGGGCTGTAATTTTGTGCTGCTTTTTATTTATGAAATTGTACCCCCACATTAGATGCACTGTAAGAAAAGGAACTTCAACCCTCCTAGAAAAGACTTTGATTTTTACAGACTGCTCCAATATTGAATATTCCTCTTACATTTCCTAAGTTGTACTTCAGAGGCAATGCAATTACTTTCAACAACCTGCTAATCAGAAGGTTATGAAGCATTGGTGGGACTACGATGCTTGTTTCCTGCATCCACTGGCTGATCAATGAAGACTGGGAATATATCATAAATAAAAATTGGTGTGATTTAATTAAGTAGTAAGAAAAACAATCTTTTGCAGCTTGCTGTCAAATTAGGCAACTTGGGAGAAGTAGATAAAAATAACATATACGGCCTAGATAATGTAAAATAGCTATCTGAAAAACAGCGATCTGCGGCTCACAGAATGTTAACAAATTGTGTGTGATCCACCATCGAACTTAATGTTCATAAAATTATAAATATGCTTAATACTTGAACAAAAAAAGAATATCACCTTAAAGTTCACGAAAATTACTAATAAAAACAGCAAAATTATTGTGTTCTCGGATTCAAATGGCTCTTTTCTATGCTAAATACTCTAACAAGTACTGACCATTAAGGATTCTCGAATAAGCTAAATAGAGAAGTAATCGTACTTTGACTATTAAAATCCAACTACTAAATATTTTCACGGTAAGAACAAACCCAGAATCAAAAAAATCAGAGAAATAAAGTTGAGGGATAATTAAGAGATACAGATGAGGCAGAACTGAGAAAGAGAGTAAAGAAAATATCTCATATAAATTTTTGAAGCGATACTCCTACACAATTTACTTCTTGAAAGTACTAGCCACACATAATTTCATTCATTCAATCAATAAAATAATCCAAATGTTCATCATGAATGTCTTTTTATAGAAATAAGGTTGCAAAGATATGACATATATATGTTAAATAGAAAATCTGAATCTATTTGAAGCCAAGTCAACTATCCTAATAATTTAAATTCAAACTTAAAATATCCAAATAAGATCTTTGAACCTTGTAAAACAAATCAATTTAAAAATAAGAGTCGTCCATAGTTAGAAGTCATCCTAAAGGGCAAGTAAAATTGGTCTCGTTTGGCTCCTTTATAGTTTGATTTAACCATTATGGATTGGCCTATGAAGATCTGGTCCTTTATGGGCTAAAATGGTTGATTGAATCAGTTTATATACTAACAATGTCCTCTTCTACTAAAGAGTTTGTTGGAGACCATGTAGGAAGTGGCATCATTTGATCTTGTGATGGAAGAAGCGGCCATGTAATGGAAGGAGCTTCATGAGAATTAAATTCACAGTAAAGGCAAATATTAGAGTTTTAGGTGTTGGCCAACTCAATTCATCCAACAACTATAAAGGTCTTATTAATGTGAATCAACAATGGGGTCAAAGATGATGATAATAGTAGCAATACTAATTCAAGTTCTGATGGGTACTACTAATTCAAGCTCTAATGGGTGTGTAGTTGGAGCAAATTATAATTATTTGAATTAGGAGACTGACATTACTGGAAAATAAACTGGAGCATAATCTTCTGCTAAATTTGCAGGAGATGCTATATCTCCATGAATAACATCTTCCACTAATATTATAATTTCATGTAATATTTCAGGATCATCCCTAGGTGCAATAATAACCAGTCTTGAAATCCTAATTCGTCATTAGGAAGAAAATTTCATCTTAAAAATATTCATAAGGACTACCATCTGAAAGAGATCGATGAAAATTTTGCGGCACATTTTGTTGAATAGGATTCAAAGGAATATTTGTAGTCCATGCAATGAATTGTATGAAATTTAATAGTGCAGTTTTAAGTTGGATTGCCGCATAATGCAGCATATCATGTGCTTCAGTAGTATGGATCCAAGACTTTTCATCATCAGCACATGAATCATAGTCATCCTTATGAGTAAAGGTGAGAAAGGAAAAGATTATCCACAAATAAAATATTCATAATGCATGAAATAATGTTGATGTCAATAATAGGCTAATGCTAAAACATTGAGTAATGAAGAAACCTGAGATAATTATTGGTGGTTGTGAAGGCCAATGACAAGCGCTGGCTGATATTATTTGAAGCGAAGGGAACAAAAATCGAAGTAGTTCATGCAATAATTGTGTAAACCTGCATGACTAGGTGAAGAGATTGAAGAAGAGATTGGAGGGCTTGGAATTAGCGAGAAAATGGAACATATGTTAATGGAAGGGAAGTGGTCAAGGGTTTAGGATTGGGAGTAATCCAATTCAATGATTGGCTAAGTGGAGATTGTGATACCTAAATGTAAAGATTTCAAAGATATCTTTAACATTTTCATTTGGGCTTGAAACGAACATTGCTTTTTTTAAAAATATATATATATATATTAAAAGGCTTAAATTTGAATAAATTGTCAACTTTGTAATCCAAGTTTGGGATCACCATTCTTTGGGTTTAACAAAACTAAGGATTTTTCCCTTTAACAAACCTTAAATTTTTAAATAAATAGTCGGACATTTTATCAGTATTTAACAAGATTCTAATTGCTATATTGCCAAATAATTTTTAGGTTTTAACATCTTGATATTTGTTAAATTTGAATTGACCAGATTAACTAAAATTTACACAAGTTAAACGCTAGTTGCAACCTAATGGCTCTTCAGAAGACTTCATTCTTCAGAAGACTTCATTCTAGTTAAAAAACGAAGTAGCATATTAATAAAAAAATAGAACTTTCAAGCCTACATCAAAAAACATATTGAAATTGATTTTTTAATGACATTGGCAAGAAAAAACTCAGACATGGCAACAAGTTAGGGCAAGTAATGTTGGCTTAGTTACAACAAAACGATTTCACCTTAGATAATTTAACCAAGAAAATTAAGACGCACAACAATCGAGATAAAAAAATTGATGCGGGCAATTGAGATCAAGGAGAAGTCACTCGTTTTGGCACACAAATTGCACAAAGATTTCATAAAACTGCATCGAATGGTAAGCCAACGGCTAGAACGGATGTGATTCACTATATGCTTATGTATCAGCTGCTCTGCCAGTTTTCGAACGATTGAGGGTCCATGGGCAGCGGAAACTTTTAGGGTTATATAATAATAATTAAAAAACTAATTACAAATTTTGGTTCAGGCCAGTTGGAGCACAAGGCACCAATGCCCCCATTTTAGCTCTGTCAATGCATGCGAGGTATGTAGACCGGTGCTAGTGACAGTATAAAGGAATCTATTGGCAGGCAAGGCAGGATTAATAGATCTACATGTGTAGGAGTGTTCACCTCACAGCTTGAATTTAGAATCCATTCAATCGACCACAATTAATTTCATTCTTCCAATCAACAGTAATAATCCTGATGTTCAACATGGATTTCTGTTTTTAGAAATATGGTTACGAGGTAAAACTTTTAATTTTAAAAAAATTCTATCTAAAGCTAAGTTAAATCCTATCTTAATAATTTAAATTCAAAATAAAAATTAACCAAAAGTAGATAATTGAACCTAATAAAATAAATTAAATAGAAAATAAGAGAATTTAAATCAGCAATAGAAAGTAGCTTTAAAAGGCTCCAAAAACCGACTTTTTTTTACTGCCCTATGATGGTTGATTTGTATTGCTTCTTTTTCATGCAAATTTTTGTTATTCAGTGATTCTTTTGTTTTTTTTTTTTTTTTTGGCAAAACTGTCAGCCTTTTATTTTCCAATATTGATTCTGTTATAAATTGATTCTTCCATAGAATATCGGAAGCAGACTCAACTCATGGATTTTGATCCCATAAAGCAGCATCGGCCTTTTTGCCCCTGGTTTTCTTATGAGGGCAAAAACTTGCCGGGATGGAAAGCAACACTCTCAGCTTTAGATGATCTTGAAAAGAATTCTTCGCAACCGCCAGAACAAACAGAAGCTCCTTCCAGTTTTCTTGATGAGGTAATTTTGACATTTCCTCCCTGAGACTTCTTTGGGTTATAGATTGCATGCATAAATAGCTTTCACAACTCGAGCATCCCGCAAACCCTCACTTCAGATATGTTATGAGTGTGGTTATAAAAAAAGTTCGACCATTTCAATATGTCAAAAAATTATAGGAATATTAACATTCATACCACTCATTTCTTATGTATTTACATATCTAACATCTAAACTTCAATTTTAACATTTGGACCAGCTTACCTATTGCATGAAAAGGTGTAGTTTACTTTATAAAAGTTAAAATAGTGGTATTTTTTATGTGATATGAAAGGTTTGGGTGTGTATATGTAAAATGTAAAGTTTAGGTGTTAGACATGTAAATAAATAAGAATTAGGTGGTAATTCCCCAAAATTATAATTACCACCAAAGCATTCAAAAAATATATTTTCCAAATGACATTTTGAGAACTACTTTTACAGATAGGTGTAGTTGCAATTTGCAAATTCATCCAATTTTTTTAACTTTTGATTGTGTTTTCCTTCTAACATAAGATGCGTTTTATCCAGGCTGATGACCCTGTTGTTTCTGTAAGAAAGCTTTTCGCATCCCCACCATTTAAAAGATTCAAGGAGAGTCGGTAGTCACCAGGAAGTTAGAAAACAGGATATTGATCTTGAAACTGTAAGCGTGGAGGTTTGACTTTCGTCAATGAACTTTGGCTTTTCTCATTCCTGTGTATCTGAGAAACTGAAGAGTTCTGTTCTCATGGCGTAATTGCACTTATGCAATTTGGACGGTGTCTTTGAAAAGCTGCTATTTGCTGCAAATAAAATTTTGATTTACATCTTTGCATTTTTTCGTCTTCTCCCTGCCTTGATATTTTTGTAATCCGATCATTAGAGCGCTCAAGACATTCTCATGGCTCCGCCCAGTTGTGCAGAAAGTGGAGGATGGATTTGAATTTTTAGAAGGATGAGTTTCTACAGGCATGATTTGAATTCTCTTCACTCTGTTAGATCTTACTTTTTTCTTTTGTTTTTTTCTGTTAGATCTTACTTAGAAATCAAATCTGATAGCTTGTTTGGTCGGCTTTTTTCTTTTGAAATGTAATCTTCTAAGTTGATTTTGTTTGATGTCTGTAAAACTGGTAATCTGACTCGAGTGTGTAAATTCCATTTGTTTTAATTTCTGCAGCTCTTTCTTTTGTATTATGTTGGTGTGATGGCCCATTGCTTGTCATTTGGTAAGTGGTGCTTACTTTTATCTGGATATTAGTTATTCTTATTTCCATTATTATTATCAGATCATTTCATATGCTGACTCGGCCTCTCTGAAATTATAATTTTTTTTAATATTTTGGTTGCTGCTTTTGTAAGTTAAATCAAACTTTTATTTTCCTCAAAAATATGCTCAAATGCGTAAAACATTGTTGAAGAATTTTGAAGTGTTGGTTTTGGAAAAATTTTGACATCCGAACTCTGCATGTCCGGACAACAGCTCGGATGCAGCAGAGGAGGGGAGGAATCGGACCTCCGCCCTCCTCGCTGCATCTGGGCCGTTGTCCTGACATCCGGTGTCCGGATGTCAAAAATTTTCTTGAGCTCTCTTCTGCTGGAAAAAGGAAATAAAAAAGAGCTTCCATAAAGTGTGGCAATTCATATAAGCTTAGATGAATGCTCGAGAATCCAACTGTTTTTTTAATGAAAATTATTCTAATTATTCCTAAGAGAATAATTCTAATTTTTAAGCACATGATTTTAATTGAGCTCGATTATTGCACTTTTGACCTTACAATTACATGACAAGTTGAATTTGAAGCCATCTTCCTTATTGTTTTTCAGAAGTCAAAAGCCAAAATCATTTTGATCTCTGATTTTATTTTTTGTTAGTGAATTTTATTGATTAATGAAATGTATGCAGATCTTCCAGAATTAAAAAAACGTTAGACCCTAAATTAAATATCACCAGAAACATTTCAAACTAATTTAATCAACACGCAAAGTCGTGAACACACTAAATCATTCTTACACAGCATAATATAGAAACAGAAGAACTGTTGAAATGAAATAGAAGCTAATCAGTCCCTTTACATTAATAAATAATTATGTATGGAACTAATAATTAATTTACGGATATACATCAATGTGGCAGCATGTAAGGCTAGCGGTGGCGGCGGCTGTTGGGCTCTCTCTGGCAATTGAAATAAACGGTGGCGACGGGCAGGCCGAGTTCATGTTCGGCGGCGAACAGCCGTGTCTTGAAATTGGTGCGGCTGGTGAAGGGACTCATTTCTTCTATTCTCTTCTTTTGCTGGAAGAGGATGAATACGTAGTGGTGGCCGAGGTGACATGTATGGAACAATTTCTTCCCCTGTTCCATTTCATTTCATCATCACTAGCTCTTGTATCATATGCATATATTGAGTGAACTGTTAAAATAGTCATCTACTATTTATATGGGGTTATTTTAGTCCCAGAGTTTATAGAATTATCACAATAATCTCAGACTTTTTAAATTGAGGTTGAAACAATCCCCATAGAGGATTAATATAACTCAATTTTAAAATAGTTGTGAACTATTTTGGCACTTCTATAAGCTCTGAGGCTAACCGGCTCTATGTAAATAGTAGGGTATTATTTTGACACTTTACATTTATATATATATATATATATATATATATATATAAGTTAACATCTACAATAGGCATTTACATACATAGCACACAATTCTTATATATTTACACATTACCATATATCTAAAGTCCTAAATTTTCATGCAAATCTTTGACAACATATCAGAAGTACCACCATCTGTATCTTTTTAAAATTGAAAATTTCATTTTCATGCATTGATTTATGAAACCAAAATGTCAATGGTGTATGTGTCAAAGTCTAGATATTGATATGCAAAAACATAAGAATTGCGATGTATGTAAATTTCTTTAAATTATAATGATATGGTGAGATATTTTATTTTAAGAAATTGAATTGGCATGAGGATGGATCCTGAATTCATTAAATATATTTTAAGTATGGTATATGAGCTATAAATCAAAAATTATTTATTTTATTTAAATAAATTTAAAGATTTTGAGTTTTATTGAGCTAATTTTATTATATTATGGAACAATTTTTTTCGCATGGATTCACCATTTGTATCTAAAATCCTTCAATTTCAATTCGGCATGTGAGCCGGTGATCCGTGCCACCTAAGAGTAGGTGACGCCCACATTTTGGAGCCCTCACGTGCTAGATAAATTCAAAATAATATTACCATTCATAATTGTAAACAAAAAAAATATATATTTTTCTCTAATAAATTTTTTTTGTACTTATCATTTTAAATTATCTTCAAAATTACGAGCATATATATATATATAATGAAGTTATATTTTTCATATATTAGATGTCGATTACGGCTTTCAAAACAACTTGTTGTTGGCGAACAGCTCGTTTTCGGCTCGTGTTAGGCTGATTCGCTAAGTTAACGAGCCGAACATAAACAAGTATTTGTTCGTTAGTGTTCGACTCGTTTTGAGTTGAAATACTACTAATCAATTTTATATACATATATCTATGATGAGTTGTATTTTTTAAAACTTTAATTGACTACAAGGCTACAAAGATTTATAATCAATTAAAAGTATTAATTAAGAAAATATAATAAAAATTATTAAATTAGAATCAAATGATGTTTAAATCTTGTCCCAATCATTAACATCTTATGGCTACGTGATTAGGGTTGTCAAAACGACTCTTTGTTCGTGAATCACCTTTTGAGCTCGAAATATAAACGAGCTGAAAACGAGCAGAGCCTGGGCTCGCTCATGTTCGGCTCGTTTACGCCCCTAATGTCGATCGACTACGTATATATAAATATCTATGAATTTTATAACTAATTAGTAATAACTAAAATGAAGAATGTACCTTTGGAAGGATCAGTCCCACCGGGAATATTGACCACCAACCTGATCAACCAGCAAATTAAATTAATTAGGTACACATCAAAAATCTTATAACAGTGACTGATATAAATAATTAAATAATATGTTGTTTCTATAATATATCAAAAAATGCAATCTACTAATCAAATTAATAAAAGCTTGTGGTTATACTACCAGTGTATAAACTCCCTCATTATGGGCTCACTTGGACTGGGTGCATCCGGATCTGTCATAACCTACACCCCAAAAAAGAATCTACTAAAGAGCTGCATGCTCTGCACAATCTAAAATATTATCTACACAAACATATGAAACAAACAATAATATGATTGAGTTGGTATTACCAAGGTATAGAGTTCAGAGATATTTCCAGAGATGTAGAGTGCGGGTGGGTTGGCGGCCATGGATGGCTTCACAGCACAGCCATTGTTAATATGCTTCGGACCATAATTTACAGACATAGAGACTGTGGGAACGAAGAGATCCACCACCTCCCCTATCACTCTCCCCACCACCAATGGCTCCACAAAGGTTGATATCATGGCCAAGAGAGAGAGAGAGAGAGAGAGAGAGAAGGATTTCAGAAGCTAGATTGTTCTGGCTCTGAAGAGAAGAAAGGAGCTTATTAATTACTTATATATCCAGAGCTTTTAGAGGAACTTAGTACAGTATTTTTTTTCTTGAATTTAGAATATTTATTTATTTTTTTATTTGCTTGTTTACATTCTTATTTCCATGCATGCATGGAAACTTGTGTAACACACTCCACGTGGGCGGTAGAGAAGGCATATAGAGACGTGTGTATGATGAAAATAATAGGTGAGGTTTTTTAAGCAGATAAAACAAACGTGAGTTTGGTCACTGATTCAAAAAGCAAAGGTAGATGAAAACATGAAACTTCGGTCGGGTTAAAAGTTGCCCATAAAATATCCTGTAACATGCATCTTAAGATAAGGGTAGACATGTAATTAATTATATTGTGTCTCCCTTTTCTCTATAAATATAATAATGATTTCATGGAAAACTCATTAGGGTGCATTTCACTTGCTATCTCAAAAAAATATTACCTCTGGAGTTCAGACACAAAGCTGTGTGCGAACTCCAATGAAATCTCTTGACATGACTCAGCCGTCTTTCTTCTAAAACAAAATCCTTTGCGCCGAAAAAATCTCTAGTTTCTTCTTACGCCAGAGCGATGTTATCAATCCCTCACTCATGTCGAATGAGAAATATTGCTGATAGAATATATAAAAAAATGATGAGACGTTTGAAAAAGAGGTGAGGGAAAATGAAAAAATAATGAAGTGATGTTTGAAATTGTATTATCTATCTCATTCATCTATACATTCTATTCTTTGGATGTGATTCACGAACAAATCAAAGTTCAACATCAAATATGGTATTTATTAAAATATAATCTTATAACTATTAAAAATATTCATAAAATTTTTAAGATAATTCTTTTTTTCTCTCTTTTAAATCAAAAAAACTTTTCCTCCTCGAGCAAAATCATATGAAGAGCTCATGAAGAAATGTTTGCCCAAAAAAGTGTATGATGTTTAGTAACTATTATAAGAGTTTTATTTTTAAAGGAAATTGTGCATGTTGCCTTATGATGCAAAAAATCATCTTTTACTATTTTACATGAAAACCCTTCCATGAACAGCAAACAAAAAATCAAGTTGCCAATAAAAGTGGGAGGAAGTTTGATGCAATTTTGCTTCACAAGTAAATAATTTGGCCACCTAATAAAGTTAATCTTAATTATTTTAGGAGCGAAGCTTTATTCTTTGAGTAAATCTGTGAATGTCTCTCATTGTTTTGATACATTTTTATATTCATGCCACCCATGCAATTCCTACGTATTTACATATTTAAGACCTAAATATTACTTTCACATATATAACACTCAAATTTTTAATATCACATCAAAAATATATCACTGTTTTGATCTCAAAAGAGTGAAATACATCTTTTCCCTGCATATATAGGCAAATGTCAAGTATGCAAAAATTGAAGTATAGTTGTTAAATATGTAAATACATAGGTTATGCAAGTAAATCTTCCTTAATTTCTTATAATATCCATTTATTATGAATCATCTAAATTTAGCACTGAAATATAATTACTACAAAAATATAGTCTAATTAAGCAAAACATCTATAATCTCTCCTGCCATGCACATGCATAATTCTGGGTCCTCAACTATTTGGTGGTGTGTTATTATCAAGTAAAGACTACAAGGATTAATATGACTAAAATGAATGGATCAGAGGACCAGGCTGCATATTTAGTGCATGTGCATGTACTTATTGGGGTTTTATTTACTTATTTAGTGAGGTTGAGTAGTAAATATGTACTATATAAATTGTGAATCATAATCCCTTGAAAAATAGTACAACAACAACAGCAACAAAGCCTTAATCCCACTACGTGGGGTCGGCTACATGAATCCTTTTTCTCCATTGCTTCCTATTTAGTGTCATATTTTCATTTAGTTCTAGTAAATTTAGATCATTTTTTTATACAATAAGCCCAAGTCTTCCTAGTTCTACCTCTGCCTTTTTTAACACAAGTCGAATCTAAAACATCTACTCTCCTAATCAGATCATCAGATGGTCGACGTTTCATGTGACCAAATCATCTAAGACGTAATGATCGTAATAAATTCTAGAGTTGTTGATTTAATTAATTTGAAATAAATTTAATACAAGCGGATTGATTAATAAATGTATTTATATTAAAATAAGTCTGATTGTTCTAAAATGCATCTCAAACAATTTTTAATCTGAATATTTGAATTAAAATTTTCAACGTTTTTTTTAGTTAAAAATGATATTGTAGTCGATGTTAAACTCGTGCAAACAAAAAAAGACATATTTAGTAAATATGGACAAATAAAAAAAGACATGGTCAAACGGAACCCATCAATGGTCAAAATATACGACACGTGAACGAAAATCTATATTGTCTCACTTCCCTCGGTGGAGGAACAAAAGTCGATCGAAAGATCAAAAAAGTCAATCGACCAACAAAGCCTACCGAGAGAAGAATTGGTCAATCGACAGATAATTCCAAACGACCAGTTGATCCAAGTTTTACCGGCTGCAAGCTATCGAGCGGTGGGAAGATCCAAGAAATTTTTATTTATTTTATTTATATGTTTATTTATTTGTTTATGACTAAATTATCTTGTTTTACATCAAATATATAATTTCAAAGTAAGATGAAATATAACAAATGTATTTGTTTTAGGTGAAACCCAATTAAATATTAAGCCAAAGACCAAATAGTTCTAATTAGTTCACCTGAACCTTTTTATTAATTGATTGAAACGTATGAAGGCGCTTATTAGAGATCATGACAGTATAATAAATAAATAAATAAAGATAAAAGACAAAGGAAAGAAGTTACTGAGTTTACGTCATCAGATTCATTGCTTATAATTCAAAACTAAGTTAAACCCAAAACGAACAAAGAGATGAAACTTGAACTTTTATTTGTAAGGCTGTTAATTTAGCTCGGAGATCATTATTTGCTCGAAAATAAATTCAAATTTTAGCTTTAATTGAGATCGGATCAAAGTAAACAAACTGAGCTATGAGCCGAACTTTTGGATCGAGTTTTTTTTGAGCCAATTTAGAGCTATACATGAATTAGCTCGAACTGATTTGGAATGGGCACATAGTATTTTTTATTTATAAAAATTATATATAGAATGTTAAGGAATCACGAGCTAATTTCGAGAAGGAGCAAATCCAAATAACTCAATGAGATAATTATAATTTCAATTGTGAGCCAGATCGAAACGATTCTGAGCTGAAACAAATCCAAATAACTCAATCGAGCCAACTCATTTTGATTTTGAGTCATAATGAGCTCTATTAAATTTTGACCTAACTCAGCTCGAAACTGCATTCAATGAGTCAAGAGCCAATTTCGAGCCGACTCTAGCTCGTCTCGAAATCTTTTCGCTAACACCTTATATGTAGCACATTAGTTGAAAATAAAGGGAAGAATCTCAAAATATCAAGCAACTTTCCCTAAAAAAATGATTAAATGTTTGAGTTAGAAAAAAATTGAAAAGAAATTGGGTAAAATATCTCTTAATATTATTAAATTTATTATAAGTATAGTATAATTTTAATTTTAGTTTTTCATTAATATTTTATGCTAATCTACAAATAAATTTAATATTTTTGGAAGTCATTGTAACTATTTAAATATATTAAATGATTAATCAAATTTATGCGACTAAATTTACTATATTATTTAGATAACCATTCTCTTAAAAATTATGTTGGAACAACTTTCAGTTAATTTCTTTTCTTATTTATAAGATAGCTCCTTAGAAAATATATGAAAATTAATCAGATTTTTGTTTTATTTATTATTATTATTATTATTATTTTATGTCACACTATTATAGTATAGCATCATTAGACACACAACTGCATGAGATGAACTACGAATTTAAATAACATATTATAGAATTTTTAATCTTCAATTCTATTTTAGATCCTCGGTATGTATATTGATCGTTCAGAATTGAGGATACTTGTAACTTACAATTCTAAGTTTGTTTTTCTGTATATGTGAAGTCTTCATGATAAAATTTATAAGTTACAAGTATCCTCAATTCTGAACGATCAAAATACATGAATAGAGATTATCCTTGGAATCTTATGATTCATTTGAAAATAATTTTTGCTTTGACAATTAGTATTCAGTTTCGTTGGCTTTTCATTCATCAAGAAGGGAATAAGTGTGCAGATTGGGCTGCAAAGCAAGGGATGAAGACTCAAAAAGCTATTTTTACTAATAAATTCCCTAAAATTCTTAATTGTTTTATTAGGGGTGATATGACGAATTCCCCGTATATTTGTACCTCTTCTTGATTGTGTCTTTTAGATAGATTTGGGTGTATTGTTAGTTGTATTGTTTATTTTAAAATTGGAACCATTTTATTTTTTTGTATAAGTTGTATCCAATTTTGGTTAAGTACCTTCTCTTATGTGTTTGTAATTTATATATATATATATATATATATCATATATCCCTATACGGAGTGCGGCAGCCGATGGCCTCAAAGGTGCTAAGAAAATTGCATTAAAAACAAATTCCATCATTTGATTAAATGCATTGAAGAATTTTTTTTTGTAAGATTTATACTTAAATTGTATTTTAATTTTTCATCTTAACATTTAAAAGCATATTTTGACGCATAATAGTAAATTTTTTTCCTCTAAAGATTCAAAATCTCAACACAACATAGATTCATTACATCAACTTTTCCGCCACAGATACATGAACAAGAACCAAAACAGATTTAAAAAGGCATCCGATTTCAGGTAAGGGTCTTTTACATACCTATCAGACACTTTATTAATTTATATACCGACCATATAAATGTTTATTTATAACCAATTCTTTCAAATATATAATTATTATTGACTTCTAAAAGCAAAACAACTTTGTATGCATAAAGTAGTACAACAACAACTACTCTGAATAACTAAATCAACATGAGTACATTTAAAAACATACAAGAATTCTAAAAAATAGAAAACACAAACATAAATTTCCAACAATGTCCCTCAATTTTCATTAAAAATAAATAATGGACTTCTAAATTCTTAATGATTGAACTAAAATCAATGAAAACACTAAACAATGAAAATGAATCTAAAGCCTATTAAAGGCAAATACAAAAGACTTTAAAATAAGCCAAAAAGCACACCAAATTACAGCATTCCACCGCACTGGAATATTGCAGGCTTTACGGAACTAGATTTGCAAGAAATAGCTCCAAGATAGCAATGTTGTTGGTCATTGTACAATCAGTGAAAAAACTAATATCACAGTCAAAACAAAGCAGTTGGACAAAACTAAGTTTGTAATCTCCCCCAAGCTTCCACTGGATTAGGTTGAGGTTTAGATGGAGGAAAAAAACAAAAGAAACAACAGTACACTATAACTACATCCTCAGACCTAATAGCTCATGGAACAAAGATCCATAGCAGATCAGCAGCAAAAATCATCCCTCTCCCTCCTATAGGGGTGCGGTGGTCAACGGCCTGAAAGGTACCGAGAAAATTCATTTAGAACAAATTAAATATTTTGATGAAAGCATTGGACCAACAGTTCTATAACTGCAAAATGCAAAAGGAAAAAAATCTCCTTGCTACACTATATTCTTCAACATAACTGCTAAATGAACCCAATAAATATATATATTAATTTTTTTTTCAAAATCATAAAGATAACCAATGCTGTTCTTGTATAATTTATAAAACAATGGTGTCATCTATACAAAGCACAATAATAAAGCCATCCTATCCGCCTACGCAACATTTGTGTTAGAAAAATTGTTAAACGTTTTATTGGCTTTAAAAATAATTTAAAAAAAAAACTACTAATCATAATCTTCAAAAGTATACCTAGGGCAACCACTGTACTCATAAAATACTTGAACCCTACCATATAAAGATGACAGATATAGTCACCACAATAGATCAAGATCAACCAAAATCCACTTTATCATTAAAATATTCAGGCCACATGATTCAGGTCCAGGATCAAGAACTGAGAGATCTTCGATGAACTTCCACCATGTTGGACAACTACACTTTTCTTCCACACTTTTGAATAGTCAGCAAAAAGTTGCTAGACCATAAACATGGTGGCCCTAAACAATCTGCAACCTGCAGATTGGGCCCTTTGGCCACTTTATGCACATCGAAGGTAATCATAGAATGATCCGGGTGTTCTTCTCCCAAGGATGCTCCAAGGTAGCATCAAAAGGAAAAGAATTACCAACAAGACTTGTTCTCTTATTTACCTCGATATGACCACAAGTGATCCATAGACCCAACGGAGAACAATTGAAGAAAAAAAAAATGATAAATAAATGAACTCATGAAAAAATGGTACTAGATTCCTAGGACATTAAAGGAAAATGATATATTTAAGGGGAAAAAAATTAAAAAAAAACTCTAATTGTAACAATGATATTAATTAAGATAGGTAAATTGATGGGATAACTTTAGCTCATTGAGTGTAAAACATGATGACGACGAAAAAATAAAACAAATTGTTAAATAAACCCTTTTAAATGACGCTAAACAAGAGAGCTCTATTCAATGAAAAATATTCTACTAAACTAAAACATATTTTTTAAAAAAAAGCAAAATGAAATTAAAGTGACATATAGTATGTAATACTTACTCTTCACCAACTATTCTTCTCTTAGATTGATTAGTTTTCCTCTTCTTTAATCTCTTTTTCTTGTTTCTTGAAATGATAGTTTGCGAACTAACAGCAGTCATCGGCAAACCCAGAGATGGCATCTGATAATTTATTTGATTGCTTTGAGCAATGTTCACCCATGGAGAAGTATAAGGAACCCAACTTGACCCAGTAGGTAAACTTCCTGATGAGAGGATTAGAACTAAAATCAAATTGTCTCCATAATTTAGGTCAATTTGCAATAGAACGTGATTTTTAAAGCTGTTTAAAAACTGAGCTCTAAGAAAAAGTAATAATGATTTGCTTACCAGTGGCTGCAGCAGCCATTAGCTCTGTTCCATTAATTGCAGCATTAGGATCATCACTATTAATTTGACTTCTCAAAGCAGGATTCCCAGCAGTAGCATTACAATTCACCGTTGCATAAAGTCTACCCTTTGTCTTGATAATTTGAGCCATGTCAGTAACAGTGGCTGAATTTTCTGCAAAGGTATTTAAAACTTCCTCATACCAAATATTAACATATTTTCAACCATTTTTTAAATTCATACAAGTAAATAGAAGAATCAAACCTAAAATAGAATCAATAACAACACATGCTGCATTTTGTTCAGCTTCTCTTTTGCTCCTTCCAGCAAATCCAACATAAGTATTCCCATCAAAAATAACAGTTGTGGTAAATATTGGAAGAAGTCCATCTTGTTGACTAGTGGTATATGATGGTCTGCCTTTCTTTAGCTTAGCTGCATACTCATTAAGGATCAATTTGCAAAATGCCGGGTCCTGCTAAATAGAAGGCAACATTAAAAAATTTTAAAATATCCTGAACTATTGATTTTGAGAGAAAAATACACACACACAAATTACATCAACTTTTCTCTTTCAACATTACAATAGCAAGTCGTAAAATATAAATAATTTAAAAATAAAAAACGCATATATAAACAAATAATATAGTTTAATATAAAGCTATTTCTCAAAAGCAAAAGAAATGTGTAAAACTAGATCTACTTTCATAAATGATGATAGGAATACCTTGCGAATATTAAAAGAACCCTCATTTTTAAACTTTACAGATATAAATTCAAGTGCAATTTTTGCAACATCTTGTTCTGCTTCTTTTCGTTGAGAAAATGTATACGGAGAAGTGAATTGCAACCCATCTAACAATATTGTAGCCCGAAACCTGGGTGCATGTGGTTCACCTTCATTAATAGTTGAATACGACGGAAGTGGTAATCCTGATCTTTGTGCATACTCCTGTAAGCGATTTTTATGCACATGGTGTCCTAATACACATAAAAAAAATTAAAACACGTGCATGTAATCAAAATATATGACAATATGGTTTATTTACTGATTTGATAAAATTAAATAGATGATGAACAAGTTATACAAACTATTACTTACCAAAAAATAACAAAACATAACAAAAAATTACAATGACCCAAACTTATAAATGAAGCAAGGAATCCAGACATCAATATCACAATCAAACCTTAATTAAGAAAAATCAATATCCCTCCCTCTTGCTCTTCATGCCTACGCGTGCAAACATATATACATGCATGAATGCATACATATGTATACACAATTTAATGCATATTCATTAATATATTGCATTGTCCCTCTCTTATAAGCCACCTGTTCTCCACCATCTTATCATGGTTTGTAAATGAGTGATATGTTTAATAGTCTTTTTGTAATTTCTTGCACTCAACAGTAACGTCATTTCTTCAAAGCTTCTTACTGTCCCCGTTTCTCTTCCTTCATCTCTTTACATTTAAATGGGTATGAGTTCAAAGATACTATAGCAATAACATAGTAGATAAATATGCAGTTTATATAAGCGTTAATTCAAGTATTACATCATCTATTCATATGGTTTTCCAACTAATGATGGTTCTTCCAAAACTAAATCAAACTTACTTTGCTTAAATACCAACTCTCCATGCTACCATTCATCTCAAAAACTCAAAATTAATGTGCCGAAAAGTATGTCCTCTCTCACTCTCAAACTAATTAAAACTTATTAGCCTAAAATTGTGCCACCCCTCTCCTCCCCGCTGGGCTGTGAATTTTTAGACTGAGCTGAGCTACGAGCCAAAATTGTGAATCGAATTTTTTTCAAACCGACCCCAGCTAAGCTCGAAATTGGATCTTTAACAGTGTATGGTAGTAATTTTGGGAATTTAGCTTGAAGATCATTAATTACTCAAAATTTGATTAGAATTCCGACGCAAATCGAGATCTAATCAAACTAAACGAGTCGAGCTACGAGCCAAAATTTTGGATCAATTTTTTTAAAAAAAATTAAAATTTTGAGCAAGCCCCAGCTCGGCTTGAAACCAGATTGTTAACAGCCCTAAAATTTCCCTCAATAGAATCACCTACCAACTAACATGGTTAAATTGAGCTTACAAATGCTCCATTATTATCTCATAGATGGTCACTGTTGATTCACTTTGATATTGCCCACAGTTAAATTCATCCACTCTATTAAAAGGTCACTGCCAAGCCTCATTTTTAAGATTGTTCTTTTCATACTACAAACTTATTCTTTGAATATGTGAACCTTCAGTTGAACATAGTTGTAAATGACATGTAGATATCATAAACATATTTCACTTAGAATGCTTTAGCTAGTATTCATTTCTAAACTCAAAAAATTATAAATCTAAACTAAATTCTTATTCCTATAGAATCAATATTTTCACAAAAGTAAACTAAAAGAAGGCCTAAAAAAACAAAAACTTCACACCCTTGGTGTATACTATTTAAACTCTAAAAAATGAAGCCTGGAACTATCCAATCAAGGTATCAAATAGTCTAGGCATTAAACTAATTTCAATGTTCCAAGTTGATTATATTGTTAGGCATCATCATGCCTCATCTTCAAAGAATATGAATACCCATTAGTGGAGCTTCCCTTTATTCGCTTTATAACTAGGAGCAATTTTACCATCACCTACAACATTATTATGAAGTCAAATTTAAAAAACAAAATTTTAGCTGGTAAACGAGGTAAAAATAGAGAATAATCAAAACTATAAGGTCAACATCACCAACAATACCTTGGCAAGGAAAAGAACCATCCATGCCTAATGCATCGTGACTCTTGTGTTAACTGCCAATAAGCAATCCAAGTGTAACAGATGACCATCAACACTAAACAATACTAGTCGTGACTCTTACAACCCAGTATGTAAGTCATGCACAAGCATGCAACCATGTTTGAAGATTCATGGGCAATTCAACAGTAGTTTTTTAGGGAAAAAGTAATCATTCATCTTCGATTTCATGTGAAAAAAAATTACAACATAAATAGAGGGGGTGGCTCCCATATTAGGAACTAAATCAACCATAATTCCTCGTGATAAAAATAATAGAAAATAAAATAAGAATTAAAACATGAGCTCTAATTGACAAGAAAATAAAAGATGCTAAAATAAACTCTTTAAATAATTTTAACAGCCCGCTCAAGTTGGAGCATAGATATCTATTATGACCAACTTGCTAATAACGAGCTCAAAGTTAGGCATGAACAGCCCTTTGGTGAAGACATCCCCTATTTGTTGAGCAGTAGGAATAAATGGCAAGCAAATAGCTTCACAATCAACCTTCTCTTTTATAAGTGTTTGTCGATCTCCACATGCTTATTGTCATCATGTTGAACAATATTTTCTGCAACACTTATGGTAACTTTATTATTACAGAATAATTTCATAGGCATATTTATTAAAATCCATAACTCTTCAAGAATTCTCTTCAGCCATAACATCTCACATACTTCATTAGCCATAGCTCGATATTCTGTTTTGGCAATACTCCCCTTGCAACCAAATTTTGTTTCTTATTTCGCCAAGTAATCAGCTTTCCACAGGCGTAAGTATGGTATCTGAAAGTTGATCTCATGTTAACAACTGACTTTGCCAAATCTGCATCGGTGTGGTCTTCTAAAAGAGTGAGCCCTTGCCCAGCTTATTTTTTAGGTATATGAGAACATGTTAACTGTTTCAAGGTATTTTCTAATAGGAAAAACGCATAAATCGACTTAACAAACTCACAACAAAGCGATATCTGGTCGTGCATGTGAAAATTAAATCAGCTTTCCCGCCAACTTTTGATATCGAGTTGTATTCACTGGGTCACATTCTTTTCATCTCCCAATTTTTGATTGAAATCAACTGTAGTGTATGCGAGCCTACAACCACTCATCCTAGTTTCCTGTAGAAGGTAAAGAACATAATTCCTTTAGGAAGCAACAATTCCTTGGTCTAAAAGACTAAAGAGAGGGAAGCCTTCAATCGATTCATTTCAAATATGTTATCTCCGATGAGAATTATATCATAAATATACGATGAGTATAACTATCTTCCCATAATTTGAAACTTGCAAAATATTGTATGCCTTGTCGTCAAGTATACCACTTATTTTTAACAAGCAATGTAAACTTCTCAATCCACGCTCTCGGTGACTGCTTCAACCCGTACAAGGAATTTTTTTAGTTCACAAATTTTTTCAACTAACTCATTAAACCTCGGAAGTGCATCCATATACACTTCTTACTCCAAGTCCCCATTAAGGAAGGCAATATTTATATCCAAATATTGTAGGGGCCAGTTAAGATTAGTTGCAAATGACAAAGTACCCTTACAGAATTTAGTTTTGCAACTATAGCGAATGTTTCTAAATAATCAATGTAATCAATGTCATATGTTTGAGTAAATTCTTTAGCAACCGGTCTATCCTTATGCAGTTCTAAGAAGTCGTAGAATTGTACTTGATTGCAAACACCCATTTGCATCAGATAGTTGTCTTTCCTATAGGAAGATCAACCACTTCCCATGTGTCATATTTTACAAAAGCTTTCACCTCCTCAAAAACAACCTCCTTCCACTAAGGAACTTTTAGAGCATCCTGCACGGTTCTAGGAATCTCCATATGCAATAATTAAGAGGTAAAAGCACGGAAAGTGGGTATGAGGCATTCATATGACACATAATAGAACAATAGATGTTGGGTGCAAAACATTTCCCCAATGGTAAGGCTAGACTCATTAGAAACGGGATTCAAACTAGGCTCAAATTTAGGACTAGAAGATTCTGAATTTAAAGATGAAGTGGACTGAACAAGAGAAAATATTAGTGACGGCATTGCCTAGATTAACAAATTATGGATTGTGCAAAGGATTTCTAGACTCTTTCTTTTGGGTTTTCCTATGTCACGAGTAAATAGGTTCAAGCGGTAACACGGTTGTCTTTCTTTTTCCTGTTTTTTTGTTGTTATGAGCGTCATGATATGAAATTGCAGTAACTTTAATATCTAAAAAAAATCGGCGCACTCTCTCCTGATATAATATTGCTTCTGTTTTTAGATTCAATAATTACAATTGGGGACATATAATTTTGGCATTCTTCAATTTGAAAAAAATCTTGAAACTCAGTATACACTTCTTTGTTTTGTTCTCCCCCTTAAAGATGAGATGAAAAAAATATTTAGGAACATAGAGAACATCGTAAATAGTTAACAACGATGAGAGTTTTACAGTTCCTATCCCAACAATTATCGAGAGGGAACCATCTATAATTTTGACATTTTTACTGTCTGCACAATGTCTATATGAAAAAAATAATTTAAAACCAGTCATGATCGATTCAGCCAGAATCCATTATCCATGAATGAAAAAATTTACGAATAACGCTTACAAGGTAGTGGCCAAAGAGTTACGAGGGAAAAACTAACGAATAACAGTTACAAGGCAGTGGCCAAAGAGTTACCCTTTGTACTAAGAAGCAAAACAAAATCAGGGAAAAATTTGGTGATTGGAATAATTTGTGCAAGTGCTATATTTGTTCGTTTCTAAAAGGGGTTGCATTCGAGTTAGCAGGCAGCTCATGATTTTCTTAAACAGTTACTTGATAATCTCAACCTTCACGCTTGGATTTTTATTTCCAATTTGTAAGTTTACCATGAAACTTCCAACATCTCTTTAATGTGCCATGACTTCTTACGATGCTTGCAACATGATTTTTTTTTTTTGCCTTTTTTAAAGTGTCAACCCCTTTTGACACTAGTTGAGTTCTGTTCAATATTAACAGACGATTCCATGTTGCACAACATGTGTTTTCTCCTAGCCTCTTCACGTCTAAATTTCAAAAAAAAAAAAAACTGAGGTTTCTCCTACCGAGGATGTGACCTCAGACTTCAAACTTCAATTAAGACCGACTAAGACATGTAGACTTGATCATTTTTCAAGCATCTTTGAGATTGGTAGTTTCTTCCAAAATGGAAACCCATAAGTGAAGCCTTTTTTGGCATGATTAATAGCTAAGGTCCAACAACTTTAACATGAGTTTGCAACATGCTTATGATAGTCAAAGTTGAAAAAGGAAATTATAACCACCAAAAAAACTTTCAAAGCAGCTTGTTCTATTTCTGAGATCTCCCTCTCCCTCTTCCTCCAACTTAACAAGCTTAAAAAGCAGCTTTTTGCATTTTTTGTGATCTCCCTCCCTCTCCCACCAACTTAACAAGCTTACAAAGCAGCTTTTCGCATTTTTGTGATCTCCCTCCCTCTCCCTCGAACTTTAGAATAAACTACAAACTTATTCATATACAACCATTATCGCCACAAAACTCAAAAACCTTAGACCCTTGCCTATAGCACTTCTTAAAACATGAAAAGTGAGTTCCGACGACCATTCAACCAAGTACTTAAAGGGTCTAGACATTAACTTGATTTTCAATAATGTGAAGTTGATCACATTATCAAGTATCTTTTAGACTGGTAATTTCTTCCAAAATGGAAGCCCATAAGTGAAGTCTTTTTGGGCATGACTAACAACTAAGTGCCAAAAACTTTAACATGAGTCCACAACATGCTTATCATGGTAACAGCTGAAAAAAGAAATTAAAACCATCAAACAAAGTGGTCAAAAATAAAACTTTCTAAAGGGAAGGAACTACTCTTGCACTATGTATTGCGAATCATGTCAACTAACAAGCCTCCATAAAACAATCTGAATGTAATAAAGAACTATCAAGGTATAGGTTAACAATTATCATGTTCCTCACAATTCGTAGAGTGCAATGGAATCATGGAACTGTATTAAACCATGATAGATGATTTATGAGCTACATGGCTTTACCATACTCATTATTCTAAGGGTAGCCATAAGTTTAGCTATAATGCATTGGTTGTGTTTGCTCCATTAATCTAGGCTTCTTGAGCCATTAATAAAACCAAGTAACCCAATGCATAATGTTATAAAAAATCACTTAGTTTGAATTTCCAAAAGTACAATAGGGAACCTACTGGAAAGAAAATTATAAAAGATTGTCAAGAGGACGTCTAGTCCAATCAAGAATACACAATTCAACCAAAATTGGAAATCAATTCATGGGCAATTGGGCAAACAAAAGGAGGAGAGGATGATAAAAGATTGTCAAAAGGATAAGGTTACAATTGTTATGCCCCTCCAATCAATACTAGGCAATTCAATCAAAATTCGAAGAGTAACTAAATGTATGGCTATAATGCATTGGTTGTGTTTCCTCCATTAATTTAGGCATATCAAGTGATTAATAGCACTAAATGTCCCAATGCCCCATGTTATTAAAAAAAATCTCTTGATTTGAATTCCCAAACGTGCAATTGAGCACCTAAAGGCGAAAAATGATAAAAGATTGGCAAGACCAAAAGATTACAAATGTTATGTATCATCCACTCAACAATAGACAAATCAACCAAAATTGGATATAGGATCAAGAGAAAAAGTGGATCAACCATGTATGTGGCTCTAGGGACAGCTAGAAGTTTGTCTATAAAGCCTTGTTTGCCAACTAATATTATGTCAATGTGTAGTTGGCCTCCATCCTTGTCTACTCCCACCCACTACTTTTCTACCCGACAGTCTAGATGATAGTTAAAATGTTGTATTCTAATATGCGTTGAAGTAGGGTTATATTGCATCAACAACTCCACCATGGCTTTATGCCAACAAACTTTCAAAAAGAATTTTCCATCATAGTAAACTCCCTTTCTAAATCCTCGCATCCTTAAGGACTTATGTGTAGTACCCTTGAAATATTACAATTTTAATTCATGATGGAAAGATCTAGACAAAGATCCATATTATACATGTACCTCCACAACTTCAAAATCATTGCAACACAAATGTTGAGCAAAATTCATCTTTACAAAAGTGGTGGTGATTATTTCAAACAAAACAGCCCAACACAATAACAAAGTATCACAACACAACCAAATCCTCTCCCTCTCTTCTTTCCATATTCTCCAATCTATTCACCTTCCGAAACCCACCTAATGCCTTCCATCTCTACATTCCGATTTTCTCCAATCTCTTCTCAAGATCCCCTCTCGAGGCAAACTCCCTCCTGCAATAGCCACTTATCAGCCTTTCTCTCCATTGCAACATCCCTATACCCACCCTATACCCAACCTCCTCGCAACCTCCTCGCTTCCTCTTCTATGTCGTTGTCATTGAAATCACTAAGATGCTTTCAAAAGTTTTAAGCTCTAATGGCATTTTGTTGGTGATTTTTTTACTTGAAAAATCAAAATTCTTCAGCATTGTTAAGTATTTTAATCAGGAAACTAAGCAGAGTAGAGATTGTTGCACAATAGTTGATTAATATTTTAATGAACAATAAAATTATAAATTATTAAGACATTATTTTATTAAACCCTAATCCACAAAAATATCTTCATTGTATTATATTTTATTGTTATCATGGTTAACACTAATGTCTAGCCCTTTTTAGGTTCCTAGGTAGGATGCATACCCAATTAAATCCTAAATCTTGAAAAAGAAACTCAAAATGGTTTAGCTTTAATTAGTCAAGTTTAATAGAATTCTTGTCAAACATATTTAAAAATTTTAATACCCTCAGGATTAGAAAATCTGGACTTACAAGACCTAATAAATACTTCTTTCATCCAAACACCCTTAAATTTATGGATAAGTAATTTTAAAAAAAAGGAAAAAATTTAATCATTAAGAAGCTCAAAAGAATTTTACTTGTAAGTTCTAATAATAATCATAGCATGGATTAAAAAACATCAGCAAGGCAGACCTTACTATGAGGCACCCAAAAAAGTGCCTCGAAGCTTACACTTTAATGGCTATAGTGAGGCTTTCGTTATTCTATTTAATTTTTTAAAAAATATTGTTATGTTACCCATTTACTAAATTTTTTGTATGTTCTTAGTATGAATTTTGTTTTTCGATATTTCGTCAATCCTTTATACTGTGTTTTTTTTCCTTTTAGTTCCATCTTTTTAATTGCTTTAAAAATTTTTGTTTTTTATTATTTTTATTTTTATTAAGTTTTTTGTTGATTGCATGACAATGTCTAATATTATTTTTTTAGTATATTATAATGTTTGATGATACTACAAAAAAATACAACTTCAAAATATGACAGCACAAAAAGATTAACCAAAAAAAGGTTTTGAAAACAAGTTATATTTATTTAAGATATAAATTTAATAACACAAGAATTACAAGTGGCATTAAAAGACCAAAGCTCATTTAGGCTGCGGACACTTCAATGATGAAGCATGCGAAAAGTGTCATGCATGCTTTATGGTGTGTTTATGAACTATTTTTATTTTTATTTATCTTCCCAGCTAGAGGCTTGCACCTAGTCTCATTAAAGCAAAAAGCTTTAGTTCCTGAACTCACCTTTTTAAAGCTTGATCAAAACAACGCCAACAGAAACTCTAAACGAGCAAGTTTCATCTCAAAAGCAAAAGATAATCAAAACATAACAAAAAAACAAAAGAAAATACATAAATCATTTTGCAACGTTCGTGAAAGAGGAATCGTGATGGAAAGCTCTACAAGCTAGTTGGTGTTAAGTCAACCTCATCTTCTAACAATTAGCAATAAGAACCCCGAACTCCCCCAGTAGCCAATAAAAAAACTTCAGAGTTTCGAATAAATGCACCTCAAAACTTCCAATCATAGAGCTTATGCCATAAAAAAAGCCACCACAGAACATTCGGATCAGATAACACAAAAACAATAATTTTTCAAAGCTCACCTACACGCGATGGCTCCGCCGCAACGGTTGGCATCTCCGTGGCTAAGGAAGAGGAAGCAAAAGTGTGTTAGGAAGGGGAAAGAGCTAGGGTTTGGCATAAAAACGCGCCAATCAACGAAAAAATTCATTAAAAAAACCTGGAAAAATTTAGGACGAAGAGTAAATAGTTACAAAACCAAGATCTGAAAGAACTTACATGGATTAGTAATCTCCATCACCGCTTCGGCCATCTTCAGACCGAAAAAAACCTAGCGGTGGAACTTCACATTTGTGTGTTATGGCCGGAGATGCTGTCGGGTTATTAAATGCAAGAGTACCCTTCTATCTAGAGTTTAATTGAAGGGATAGGAAACGTTATATCCACCGTTTATCGGCCTGAAATGAACGGTATCGCTATGCTCGCGATTTGTCTCGCTTGTCATACATGATATATTCTTAAAAGATTTATAGGAGGTTTGCAGAATAATGTATTTAAAATAAAATTTTATAGATTTTATAAAATATCTAAGTTTAAAATCACAATAAAATTGTTATTATTAATTTATCTAAAATAAGATATAATTTTATTTATTCATTCATTTTATATAATTTGGACAATGACTTATCTTATAAAAATGTAAATAATTATTTCATACATGTGAATACATCTTAATATTATGAAAACAAACATGATTATTCGGTTTGTAAGTATCTTATCTTAATATTATGACATCTATCATATTATACATGTAAATATATCTTATTATACATGTAAATATACCTTCTAATATCATATTATACATGTAAATATTATATAATAACTTATCTTCTAATATCATATTTTACATGTAAATATATCTTAATATTATAACATATATCATACGTTTGTCGCATATCGTATGTTTGACTTTTCTCTCATGCATGTTTCACATTTTGCATATTTGTATGTGTGTTCGGTGAGTGCCTCTCGAAAAAGGTGTAAATCCTCATTATAGGTATCCATTTACTCGATGCAAATTTACTCATAGCTAGTGTTTGTTTGTTACATGACCCCCCGAGTCCCTCGTGCTGAAGTAATTCCTTCCCATAAATAGCTTATTTTATTGGTACATCTTGTTTTTTTGTTATGTTGTTGTAAGCATTCTTGTATTCATTAGCATGTGTTTGCTTATCTCTTTTGGGCACATGTTATGATTGTTTCTCGTTTTGGTCGAATGATCACAATGTGGGTTTTTTTTTGCATTTTTTTATGTTTGCCAATTTGTCTTGATCGCTTGTCTAATTCGTTAGGAGAGTGACATCTTTGTTGGTCGTGATACTCAAACGAGCATTGCCCATGAGGATATCTCAGGGAGTGATATGATTTTGTATTATGAGAAATAAATAGTATGACTGTGTTAAAAATCCAATGACTCTAAAACAAGTCACATGCGTTATGGACATTATTTTAAGGATAAGAAAATGGATATTTTTTGCTACTATAAGTATTTTACATCTTACTTTAAAAATTATATATGTTAAGCCATATATGAGGCCACCTCTTTTAAATGTCATCCTTTTTCTTGTAATGTGTTTTAGTTCTCTTGGATCTTTAGGACAGGGCCGGTGTGACGACCCTATCAAAGTCATACGGTAACCAAAAACTTTACCTTGAGTATATAGATCTTGGTTGTGACACTTTTCATTAGATATTGTGCTAGGCTAGGACTAGAATAATCTGTAGTTTTTTGGACACTTATGAATATAGTGTTATGCTGGCTTGTATGTTATAGCCAAGCGCACCTTTGTGTTTTTATTGTGTATGCCGATTTTTTGTATATATAGTAGTATATTAGGTCGGTCTTTTGCAGAAATTCATGTCATGTATATGCACATACACATGTACAATAAAAATGGGAAGTATGTGATGATTTACATGATAACTTTTGCTTGCAGGTGCTGATTAACTCCCCCACCAAGCATGGCTTATACATATTGCTTGTAGATAGCTTTTTTTGCTAACATATTTTCTTGCAGGTCAAGTTTTTTTTTCCTATCCTTATGAGAGCCCTATAATGAATATAATATTAAGGCACAGGTTTCGAGGCATTTTGGCGAGGGGACCAGGAGCAGTAGCTTGTGTCATGTATCTTAATTCAATATTTGATATTGATGTATAGATTTAGAATTGGGCATGTATATGCAGAGTCCAATCACTTTTTTTTTTGAGATATGTTGCTAACTCTGTGACACTAACACTTTTTTATTATTTTAATTTGGTTTATTTTCTAGTTTTCAATCGCATGTTTACATGCTTGAAATGTATTTAATTATATTTTTTTTGTTAATCACAAATGCAATATAGGCTGCAAAATCCTAATAAAATATTCAAAAAATAAAAAAATTTAAGATTAAAATATTTAAGACTTTAAAATTTGTACTATTACTTTCCTACATAGCCTTCGGGTCAGATTTTAAACTGCATGCATATGAATCACCCCCGTCATATTTAATAGAGCCATCATATTATGATTGATTAGCTCACTACATTGTATTGCATGTCCAGAGGAGAAGCCCCATTGTTTCTCTAACCTGACTTGCCCAATATAAATTTTTAGTTAGGTGGTTGTCTAATAGATTTAGGGTCTTAAAAGGCTCCAGACCTGGACGGGTGCAAGTCATTTGTTTATTAGCATATTCAGTTTTGTAGTTGAACCCCCATTTTTCTTCCTTCTCTAAGGCATCGTTGCATTTCGACAAGTATAAGTCTCATCTCTCGGAGCTTCACATGATAGTCATATGATAGAGTTTTATTATTTTGACCTTAGGGCTACCGAGGTTCCCATGGACGAAACAATTCACAAATTGCTGACTGGAGATCTCTAGACGTGTTAGGTCGACTACCTTCATGACCAGGTAGACTTAAGGTCTTAGTGGCTTGGGATGACGGGTCTGTGGTGCCTTGACCTGATTATCTCTACCTTTTAGGATTACTCGACCCTTCCTCTTGTTGACCCTCTTCTAGCTATGTCGCTACTTTTGACTTTGTTGATATCATCTTGACGGTCCGATTGCTGATGAGTTTCCACAAATCTGAGATACAGTAATTCTCCATCTGCATTGATGGCCCGATGAGCTCTGACATAAAAGGATATCATCGTCGAGATGGTTTTGGTTATTCGTATGCTATATATATCGATGAGTCGCTACCCATTTGAAACGTGAGAGAATCATTCTATACCTGTGGGCCTGTGGCTTATCGAAAGCTTTAAAATCTTCAGGTATTATCATACGAAATAACCATACTTTGATGACATATTCTCTAGGTTCATGATATTATAAGCAAAAAATTTTTTTTTATCTAAAGTATTCATGGGTATCTCCTATGATGAAATTAACCATTAGTATAAATTCTTCTGGGAGACTGCTGACTCCATAATAAAAATTCTCTTTTTGGTTCTCTAATTATAGGTGATATATCTAGGGATTCTCTTCATAGTTGTTGTGTTTTGAGATACTTCGAACCGATTCTGTTTGGACGTATACTCTCAACCTATCACATGAGATTTACCAATATATAAAGTCTTTTCCCTTATTTTTTTAGTTTGTTTATTTGTTAAAGTATTTTATTTCTATTCAATTTCACTCCTCTTCGAATCACTTACAATAATTCAGGAGAGAGATTTAGAACCCATTTGAGACAACTTCTAAGTGCGGGCGGTGTTTTCAAAACGCCGCCTCACAGTTTGGAAAACACGTTTCGGTAGCTTATCCAAAAACGTTGTTAAAGTTTTACACTAAACGCAGGCCGCCGGTCAAATCCCGCAGGCCGCGCTCAGGATAAGCACAAGCCGCTCCAAATGCACTCTTTTTCGAATAAGGAAATTATACGATGATATATAAATATACAAACTAGTGACTCCGAGTGCTATAAAAAGAACCGAGAAAACATCAGGACGATGAAGATATTGATATTGGTCAATTTAAGGGAACATATTATAAACACTTTAGTTAAGAAGTAAAAAATGCATTTCTGGTTATTTCTGTTGTATAATTTAGACTTTTTTTTTGCTTGGGAGTCTTTTTCATTTTTGTCTTTATATATTTCACCATTGCTTTTTTGGGTTATCATTTTGTGTAATCCAAAAAATATTAAATATTATGTTGTGTTGTTGTGTTAAATTTTGCTTGTATTTTTTTCTTGAGATATTTGATGAGTCATATGACTTTATGAGTTCTTCCAGATGACTTTCATGTTGCTTTGTTTTTGACATATATGAGTTTCGTAATAAAAGCTTAATGATAACCAAAATCTTATTATTTATGAGTCCTTTGCCTTAATGGATGATTATGTTTTGCATCATTTTGTGTGTTTTACTGAGTTCAAGACTTGTGCACTGACATATTAAAGTGATTTTTTCTTGTAGAGCATCATATATAATATATAGAAGCTTGATGATTGAAATTAATATTGTTTTCTGGATGTACTACTTAGCTCTCCTTCCACTAGATATGGACTTAATTTTTAATTATATATTTATTGTATCATCCTAGTAACATATATATATATATGGAGCCCAACGACCATTTTTCTTCTTTGGGATATGTTGTCGGTCCATCGACATGCATCTTATTATTTATTTTTTTATATTGAATGTGTTCTTTAATGCAAATTGCATATGCTCACTATTAATTATGCTTGTGGTTTGTCTAGATACCATCACGAACAATCTCTTTAGGATAAAATATTTTGCTATAAAAGTTAATCTTAAAAATATCTTCTAATTAAATATTGTATTAGAACATTCAAGGTATTAAATATTCACTTTTATTCCCTGTCTATACTTTCGCGTATGGCATTCAAGCTGATTTTAAAATTAACATAAAATGTGTGAATATATTCCCCTTATATATTAATGGGGTCTTTAAGATTAAAATGTCTTAGACTCACAAGAAAAAGACTCTTACTTTTCAACTCGACTGACTCAATATTGAGATATTATTAGGTGGTTTGTCTAGTGCAGTGTAAATGATTAGAGACTTTCTTGATCCAAACAAAATTGTAATCCTTTTATGGAGCAACTTAGCTTTGTAGTTGAGTCATTCGTTCCTCATTCTTTCTTTGTATGTTTCATATATATATATTATTGGCGAGTATAATTTCTAATATGTTTTTTTTAATCCAGATAGAGTCATAAGAGCTTAAACATTTAATTTTGATTTTTGAAAAGTAGTATTTTAATTTTGAAAAATAATGAGACCAAATAGATCTCATATACTTAATATTTTAAGTAACCGAGCACACCACCACAAGTGACATATCACATTGAAAGGCAAGCATATCACTTGATAGCGGTCTTGATTACATAAACTAACTAATTTATGACATCTATTCGATCTGCGAAACCTTTCATGTATGACTGACAAGTTCTTCTATCTAATATTAGGATTAGATAAAGTTTATTTTACTTAGGTTCTTAATTACCTATAGAGACAAACCCCTATAGTTAATTACATCTTAAATGACTGGAGTCGCTTAAGAAAACTCTCGATTAAGATCAATGGTTATGCATTCAAGATTTTCAAAGTCAAAAGAGAATGACTCAAAATAGGAACAATTATTTTAGAAGTTCGAATGAGCGTAAAAGTAGGGGATGTCACAGATTTTGAGTTAAGTCCCAACGACATCCCAAACTATCATATTGTTTGACTTTATATTTTGGAAGAAAAGTTATTTAGTGTTTAATCCTGCCGATTTTATTCTTTAGGTCCTACACTTGCACGATACCCGATTGTGCAAATAGCCTAAGAAGATAGGAGGATTTATGTCGTACCGAACGACAACCTCGGAATCCTAAAAGAATTAGGACGTACGCTGCACAACATTGTTGTATATTCATTACACCATTCTAAAGGCTAATTATAAAATCGACAATGTTTTTACATTTAAAAATCATTTTTTAAGGAGAAATTCCCCAAAATCCTTCAGACAAATTCCAACACTTTTACTTGGTTAACTTTTAAATTGTTAAGAGGTTACATTCAAGTCACTTATCATTGTCTCAATGTTGACAAGTTGATTAACCACATCAACAAAATGATTCACAAAGCTGCCATAAATCTAAATGAGCTTTCTACTATTTGATAAGAAAATAATCATACCATAGCTTCATTTCTGAAATATAATTAACATGCTAAATCTCTAATGTTATAATGGGGCAAAAAGCTAACGAAAAGCAGAGAATTGTGTCAATTACTTCAAACATCTAAAATAGGCTTAACAAAATGATAATCCTAACTTCTATGGATAAAAACTTTTGTAAACTCGATAGTTTATTACCCAATAATAAACTGTGTTGATGCATTCTTATGTTATTATATGATCCAAAACATCATGGAAAACAACATAAAGTGGACTTTATTATTAATGAAATATAACACCATTATAAAAATGTCACATTAGCTAAAAAATATTGTGGTAACTTGTTAATGAATGGTACATTGTTTATTTAAATGCCAGAAAGTCACATTGGGTAACGACTTGTTGGCCAAAAGTAAAACTCTAATGCTCTACGAGACATTTGCCACACGAAGAAAATTTAGCATCATATAATTCTTTGATATGTATCTATGGGGTTGGTTCAAAATTTTGTTTTTCATATTTCAATATACATTCCACAAATTTAAAATGAGGAGAAGTTGAAGGATAGATATGTCACTCGTAAAATTGACGTCGATCTTAGTGACTAGCAAAATTAGCTGTAAGTCATAGGCATTTTGTTAAAAAATAAAGATGTGAGTGCTAAGAAATGTTAATTATTTCAGTGGACCGAATATTCATTCACTTGATGACACTCCTCTCCTATGTATTATCTAAGCTCAAGACTTTTTATTTTTTTCTCAATATAGATGAGGAGACAGTTAGCTCAATTCCATCAAGAAAGATAAAAGAAAGCATTGGCTAGCATGCTACATAAGCACAATCTTCTGTCAGGTTATACTGTGATTTTCAATTTTAGAAAATCAGCCATGGATGCTATTCTTTTTTGTTAAGTTGCCTCGTCTTCATTTATGAGCTTATGCAATTAAAATCAATGTAATTCTCACATTAGTAGTTATTTTAATAAAGTAAAAAATACTTCTACTTCTCAAATAGTTGATAAAACATGGATTTCAAAATATCTATTTGCCAAAGACATCTACCAAAGTGTAAGCACTACCTTACCTTGTCTTCTTTAGATTTGAAAAGGAGGATGAACACAAGATGAACCGTTTAGACCTTTTTATGTTGATGATGCTTTTGGGGATCAAAGTGTTAAAATCAAGATTATGCTAAGATCACATGTCATAAGACAAATAATCTTCTAAAGTATAAAAGAATTAGGAGAAAAATATTATAAATATAATTTTTAATTGACCTTTTATCAAAAAAAAATATTTATTTTATTTTAATTTAAAACCAAAGGAAATAATCATAGAAAGGACCAATTATATATAATTGAAATTGTGCTAGTATTATCTGCATATTATTCAATAATATTTATCTACATATTATTTTTTTCTAAATAATCAAACGATTCTAACACTGACAGTATCAAAAGCTTGTACGTAAGTTCTCAACGAGGCAACTTTATTTAACACTAATACTAACTCTTAACCCGGTTCAGAGTTTGCGGCATCGGATTCTGCAACAGGCAATCGGCGGCGAGTTCGGAAACTCTAAAATGGCTTTAAGTTCCCTGCGGCCGTTCTTCATTTCGCGGCTTGCTTCACCTGATTTGAGGAACTCTGACCTTGCGAGTCGCGGGGTTAGATTCTCCAAGAAAGATGGACAGGTTTCTTATCCTTTGCCCCTTTGTGGTTTTGGTTTGAATATCTAGCAATCGTGTTGTTTTCCTCCAAAAATCAGTATCTTTCTTCCCGCAGATTCATTTCCTAGAGTACAGTTTGTTCAGCTGGACAAACCCATGGGCATTTCGAGGATATCTATTAAAATGTTGGTTGTTAATTTGGGGATTATGAACTTTTGAACTTCTGTTATTCTAGGGATTTGATAGCCAAAACATTTAATCTGATGGATTTTGATCGCTTGCATTGAGATATATCTTTTGCTCGTTGTTAGGAGTAATCGTGAAATTGGAGGGAGTTTAAGTAGTTGGAATCTGTTGGGGGTTTTGATAGTGTTTAATTTATCTGATCATGGTTTGGAACAAAAACTAGGACTTCAAACATTTGTCTTTGGGAGATTTCTCACTGTGAATTAGAGAATGTCCAGCCAGGAGAAGTGGTAGCCTTTGTTGAGTAAAAATTTCTGAACTTTTAGTTATATGAGATTCCCTGATTTTTGCAGAAATGAGGTTTGACCGATCGGATGCGCTGTATTTATTATATATCAGAGAACTATATGTTCATATTGTACTTTTAGGCGCTGTTTGTATGTTGCCAAGGGGATGGAATGAAAAAAGGTTTGAAATCTCTAGTCAACTTAAAAGATTTTACTCTCAAACCACAAATTGTGCGTTTTTTCTTAAAGTCCTCACCTTACTTCATTGCAAGCATAGCTTGAGTCTCATTCATCAGTGGTCCTTTTTTTTGTTACGCATTGTTTCAACTAATAGACTTTGCTAAGAGTAAGATTCAAAGGCTTTAATCTATTTTATTATCCATCATCTACGCTTGCTTAATGCTCTATGGGTTTATGTAGCTTACTCCATATTTGGAGGTTGACTAATAATTCAAGTCTGAGAGAGGATGGCTAGATTAGGAAATTCATCTGTTGATAGTCAAGAAATAATAAAAAATGGCACTTGATGCGTGTAGAAAATTGGCGGCGGTAGAGTAACGAACTATCGTCTTAGTGTTGTACGAAAGTTCAACACACACACAGATGAAAAAGAAGAAACAAGTAAATAAAACAAGTGGTGATAACTCCAGAATTTTTTTACGTGGAAAACCAGTAAGGGAAAAATTACAGGGCCTGACCCAGTTGTGGAAATTCACTATTGATTGATGATTACAGAAATCCCTTGTCCCACATACGGGAATGGTAATTATATTTTTTAGATTAAAACATAGACTAACAACATCTGGTTGGTGGTGATCGATAGTGGTTAGTGGTAGTCGATTGATCCCGAGAATATAGTTATGTAAAAGTTATATAGTTGACTCTGCTATGCAACGGTGCAAAAAACTTAATGCAATATTTTATTAATAAGAAATTCAAGCAATTAATGTTGGGATTCTACGCAAGTATACGTATCGTTATTAAGTAATAAATGACTTTCTATTTAAGCCCCAAATATTGATCACACAGGGAATATTTAAATTTGAAATGATAAATTTACTAAGAAATTTACAGAAAGTAAAAATTTCTTAACTTTTAGTTATATGAGATTCCCTGATTTTTGCAGAAATGAGGTTTGACCGATCGGATGCGCTGTATTTATTATATATCAGAGAACTATATGTTCATATTGTACTTTTAGGCGCTGTTTGTATGTTGCCAAGGGGATGGAATGAAAAAAGGTTTGAAATCTCTAGTCAACTTAAAAGATTTTACTCTCAAACCACAAATTGTGCGTTTTTTCTTAAAGTCCTCACCTTACTTCATTGCAAGCATAGCTTGAGTTTCATTCATCAGTGGTCCTTTTTTTGTTACGCATTGTTTCAACTAATAGACTTTGCTAAGAGTAAGATTCAAAGGCTTTAATCTATTTTATTATCCATCATCTACGCTTGCTTAATGCTCTATGGGTTTATGTAGCTTACTCCATACTTGGAGGTTGACTAATAATTCAAGTCTGAGAGAGGATGGCTAGATTAGGAAATTCATCTGTTGATAGTCAAGAAATAATAAAAAATGGCACTTGATGCGTGTAGAAAATTGGCGGCGGTAGAGTAACGAACTATCGTCTTAGTGTTGTACAAAAGTTCAACACACACACAGATGAAAAAGAAACAAACGGTGATGACTCTAGAAGTTTTTACGTGGAAAATCAGTAAGGGAAAAACCACAGGGCCTGACCCAGTTGCGGAAATTCACTATTGATTGATGATTACAGAAATCCCTTGTCCCACATACGGGAAGGGTAATTATATTTTTTAGATTACAACATAGACTAACGACATCTGGTTGGTGGTGATCGATAGTGGTTAGTGGTAGTCGATTGATCCCGAGAATATAGTTGTGTAAAAGTTATATAGTTGACTCTGCTATGCAACAGTGCCAAAAGCTTAATGCAATATTTTATTAAAAAGAAATTCAAACAATTAATGTTGGGATTCTACGCAAGTATACGTATCGTTATCAAGTAATAAATGCCTTTCTATTTAAGCCCCAAATATTGATCACACAAGGAAGATTTAAATTTAAAATGATAAATTTACTAAGAAATTCACAGAAAGTCAAAACGAAATTACTGTCACTAATTTCGAATGTTGAGATATTATCACAACTAAATTATTTAACTAATAACAAAAATGAAATACAAAGTTTAAACAATAACTACTAAACTAATAAACTATGTTTATGTGATGAAGATTTATTATGTGAAAAAACATCTTTTCCACTACAATGAGGTTTTGGTAAAATGAGATGAGATAAATGGTTCTAATATGTATTGTGCCAAATATGAGCAGTTTTAATATGAGCAGTTTTAATTCTCTACCATGATACAGTGCTATAAAAAATTATTGGCAAATCCCAGGTTTAGTCCCTAAATCCGTGACTAGGCTAGGAGGATACTGACTCCCACTCCAGAGCTCTCACTTCTCTTCTCTTGAAGGCTAACTCTCACTTTAATTTTTAAACACTAAGATCAAATTGAAGATTTTAGTCTGTCACTCTAAAGATTCTCCAATTCTACACCCAATAAAGTATATTTTCTTATTTATTTGTACTTAATTCCATGAACGAAATTCTCCTTCATGGAATTAAATGCGATCCTCACTCTGTTGTAGAACTCATATTCCATTTCCCGGATCATATTTTTCACAACAAATTTTAACAATTTAATTGGCCTGATCGAAAAGTAAATGAAGTTCGGAGTTTAAAAATCATCACAATTTATTTTATATTTTAATATTGGCACATTCATATTATCTCTTCATTTCACCGTATCTCAGAGTCGGGAGAAAGATAAAGTAAATTACTCAAACTTCATAAGAAAAATACAACAAAACATAAATTTCTTATATAAAAGAAAATTCATACAACAATAATAAACAAACAACACCTAATAAAAAAACAACACTTATATGAAACTTTTTCTCAAAATAAATCCATTTTTAGCCTCTTATAGGAAATGTAATAAGAAGAAATCTCTCACTTTTCTCCTTCTTCAACACTCTTAGAGAAAAATTCACACTTAATCTCACCACAAAACTTTAAATTATAAGAATAATGTTAAATTATCACAAAACTTTAAATTATAAGAATAATGGATTCTAAATGGTTGTGGAGTGAAAAATTGAAAAATGTGTGATGCGTAGAAAGTTGAATTGGGACGATGAGATGTCAGGAAGAGTCACTTTTCTGATCAATTTTGGCCCCAAATAAAACATAGAGTCGGTTCTCTAATAGGTGCCTCTAAAAACTCTAAAAAAATGTACAAATTCGTCGAATCTTCTAGAAACAGGGGCTGAATCGACATTGACGCCCATTCCAGTGCCGTCGGCGCCAGTGTTCCGCAATTTAATTCGGCGCTCTCTGTCAATTGGCACCGTGGACGCTGAGTAAAATTCTTCATCTGTTCTGTTGGTCAGCGCCGACTCGGCGCTGTCGGCGCTGAGCATTTATTCAAAAATGCTATTTTGACTCTAAATTCCATTCTTTTTGCTTCAATTCCTAAAAATCAACAACCTACAAGAAAATATAAAATTATCTTCTATTAAAGTGCAATATCACAAAAAATGAATATAACATATGAGTCTAAAAATGCATATATTTTTGGTGTATCATCAATGACGGTTGACAGAGGTTGACGACGGTGGGCGGTGGTCGTCGGAGGTTGGTGATGGTCTTTAGTGGTCGGCGACGGTCGGCTGTGGTCGGCTGCAGTCGACGGCGGTCGACCTCAAGTCCTCAGGCTCTCTCTCCAAACTTCAGCTTCTCCTAATGCGAGGGTGGGGCTCTATTTATAGTGTTCTGGGTGCAATTAATGCAGAAATATCAACCATTTTAATCAGACGGTTCAGAGAGTTTCCTTCAATCATGCGGCGTTTAATGGACATTTGAGTGTCTTAACGATGTCTGAATTGAGTGATATTGAGCTCGTTGGATTTGTCTTGTCGAGATGCTTTATTCAAGTATAGGCTTGCTAGTGTCGACATCTGTTTGATCTTCCCAATGTGTATAGAAATCTTCCATAGAAATCTTCCAAGAGTGGTTTAATAACCTGATCTGAGCTTGATTTGACTCGGATTAGACTAGTTTTCATATCATTAGGTCCGTCTCATCGAGTCGATCAGTTTTAACTATAAGTTTGCTGAAATTGGAGCCCTGGATAACTTTTTATCAAAATTTAAATGTTTCTTCCTTAAAATATCGTCTCGAGATTCATGTTATGCTTCGAGATTCGTGCCGGATGATGAAAATTTGTTGGTGGCGTATCAACACTAATGCTTGATTATAATGCATAAAGATGTCATAAGTAGATCAAAACGTTATATACACTTTATTTGAAATGTTAGTCAATGCCATAGAGTGGTCCTATGATGAGCTAGGTGTAGGCCAATATATAATTCTATAAAGGCCTCTTGGAATGTGTGCTGGAGTCTTGATAAATCAATTAATTATGCTTAGAGGTGCGACGTTAATCTTGGCCCTGTCAATCAAGTCAAACTCTAATTTATTGAGCAGAGAGATTAATCCAAAAGAAAAGCTTAAGTATAGTTTGGGTTGCATATGACCCTCAAATGTAGTTTAAATGCCTCTGCAATGACTATGAACAATTTAGCCACTGGTAAACTAGATTTTTTTGAAAATATGTGTGATTTGCAGTGCGTGCATTTGTAGCTAGATTGTTAGTTCATGGAAACACACTAGAAGGCTTTGATATAGTTACTTGCCACTTAACAGGTATTTTGGCATGGCAATATACTAGAAACAAATTATGCAACTCGAAAGTGAGCAATGACAGGCCTCAATGGGCTCTTTAGTTTTAACTTAAAAAGCCAATTTGAGCTATCTAATCAAAGATCAAATGACTGAGATTGCTCATGTTAAAGTAGGGATTATCAACTTTAGATCAACATGATTCTAGTACTTTGCAGTACTGCACTTAAAGATCATTTTCGCTGAATCAAGCGCTCCTACCACAAGTCCTACTCATGGTTGTAAAAGTAAATTTCTGTTTGTGGGAGTGTATGCAATCATTTGATCAAATATAAAAAAAAATGTTTAGAACACATAAAAATGTGTTTAGTAGGGCTATAAGCTTGAATGGTCCCATAGTTAGGAGCATTTGCGTGTATGCGGTGGATGGAGTAAAAAGTGTGTTAGTAGAGGTGAATGTGCACTCGTATGCAAAATGATTCATTGGTGAGATGCCCCAAACATGTAAATTAAGGCGGCTCTATGAATCAAGAAAAGTTTGGGACTTAAAGTAGCATGCTTGTAAATCAGTGCGGAGATTGGCCTCTTAAGACTATTTTTTGGTAGTAGGATTTGAATAGAATTTAAGCAATATTTGATCAACAATTTTGAGACAAATTCGTACAAAAGTTACAACAAAATTCGAGAAAGAGTAAGATAAATTTTGAAAATATTTGAATAAGATTTAAATACGATTCAAGTAATATTTTGATCAAATTTTTGAGCAATATTCGAACAGGATTTTGAGCAAACTTTAGGCTAGATTTGGGTAGGATTTTAAATAATATTTAAATAAAAATTTGGATAAAATTTAAACGTGATTTTTCTAAACAATAAAATGAACTTTAAATCATACAAAATTTAATCTCCTTCTTTATTTTACCATAAAGGAGTTTAGCTCAAAGATTTGAACAACATTTGAATAGGATTTTACTGGAATTTGATTAGTTATTTAGCGATGTATGCAAGTGAACATATCACACTAATAATATAAGATGAATAGAGTATCGCTACCTCGAGGATCAAATTTAGTTTCTAAAAATAATTAGGTGTTGATTCATATTTGTGATAATATTATTTAACTAATTTACAAAGGGATAACATAAAAAAATTTGTAATACCTAACTTTAGGTTGAGATAAAATTTGAATTTACGAGTTCATCAAAATTTGCTTCATTTAAATTCATAGTTTGATATATAATAGTAAAAGTGATTGTTAATCAAGAGCGATTATTTCTTCTGGTATTCTCGTATAACTAGAAGTTCTAATCTTTTAGATTAATTCTCTATTATTCCATGTGAACTAAAATAAAGAAATTGTATTAGGTATTGTTCTAATTAATGATTGAATATTTTAATTGAAAATATTCATGTCCTAGTTCATAACTTACTGATATATCTTCTTCAATCATAAAGGAACTCTTCCGATATTATGAAATGCTAAAAATTTTAAATTTGAAATTGGCTCAACTAAATGATTCTCAAAAATTGAATCCCAAAGTCCCAATTTGGGACTAAAGTAGATAACAAACCAAAAGCAGCTTTCCACTTTTTCTTTGTGGGCGGAAAATTCGAAGGTGTATTTACGTGCATACCACCCAATTCTTATGTTTTAACATGTCTATCACCTAAAGCATTTACATACATACCACGGGTACAAAATTTAGTGTTACTTAAATACAATATAAATAATTAATATAAAAAAGGATATAATTAAATATTATTATTTAATTATTTAATATTTTCGAGCCAAATTGAGATGAGCACGAACAAACAAAGTTTTGTTTGTCTTCGGCTTGTTTGTAAGTTGAGCTCAAAAAAATTGTTCAGGTTCGACTTAATTGCTTAAAGAACAAATTGAATACGAGTTACTTAACAAGCCGAACACTAGTTGTTTGCGAACAACTAGCTTTTTTGATAGCCCTAACAACATTGCAAAGCATTGGCCAAACACCTCAACACTGCTGCAACACTTTCTAGACTATGTTTAGTGTCGTAAAGCCCTAGGTAAGTTCCTCAATGTTGTCTTCTTTGTTAAATCTGAATTTTAGTACTATAACAGCCGTTCATTGATGCTATAAAGTATAGAGCTGCGATGCTATAGTTCAAAAGGTGAAATTTGCTTATTTTTTATTGTGACTTCATTCTTAGTACTTTAGTTCATCCTTATTCTATTTGCACCATTATTTTAGTCTCCTCCACATGCACTGACAATTTTTATGAATTTTCTACAAAATTTATTTTATTTTTACTTGAAAATAAATTTATTTAATAGGATTTTTCATAACTAAAACTCATTGAAAAGAATTCTACCAAATAATTAAATTAATTTTTATTGAATCATAAATTCTTTTCAACTTCACGTTTAGTTGGTTCCGTGGCATAGAATAAATGGATTGATATTTATTAATATTCTTTGTAGTGTCCTAATGTGAACATAGTCTAATGAATCGTAAAGTTTTGAAACTTGAGGAGGTTTAGGTGGCAGTAGATTAGATTCAACAACAACAAAAACAAACAAGCTTTTGTCCCACTAATTGGAGTCGGCTACATGAATCCGTTTTCTCTATTGTCATATTGAGAGTCATATTTTCATTTAATTCTAATAAATTAAGATCATTTTTTATACAATAAGCCCAAGTCTTCTTAGGTCTACCTCAACCTTTCTTAACATAAGTCATATCTAAAACGTCTATTCTCCTAATCAAATCATCATATGGTCGACGTTTAATATAACCAATCCATCTAAGACGACACTCTTTAATTTGGTTTGCCACTGGAGTTACACCAACCGTTTCATAGATACATCTTTTTTGCATTTTGCCTCTAAATTTCAAACCACTCATCCGCCCAAGCATTCTTATCTCAACAACACTTAACTTAGATTTACTCTTTTCTTTTAAAGACCAACATTCTGCACCATAAAACATTGTAGTCTAAGCGATTCTTTTCTATCACACAATTGCCCTGATGCATTTCTCCACACCAACCTACCAACTTAAATTCTATTAATAACATTTCTGTTTATATCATCATCACTTTGAACAATAGACCTGAGATATCTAAAACGTTCAAACCTTTTAATGATTCAGTCACCCATAGTCTTAATTCTATCACTAGATCTACTACTGTTAAAATTACATTCCATGTATTCAGTTTTAGATCTACTCAAACGAAGGCCTTTAGACTCTAATGAAGACCTCCATAATTTAAGTTTTTTTCTCAACTTTTTTTTTCTAGTCATATCCACAAGAAGGATATCATCGGTGAAAATATTATGCGATATTTTGCGGTAAATGCATATATTTGATTAATTAAGATATTTTACTTAAATTTCATACTTACATATTGTCGGCGTTTAAAAGGGGGAGAAGTTACGTTTGGGGGTCGCCCGTAAGAAGCTGTCGGCCGCCGGAATCGAAATCCCGTCACCCGCTTCGGAAGGACTTTTTAATTTACGTATATATATATATATAATTTTAGAAAAATATGAAATCAAACTGACCTC